>NC_091454.1:69314177-69630313 GCF_027789765.1 Dendropsophus ebraccatus
GTACAGATGAGGGGTGTAGTAGTACAGGTATAGATGGGCAGCTAGGGGGGGATGGAGGGCGACTGGGGGTGACGGAGGGCGACTGGGGGTGACGGAGGGCGACTGGGGGTGACGGAGGGCGACTGGGGGTGACGGAGGGCGACTGGGGGTGACGGAGGGCGACTGGGGGCGACTGGGGGTGACGGAGGGCGACTGGGGGTGATGGAGGGGGACTGGGGGTTACTGAAGGAGGAGTGGGGGTGATGGAGGGCGACTGCGGGTGACTGAAGGAGGAGTGGGGGTGATGGAGGGCGACTGGGGGTGACTGAAGGAGGAGTGGGGGTGATGGAGGGCGACTGGGGGTGACTGGGGGTGATGGAGGGGGACTGGGGGTGATGGAGGGCGACTGGGGGTGATGGAGGGCGACTGGGGGTGATGGAGGGCGACTGGGGGAGATGGAGGGCGACTGGGGGAGATAGAGGGCGACTGGGGGAGATGGAGGGCGACTGGGGGAGATGGAGGGGGGCTGGGGCAGCTGGGAATGATTGGAAAAAGGAGTACACATAGCCCTCCTCCCCTCACCCCGGCCACACATGCAGGTCCCGGTCTCTGCAGGAGGCTGCAGGGACTGTAGTGGTGATAGCGTCGCTGCCATTACTGGAGCTGTACAGCGGGATCAGGGGTGAAGATCCTGCTGTACAGCTCCAGTAATGGCAGCGACGCTATCACCACTACAGTCCCTGCAGCCTCCTGCAGAGACCGGGACCTGCATGTGTGGCCGGGGTGAGGGGAGGAGGGCTATGTGTACAGCTGGGGGCGGTCGGTCGCGGCTCTGGGGGACTGCCGACCGACCTGCACCTCGCCGCACTTCCCGCCCGCCCGGCACCTCCACGCAGCGCCGCCCCCGCACTTCCCGCCGGCCGTAACCTGCACCTCATGCCCGGCCGGCACCTCCACGCAGTGCTGCCCGCCCTCCATCTCCCGCCCGGCACCTGCACCTCCCGTCCGCCCGCCCGACTGACTCTCCGCGCTTCTCTGCCCGCAATGATTTTTTGTGAAAATCGAATTTACGATTTTCACAAAAAATCAAATCGATTCTAACCTTCTGGGCGAATTAATCGAATTAATTCGATTAATCGCCCAGCCCTACCTGAAACGTAAGCAGCATGAAACAAAGACAGGCTCTGTTATTACTAAAGCTATGATTTACTCTGAAATGCTGCTGCATTCAGAGAAATTATGGGGGATCCCACTTTTCATTCCTCACAGATTCTTTGGAAAATTAAAGGTGGAATGTGATTGGTTGCTAGGGGCAACTAAGACAATTTTACTTTACACCAGTTTGATAAATCTCCCCCATAGTGTTTTAAAACAGGCTGGGAATGGGTCATCTTCTCCCTAGATGTCATATCTAAATAAAATGCTCAAACATATATCCCCTCCAACAGTATGAAACTAGCACAAATTCAAGAGTACCCTCCTGTGCCACAGCTTAACTCTATTCAAAAAGGCTGACACATAGAAAAAATAGAATGTAATAAAACAATTTAATTTTATTCTTTATTAAATTCACATACCTGTATAATGATATATATAATACCTGTATAATAATATAATGATTTATCTATATAAAACTTAAAAACTTGTTAATACAGAATGATTCACACATTCACACCTTTCCATAATTTTTCGAAAATGTACACATTCTAAACCAGAGGCCATTTAGATCTATAGCAGTAGATGTAAAGTATTATGTTGGATTTCCTGTAACATAAATCACTGCATGGTCAGTAATGGGCTGAAATCACAGGCTTCCCCTATGTGGTCTTCACACATGTAACTATGGCATATGAGATCATTTTGTGTGTGGCTTTCCTGTTTAACTGCAATGTATTAAAACATTAAAGCCTCAAAAGCTTCTTTCATGCATAACGAAACAAAGGATACAGAATATACAAAATGAAAAATTTATATCCACTCGCTGGAAAAGTCAAATGCCTCAAACATTATTGCTATATATTCAATATAAACCATTGTTTTTGTTTGTTAGCCAAAAACATTGATGGAAATATACATATAGTAACCCAACCAAATTTGATATTAGCTGTTGATATATAACAGTATATAGGATGTCACGTGTTCAGATTTTGGACTACAGTATTTGAATACAGAGCCAGGAATGACATTTCTTAAAGATAAGAATACTTAAGGCCCTTTTAGACAAGATGACCAGTTTCCCTAGACGACTACCAATAACAGTAACTCTGTCAGCTGCAATTCACATTCCAAACTTTTAACAATATTAGGGTCCTTTTACATGTGGTGATTTCTCACCCGCGGCCGCCACAAACAAGCGCAGATCACACTCCTTTCCAGTGTCTTTACATGGCACAAGAAGTTGGGGGCAAAGCTAATGACTAATGATTCATGTATTGTTTGTGCAGCCATTGAAACTGACAGCAAGAATATTTATATGTCCACGCTGTCAGTTTGCCAAACACTTTCTCTTCCAGTCGATGTTTTCAGGCCCTGCCTCCTCCGTCTGTCAATCATTCTGAAGGAAGCAGCAGCCTGAAGATGCAGTGACTGGTGAAGCCGGTGAAGAGGATGCCAGATCACAAGCTACAGCGCACTAGGTAAGTATGCAACTTCTGTGCTCAGTTTGCTGTTATTGTTATTTGCCTCACATCTCCTTTACGCAGGAAGATGTGTGGCCAATGATGAAAAATTTTGAAGTGTGCTCTAAATGAACGACCATCCGAGGATTGCCAAAAGGATGGAGAAAGAAAGGGTCCTTCTGTGCAGGCCGTTATTCACACACACTTTATTGCTCCTTACAAATAACGTGTTTCAAAGTCATCAGACTTCTTCAAATTTTTAGGATAGTCCCATTAATGCTGTCCTATTAATCTGAAGAAGAAGTCTGATGACTTTGAAAAGTGTTATTTATAAGGAGCAGTAAAGTGTGTGTGAATAACGGCCTGCGCAGAAGGACCCTTTCTTTCTCCATCATTTTGGCTATTTATCCCGGACCCTCAAGTAGTGTGCAGTGTAATATTTCTGCTGAGGCTGGTTACTACGGATTTATGCTATTAATGGTTGTTGTGGCTATACACAACTTACCCAGTTTAGCAGTCTTCTGGAACATTCCCTTTGTGGGATATTGAAGCTTATTACTCTGTGAGGCGCTCTGCCTTTTTTCTTTTTGTTTTGTTGCAGCCGAGGATTGGGCATTTAACCCGTCCTCAGCTGATTGTTGTCACTTTTACACAGGCCGATTATCAGACATATGGGACCTTCTTATATATACATCTATGGTTCTATAGGCTATATCCCCACGCAGTATTTTTGCTCAGTATTTTACAACCAAAACCAGGAAAGGAATGAAAACACAGAAAGGCTATATTGACACTGTTGAAATTTAGTGAATGGCCGCCATTTATTAGAAAATAGTGGCCATTCTTTCAAAACAATGGCCACTGTTCTAAAATAACGGCGAAATTCTGAGCAAAAATATTGTGTGTGAACATAGCCATAAAGCAGTAAAGTAGTCGAAACGTAAGGTTTTTAACTGAATTAACCAAAAGCCAGGAACAGATTATAAATGGAGGACAGGTCGTAAAGAAAAGACTAAGGGCCCTATTCCACATTAACGATAATTGGCCGAATCGGCCCAATTCGGCCGATTATCGCTCTGTGAAATAGAGAGAACGATCAGCCGATTATCGTGTCATCGGCTGATCGTTCATTTAGGGCCAGACCTAAAATCATCGTTCCCCCACCGCACATCGCTACGGTTGAATAGCGGTGCACGGTGGGCGACCGACGATTTGAGTAGCAGCAGCAGCAGCATACATTACCTGTCAGGTCTTCTGCTCTGCTCTGTCTTCCTTCCCAGGTCCCGCGCGCTCAGGCTTCAGAATGGCCTGTCAGCTGACGGAGTGCTCAGCCAATCACAGGCCGGGACCCCCACGGCCTGTGATTGGCTGAGTGGCCTGTCAGCTGACAGGCCATTCTGAAGCTAGAGCGCGCGGGACTCGGGAGGAAGACAGAGTGGAGCAGAAGCCCTGCAGGTAATGTATGATGCTGCAACGGCTGCAAGGACATCGGTAACAATGTCCCTACAGCCCTCGCTCAATGATCATCGGGCCGTGGAATAGGCCCAGTAAACGAGCGGCGATCTAGCAGATCGGCGCTCATGTACATCGTTGATCGGGCCCTCCTCGGCCCGTGGAATAGGACCCTAAGATTTCGTCTCTTTTCAAATCTTTGTTTTTATTAATTGAAATTAAAAGCCTGGATGAGCTATCAGTACCCCCCTTTCTCTTTCCCTGCTTGTTTGTCACCTGTAATGTTGGCCCTGCTTCAAACTATTGCACCTGCAAACTGTGTTAAATAGAATCTGGTGTAAACTGCCCATAGCATTCAAATGGCTTAGTTTTAATTTTACCAGAACTGAAAACTTGTTTACCTAGTTTCAAAAGGCTACTCTTTATATTATACATATTTCAAATAGTATGTACAACACTTCAAACTCATAACTCACATCAGCAGAATACATTTCATACATTTCATGCATTCTTTCTCTTGCACAAACTGGAAAGGAAAAACACAAATCTGTCAAGTCTTCAGCTTCTTTCTTTCTATCAATTCATTTCTTATTACAGAATTATCAGACTGCTGTACGTCTAGTTTGACATACCCCATATCTTTCAGATGTAAATGAGTTAAAAAGAGTAAAAGTTTTTACCCGCAAAAGTTTACATATGCCTTTACAAGAAAGAAAGCATATGCAAAATAGCTGTTATACACCACCTTGGGAAGGTGACTTTCTCTTCAAGTCAATGTTTTTCTCCAACTAGGAATCTTAGAACATTGACATAATTTCCAGTGAAGCAGGAATGTCCCTTAAAGCGACTCTGTACCCACAATCTGACCCCCTCAAACCACTTGTACCTTCAGATAGCTGCTTTTACTCCAAGATCTGTCCTGGGGTCTGTTTGGCAGATGATGCAGTTATTGTCCTAAAAAACAACTTTCCTAATGATGAAGAGGGTGGGGAGGAGGGATGGAGGGGTGGTGCAAAGTTAGGGCACAGATATTCTAAGCCACGCCCATTGGGCACTGGGGTTCAAGTTTAAAAATTTTTTTTTAGGACAATAACTGCATCACCTGCCGAACGGACTCCAGGACAGATCTTGGATTAAAAGTAGCTATGTGAAGGTACAAGCGGTTTGGTGGGGTCAGATTGTGGGTACAGAGTCGCTTTAAAGAGTTGCTGAAATGGCCCCCTGAAATGTATATGAAGGGCCAACATGGGCGGTCATGGACCCCCTTTGTTCCCCCCCTGTCAGGTCACTTTAGTATGAGGGAGGTGGTTGTTAGTGGGGGGCCCCCTGGCTTCTCCCCACTTGTGATCTGTGTGTGTGCAGGTGAATGGTTTATTCCGCTCCACCAGTGGTGGGCAGAATGGTACTAACATTCTCTCAAGACTCTTCACAGGTGTGTTGCTGGGCAGAATTCACTGAGGAACAGATGATTGGTCCTGGCGGGCCTGGAATTCAGTTTATAAAGCTGGAAGAATCAGCTTCTTCAGTGTCAGAAACTGTGAGGAGAAAGGAAGAAGATTTGAGACACGTGTGCTGTTACCGCCTGCCATGGAAGAGCTTATTAACCAGGTCCTTTTTAGGGCTGGGCAGAGCGGTGGCGCTGAATGGCTCCAGAGGTGCCTGGCAGGAAGAGGTGGTTCCTGGTGGCAGCTGCGTATCATTGGCTCCTGCGGAGAAAGCAGTACCCCCAGCCACTGCGTCACAAGTAGGCAAGTAGCCTGTCAAGATGATTGGGTTGTTGCGGAGGAGGAGGAGGCGGTCCTGGAAAAAGCGTTGGCCTCGGGAAGACTGCTGTAGAGAATGTCAATAAGGTTGGTGTGGCTGAGGTATGTCTGAAGGAGGCTCTGGTTTGCGAGGTCTCCCCACTGTGTTTTCATCTGGCGTTAGCTGTGAAAGAAAAGATATGGCGCACTGAATTTGTGGACATATTTTTCTTTTGCCCTCAGCCAAGGAAGTCAGGAGTGACAAGGAAGATGAGAAGAATAAAAAAAAAACTGTCACTCAGTCTTTTCTCTGCTGTTATGGGTGAGAAAGCCCCTTAACGTTGTCCTTTGCTGTTTCAGCATATTTGAAGCCTATAGGCATTTTGGCAGTACAGCCTGGATCACATATGATGAGATGTATTGGTTCACCCCACAGTTAAATGAGGTCAAAAAGACATAGGGTGTTAGAAATATGACTTTGCGCTCCTCGGTCCATGCTGGGCGGTCGAGGAAGCGCTGAGCTTGTCTGTGTTTTTCTTTTTTTACCCTGTCTAAATTGTGTTGTATTTGCCAGCCACACCCGCTTTTCCTGGCAGACTCCTGGCAGTGCAGGGGTTACTGCTCTGCTTGATCTTCTCAGCTGAACTTGCTGCTGGGATCAGGGCTGGTCCAATCATCTGCTGGACTCAGTCTCTGATCCTAGATAAAAAGCAGCAAGTTTCTCTCTTCCCTGCTGACTATTAGAGTTCACTTGCCTGCTCAGCTCCCTGTTTAGTTACTCTGATCTCTGTATTCTGGACCTTCTGCATCTGACCTCAACTATTCTCCTGTTTGCTGTTTTTGTACTTCGCCGCCCGACTGTTGCTGACCTGGTTTGTCTGACACCTCTAATTGTGTTTTTTTTGTCTGTCCGTGCTCTGTGTGTCGCACCTATTCAGTGTAGGGACCGACTCCGTGGTTGTCCGGGCCGTTTAGGGCCATCCGTGGCAATTAGGCAGGGTCAGTGGGTGGGGTCAGCTCAGGGCTCACTGTCCGTGTCTTGTCAGACTGCCTTTGCCATACTGACCATAACATAGGGTTGTGGTTGAATTTGATGTTGCCCCAACGCCAGTCGTTCAGTAACAGACCGGTTGGTGGTGGGACATCCTTCGGGAAAGGCTATTGTTTTGCCTATAACAACACTCAGTGCAAGTGGGCAAATATCTGCAAATACCTGCTTGAGTACCTGCCTCCCGTTGTTTTAAGAAGGCTCAACAGACGGGTCAGCAACCCACCTCCACTAGGGAAGCAGTTTGCAAAAGCCTGGACTCCAGTAAAGTTTACAATAATGCTGGTCTGATTAAGGCTAGGTTCACACTGCGTTTTCAGCATCCATTTAACGCATCCGTTTTTTGCAAAAAACGCATGAAAAACGGATTGCAAAAAAACGGATTCATTTGTGTGCATAAGTTTTTCCATTGACTTCCATTATTAAAAAAAACGGATCCGTTTTTTTTGACGGACCAAAACGGACCAAAAAACGTTGCTGACCCTATTTTTCTGGACGTTAAAAAAAACGGATCCGTTAAACGGATGCTGAAAACGCAGTGTGAACCTAGCCTAAGTCGTTACCCAGACCAGCAGAAGACCAGCAGAAGGGGAGTTTGCAGCTGGGTTGTTTGTCCTGAAGTTTAAAGGGGTAGGATGTACTTGGGTGGATAATTTAAAGTCCGTTGTTAGTAATATGGAGTTAGTTCAATCAAAAATTGACAGGGAAGTTGGTGAAGGGAGGGTAGAAGGCCCTTTTGCCTCCCTGCCTTCTGTGAATTTCCGTTTATCCCTCCTTGGTTTGGTTTCCAAAAGGGACTTCCGTTGAAGTCTTCTTTAAACAATGAGGTGGATATGGAGGAGGCGAAGGTTCACTATGCGTCCTTTGATTCTGCATTGGGGATTCTGCGCTCTGCCGGGACGGGGGCCCTTATGGCCAAGGCAGATGTTAAATTGGCTCCCCATTCACAGTTGTGGGTTTAATTCCTTGGGATTTTGGTTTAGTTTTTTTTATTATTTTGATTAGGCTTTGCCAATGGGTTTCTCGTTGTCTTGCTATGACTTTGAATCTTTTTCCAAATTTTTGGAGTGGGTGGTGAAATGTCACTGTTCTGAGCAGGACATTTTACATTACCTTGACGACTTTTTGTTTGTTGGTCCTGTCTGCTCTGATGTGTGTTTGCGGCTGTTGTTGACTTTCTTTGAGGTATGTAAGGATTTTGGGGTTCCTTTGGCGGGCGAGAAGACCACTATGTGCTAAGTTAGATTTTTTATTTATAGAAATTGACACGGTTGCTATGCAATATCGCCTGCCTAAGGAAAAGGGGGACAGGGCATGGCGTTACTCACTGCATGTCTGGGTAGGAAAAAGGTAAAGCTTCGTGAGCTTCAGTCTCTGTTGGGTTTGTTGGTTTTTGCCTCCAAGGTGATACCTATGGGTAGAGTTTTTGTTCTGCGCCTTTATTAGGCTACACAGGGCTTGATTTCACCACATTCTCATGTCAGACGTTTAAGTTTGTTAAAAGACGACTTGAGATTGTGGTTGGACTTCTTGAAGGATTTTAACGGCCATTCCATGTGGCAATCTGATTTCGTAGACTTCTCAGCTTTGGGTGTTTACACTGACACAGCCAGGTCCTTAGGTTTTGGGGCATTTTATGGCAAACACTGGTGTGATCATCCCTGGCCACAGTCTTGGGTTGACGGGGGCTTGACAGGTAATATAGTTTTGTTAGAGTTGTTCCCTGTTGTGGTGGCTTTAGTTGTTTGGGGTCAGGACTTTAGAAACCGCAGAATTGTGTTGCATAGAGATAATAAAGGTGTCCTTTATGCCATTAATTGTTTGTCCTCTTCCTCAGACCCGGTTGTAAAATTGTTATGACATTTGGTGTTGTTGTGTTTTTAGCTTAAAGAGAACCTATCACCTAAAACTCACTGTCCCTATTATGAAAGTTAATCTCTCCATAAGTCTATTTATGAAGATACAGACTGCCTTTACAGTCTGTATCTTATACTTTATCTAATCCTCTTAATCGGTGCAGCAAGGCTGGCGCCGCCATCTTGAATACATTACTTGTGTTCCACCACTGAAACGCAAGTGACGTAATCAAGATGGCAGCGCCCGGCCTTGCTGCCACTGTGCACAATGGGAGCTTCCTGCCTCGCGCCGGCTCTTTTGAAAAGAGCCGGCGCGAGACAGGAAAGGAAAAGATATATAATGAAAAAGCGCGGCCATAAAAATAATTTAACTTATTTACAAATATTAATAAAATGATAACTTACATATAATTAGAGGAAAAAAAATGTTGATTTTCCTCCATGATTGGTTCTCTTTAACCCCTTAAGGACAGAGCCTGAAATGGCCTTAATGACAGAGACAAATTTTATGAATATGACCAGTGTCACTTTATTCATTAATAACTTCGGGATGCTTTTACCTATCCGGCTGATTCTGAGATTGTTTTCTCGTGACATATTGTACTTTACATTTCTGGTAAATTGGAGTCGATAATCATAACAAATCTTTATGAAAAAAACCCAAATAATGTGAAAAAATGTGAAAAACTGCATTTTTCCAACTTTGAAACTTTTTTTGCGTATACAGAAAGTGGTTATACCACATAAATTATATATTAAATAGCATTAGCAACATGTCTACTTTATGTTGGCGGCATTTATTAAATGATCTTTAATTTTTTTTAGACAATAGGAAGCTTAAAACATTAGCAGCAAATTTCCAAATTTTCAGTAAAATTTCAAAATCAGATATTTTTAGGGACCTGTTCAGGTTTAAAGTGTATTTGAGGGGCCTGTATGTTAGAAAGCCCCACAAAGCACCCCATTTCAGAAACTGCACCCCCCACACTCTGCAAAAGCATATCCAGAAAGTGTTTTAACCCTTTAGGGGAGTCACAGAAATAAAAGCTAAGTGTGTAAGAAATTTGAAAATTTTAATTTTCTGTGCAGAGATTTTATTGTAATCCAATATTTTTCATAATTATAAACCTATTACCAGAGAAATGCACCCCAATAATTATTGCCCCGTTTCTGCAGTTTATAGAAATACCCCATATGTGGCCCTATTGCGCTATTTGACGCAACCACAAGCCTCAGATACAAAGGAGCGCCTAGTGAATTTCAACGCCTCCGTTATATTTGGTCATTTCTGACTGTACCACTTCAGGTTGGCAGAGGCTCTGGGGTGCCAAAACCTAAAAAACACCCCTAAAGGGACACCATTTAGAAAACTACACCCCTCAAGGAATGTAACAAGGGGTGCGGTGAGCATTTGGACCCCACAGGTGCTTCACAGATTTTCCGAACAATATGGCGTGAAAAAAGAAAAATTTATTTTTTACACTAAAACGTTGTTCTAGCCTTCAATTTTTCATTTTCTTAAAGGGATAAGAGGAAAATAAAGACACAAAATGTGTAGCGCAGTTTCTCCCGAGTACAGAAATACCCCACATGTGGCGATAAAGTGCCAAGCGGGCGCAGGACGAGCCTCCAAAGGGAAGGAGCGCCAATTGGCTTTTGGAAGCTGAATTTCACTGGAAAGGATTTCAAGGGCCATGTCGCATTTACAGAGCCCTCGTGCTGCCAAGACACTGGAAACCCCCCACAAGTGACCCCATTCTGGAAACTACACCCCTCAAGGAATCTAACAAGGGGCACAGTGAGCATATGGACCCCACTGGTGACGGGCACAAATGTGGAACAATGTGACGTAAAAGTAAAAAATTTCATTTTTTCACTTTCATGGCACAAATGTGCCCGTCATCAAGGGGTCCATATCCTCACTGCACCCCTTGTTAGATTCCTTGAGGGGTGCAGTTTCCATAATGGGGTCACTTGTGGGGGGTTTCCAGTGTTTTGGCAGCACGAGGGCTCTGTAAATGCGACATGGCGTTCATCATCCATTCTAGCCAAATCCAACCTCCAAAATCCAAATGGCGCTCCTTCCCTTCGGAGGCTTGCCCTGCGCCCACATGGCGCTTTATGTCCACATGTGGGGTATTTACGGACTCGGGGGAAATTGCTCTACACATATTGTGTGTGTTTTTTCTCTTTTAACCCCTTGTGAAAATGATAAATTCAAGGCTAAACCAACATTATAGTGTAAAAAATGTAATATTTCATTTTCACGCCACATTGTTCCACATTTGTGCCCGTCACCAGTGGGGTCCATATGCTCACTACACCCCTTGTTACATTCCTTGAGGGGTGTAGTTTCCATAATGGGGTCACTTGTGGGGGGTTTCAACTGTCTTGGCAACACAGAGGCCTTTTGAATGCAACATGGCCCCTTAAAATCCATTCCATCCAAATCCAGCCTTCAAAAACGAAATGGCGCTCCTTCCCTTCGGAGGCTTACCCTGCACCCGCATGGCGCTTTATGTCCACATGTGGGGTATTTCCGTACTCAGGGGAAATTGCTCTACACATTTAGTGTTTTTTTTTTATCTTTTAGCCCCTTGTGAAAATGAAAAAATCATGACAAGATTAATGATTTAGAGTAAAAATTTTACAAAAATTACACTAAATGTTGGTCTAGCCTTGATTTTTTCCATTTCCACAAGGGGTTAAAAAAGAAAATTAACACAAAACGTGTAGGGTAGTTTCCCCTGAGTACGAAAATACCCCATATGTGGGCATAATGTGCCATATGGGCACAGGGCAAGCCACCAAAGGGACAGAGCGCCATTTAGAGGCTGGAATGGAGGATGGAGGCCATGTCGCAATTACAAAGCTCCTGTGCTGCCAGGTCAGTAGAAACCCCCAACAAGTGACCCCATTCTGGAAACTACACCCCATAAGGAATCTAACAAGGGGTGCAGTGAGGATATGGACCCCACTGGTGACAGGCACTTACGTAGAACATGTGCCGAGAAAATAAAAAATACATTTTTTTTCATTTTCACGTCCCAAATGTGGCCGTCACCAGGGGGCCATATCCCCGCTGCCCCCCTTGTTAGATTCCTTATGGGGTGTAGTTTCCAGAATGGGGTCACTTGTGGGGGGTTTCTACTGCCCTGGCCGCACAGAGGCTTTGTAATTGCATCATGGCATCCTCTAATGGGAATGGCGGCCATACCTATTTAGCTGGGAAAAAGGGACAATTCTAATTTATTTGGGGGTATTAGGCCAATTATTGGTTTATAAGGTTGAAAATGACAGGTGTCCATCAAACTCAACCTGTGTTGATCCAGAGGAAGGCAAAAAACCCTCGTGAGGCAGACGACAGTAGCCTCATCACAGGGGAAAAATTCCTTCCCGACTCCATAATGGCAATCAGAATAATCCCTTGATCAACGTGACCCCTGAAATAGGAATAAGGGACAGAATTTAGATAATGTAGAACCCCAATAACGTGTAGTGCGCCTAGAAGCGATCCAGTATGCAGAGGCCGGGGTGATCAGGACAGGTGTCACACTGGAAAATGGTGTCCTTCCTGATCCCCCTGTTACGCCACACTCTGCACTTCTTCTGGGGTCTCCTGTTCTCCAGTGTGGGGGACGTCACCTGGAAAATGTTGTCCTGGTGCGATCCGGGTCCTTCATATCCAGAAGCGCTGGGTCCGCTCCATGGCTGCTAAATATTAGGGCTCTATTACTACTTCTGATATGTTCGGATCGTGCCGCAAGCTACAGGGCAGCGAGGGACCGGAAGAGGGGGTGCTGGTATAAAAGTTATCCCCGTACAGGTGGTGGTGACCTTTATCCAGCAGTGGGAAGATCAGTTCCCGGACGATCTTTCCACTTGTTCCGAGGATGGGGGGGGGGGGCATCTGGGGGCATTTGGGGGCTGGATTTGGGTGTCCCTTTCTACATACACTCTTAAGGGTACGTGCACACTGCGGAATCGCGACAGATAACCCTTCGTGCATTCCACAGTTGGCACCTGCCGGCGGAGTGATGCAGGCACACGTCTCCGTCCGTGTCATAGACTCCATTCTATGCATGGGTGGATTCCGCTCTCCGTCCAACGTGTTCATTCTTTGGACGGACGACGGATTCCGCCCGTGCATAGAATGGAGTCTATGACACGGGTGGAGACATGCGCCCGCATCAGTCCGCCGGCGGGTGCCAGCTGCGGAATGCACAAAGGGTTATCCTTCGCCATTCCGCAGTGTGCACGTACCCTAAATCTGTAAGAGTACCCTGAGGTACTCTCACAGAGTTTGTAGAATTTCACGCCATCCCGTCATCTCTTATTGGGACGGTACTGGCGGAAAAGACGTGTCTGGGGGGCAGCGCACACTACGCTACCCCCCAGACACGTCACTGGATGATGAGGATCATGAGGATGAATGGAGGAAAGAAGTATCCCCCCCATTCATCCTCACTGGCTGTTTCGGTGTCGGAGGCAATAACGTATCCCTCTGACGCCGAAAACACCCTGGGGGCCATCTTTATACGGGGATTGGTATATGGGGTATGTAGTGGTGTAGTGTCAAACTTTATTCAATGTAGTGTGGTGTAATGTAGTGTTTTTTACGTGTTTTTTTTACAGTAAGTATAAAAAAAAAACCTACGCCAACAAAGGAGTTGCTGATAAATGCCGCACTTATGCGCGGCACTTATCAGCAGACCGTGGCAGTAGAATATAGAAAAAAAACACCCTACGCCAAAAAGGAGGAGTTGCTGATTAGCAGCGCACTTTCATGCGATGCTGATCAACACTCAGCGGCGATAGGGTGCGGAAAATAGAAGAAAAAAAAATTTGGAAAAAAAAAAAAAATTTTTCTATATTCTGAATATCCCTGTAGCTGCTGATAAGTGTATTACACATATCAGCCGCTAGGGGGCAGCAGAGCGCAAAATCCGGAAAATGACGAGGCTGGAGCCGAAAATAGCCGAAAGAAGACGACGGGGAACGGCGGAAAGACCCGAAGACCGAACGGAATGACGGAGGACGCCGCGAACCCGGAAGACGCCGATCAGGAGCCCGGGACAGGTGAGTAATGTACAAATACCTGCTCTGGACCCCTCCGCTACCTAGCTGAGGGGTCCAGGGCAGGTATTTATTATTTTGCTGGACTCTGATCGCCGTGCCACCGGCCCGATCGCCGTGAACGGCCGGCCGGCCGTTCACGGCGATCGGGCCGGTGGCACGGTGACCACCATTACTTTTTACAGTAATGGCGGTCGGTGCCGTCCTCGGACAGCACCGACCGCCATTTTTTTCCGGGTCATCGGGTGACCGATGACCCGGAAAGGTTCCGATCGCCGCTATTGGCTGATCTGAATTGATCAGCCTATAGCGGCGATCGTAAGCACGGGGGGTGTTAACCACCCCCCGTGCCGAGAAGCTATGATGGCCTGCTGTGATTTATAGCAGGCCATCTTCCCCGACCGCTGTGTGTGAACACGCAGCGATCGGGGAAACATCGGGCGTAAATTTACGCCCTGATGCGCTAAGTACCAGGTAAGTTTACGCCCGATGTCGTTAAGGGGTTAATGTTTGGTTGAAAGCAAAATATGTAACTGGTCGTTCTAACCTTATTGCTGATTCTCTTTCTTGAAGGCATATTCTGGCTGCTGGTTCCAGAGGCGGACACTGAAGAAATCAATTGCCCCCGCCATCTTTGGGACCTGGTGTTGGAGTAACCTTACACTACTTCCGACAGTCAGTGGCTGACAAGACCTGGGATAGCTACTTCGGAGGAGGGCCTATCAGCCAGCCAGGTTTCAAAGACGGTGACTGGGGTGTAATTCTTCCAGAAATGGTATAATATACGGCCGCTAAGCTCCTGGTTTCAGGTTAAACAACTGTTAAGGTGTTATTGTAGATGGGTGTCTTTACCTCATAGTCAGAGGCCTATTACCTATAGTTTGTTGCAACGTATGTTGATGGTCTGTCAGGAGGCTTGTGTTTCACATTTTTAAGCGACTGTGTCCCATCAGCCTTAAGTGTGTACCTTTTTCGGGGCATTCCGGCTCGGTGAGTTAGTGGTGAAAAATAAACTAGCTGCCCTGCCCCTGCTGTTGGCTGATGTTCACTTTCAGGATTCTGTTGTATTGTTAATAGTTCAGAAGTCCAAAACTGACCAAATAGGTAGGGGTGCAGTTGTGCGTATTAATGCAGTATGTGGGTCCCAGTTTTGTCCGGTTCATTTATTGCGTACGTATTTGAGTGTTCGGACGGAGGCTGCGGGTTCTTTGTTTTTACACAGGGAAGGGTCTCACCTCACTAGCTATCAATTCAAAGCGGTAAGGTGTTGCGTTTTTTGGGTCTGGAGAGTGCAGGGTATTCCCCACATAGGAGGTGACCAACTTGGGTCTGTCTGGAGACATAATTAAATTGTTAGGTAGGTGGTCTTCGGATTGTTTTAAATTGTATATTCGTCCTAATCTTTGTGTTTGATTTACAGGTCCTAAGACAATGGTCTGGATTTTCGGCCACTCTTATACTGTGCGGGCCCAGAGAAGAGCTGCAGCTCACTCCTACACTCCTCCTACCCTGAGTTTGGGTTGGGATTCCTCTAGTTTTAAGGACAAATGGAAAGGGAATGGGGGCCTTAAGAGTTAGGCAGGTTATGGATTTAGTGTTGGGTCTTCCTTCAGAGTCCTTTTTCATAGACAAGATCCGGAGGCGCATAAATAGGGCAGTCATGAAATTCCTGCCTAGGTTAAATGGGGTAAGCGACAGGCATATTGACCTGGAGGGTTTTGTGGCTGGTCTATATCTGAGAGATGAAGTGCATATTGTTTTTCCTTCTTTTGGGTAAGGGTTGGGACATTGAAGCCCATGAAAGGGCCCCTGAAATGTATATGAAGGGGCAACATGGATGGTCATGGACCCCCCTTGTTCCCCCCTCTCAGGTCACTTTAGTATGAGGGAGGTGGTTGTTAGTGGGGCCCCCCTGGCTTCCCCCCACTTGTGGTGTGTGCGTGCAGGTGAATGGTTTATTCCACTCCACCCGTGGTGGGCGGAATGGTACTAACCTTCTCTCGAGACTCTTCACAGGTGTGTTGCTGGGCAGAATTCACTGAGGAACGGAAGATGATTGGTCCTGGCAGTTCTGGCGGGTCTGGAGTTCAGTTTATAAAGCAAGAAGAATCAGGCTGCTTCTTTAGTGTGTCAGGAGCTGTGAGGAGAAAGGAAGAAAATTTGAGCTATGTGGTCAAGCCTTGTAAAGACGGCCCTAATTGGTTTCCTTGGATAGTCTGGGTGTTAATTTGATGGGCGGTCTACCAGCTCACACTGGGAGGACAGTTGGACTGAATTTTAGATTCTCTGGGTTATTCTGACTTAATTGGTTTTAATTATTTATTCTATTTATGGTTGGTTATTGATTAAATGTATTTATGTAAACATAAATAAACACTGTGGCCCATTCTTGCCAAACTTAGAAGTTGTTTATCCTTCTTTTGGGTAAGGGTTGGGACATTGAAGCCCATGTTAGACGTGCAGTCACTCGTGCTGCCAGAGGTTCGGGAAACTATGGATGTGACCATGCTGGGTCGATACCATGTCCAAGCCCTATCAGAATGGGTCACGTGCACAGGACAGACTCAGTGTGGTTGAATTCATAGTAACCCAAACATCCAACACCAGGAGTGACTGCATGCCGATTGGGGGAGAAAACATCATGACATGTACCCTTTGGTCAAACGACAATAGGCCTCTCAAGAGCCAGTCAGCACCCTACTCTGTACTGATGAAGGGCTATAATCTTGAAACATCTTTCTGCAGATGGGTATTTTACCTCTTGGGGAGATATTCGGCTTGGCATATCTTTGTTCTAAGACTCTTAATTGGAGTGAAGCACTGACATGAAGGGAAAGCCTTCTTTACAAAAGGGTGTGAGAGAGATATTTAGCATACTCTTTCTTCCCAGAATTCCTAGTAGAGTAATAATGGCCTTTAAGTCTCCACACATCTTTATGTTGATCTCCTCAAGGAGAATTTGTATCCCTGTTCTTACATTCACATACTAATACTTCCTGAAGATGTGAAAGAAACAACCCATGGATCTGCAAATCTTATCCTCTCTGTCCTCAACTTCCCTCTTAAAAAAGGGCATATTTGTGTAATACTGAATCGTTCATAATGATCCCCATAGCAAAGTCAATACTATAAAGCCATGGGTTTAAGCAAGTATCGGCTTTTACTGCTGAGGCAAGCAGCATAGGTTCTGGGTCAACAAACCGGGTTGGCAACAAGAGAGATGGTACTGGACAAGAGGGATCAGGCAGAATAGAAAGCAAAAGATGGATGTGGATCAGTATACAGGAAAACAGGACTAAAGAGGACCTGTCACCCCCCATGCCGGGGTGACAGGCTCCCGACCCCCGCTGGAGCACCCTATACTCACCTGATCCCGCCGGGTCCCGCTTCTGGAGGTGGTCGGGTGACTGAGATATGAGCGCCCAAAGCCCGGCGCCGCGCTCCTCAGATGAGTCCAACGCTCATAGAGAATGACAGGCGAGTCCGACGCTAACCCTCTCAAATGGACACTTGGAACCACAACACTGCTCAGGCAAGGCAGAAGGGGAAGTGACTTCATAAATAGATGACCGTTGTCAATGACTAGCCTGGGAAGGATTTTGGTGTGCTTGCACTGGCCCTTTAGGCCCCCATGCATGCACCATTAGGGCAGACCTAGAGCCAAAGGGTGGAGAGTGAGCACTAAAGGTAACCAGGCCAGAACTTCTGCCTGGAGAAGAAGCACACAAGGGGAACAGCCTATCTGTGTTACTGGGGTGTCAGCCATAGAGCAGAGCACGTAGCTGGGTAAGTAAGAAGCAGGATCCAGCAATAAAATCCCTACTAAACGGGGCAATTATCTGCCGAATCAGGCTGATTCCTAAGTAATAAAGACACAGATCAGCCGAGGAGCCAATCTTCGGCTGATAGTTGCCTTTCACCATGGCGCTGTCCCCTCTTGATCAGTGATTGGTGTAGCCCCCTGTCACTTCAGAGACGGGTGTAGAAGTTTCAGCATCAGCTGCAAAGAGGCCAGAGGACACCGGGGAGCATGGAAAGGTAAATTATTTACCATATAAAGCAAACACTGCATGGACATTGTTAACAAAGTCCATGCAACCCTTGCCGCAAGATAGTTGAGCCGTGTAATAGATCAGTTCCTTGGTATATGGCATTGCTGTGGATCCCCATAACTGAAGTTTTTACTCTACAGATGATCTGTTAAAGAAACTATTATTTTCTTGTTTTTTTTCTGATTGTAGATTTTCATGTTATTTTCTGTACATGATTATCTTGCATGAGCTGCTTTTAAAGATGTACTTTACAGCAATCAATCACATGGGCCATGAAAACTGGAGTTTTCTAGGTTTTTTACGCAAAGTTCAGCTCTTTTGGGCAGGGAAATTTCAAGTAATTATGAAGAAATAAGAGATTTCTAACTTGACACTTTCCCCAGCTGAGGATTCCCATTTATAAAGTGGTTTACTATTTAGTTGACAGCCTTGATAGCAGTTCCTGTAATGTTTTGAACCTCTACCCTGGTCACTGTAATGTGATCTCCAGACATACTGTATAGGGGAATGCCTCTGTCATGTTTTGGGAGCGAAGTGTACACCATTCATTCTGAAAATGATTATGTTAGGAACTCACCTGCCAGGGCTCCTGCGGCGTCCTCCTTGGTCCCGGCTTCTTCTGTCGGCGATAGGACCCAGCACCGAGGCGGCCGCCCGAGCCGGGTGACGTCACGGAGACCCGGCAGCGTCCCTGGTAACCAGGGACGCCGCGGCTCCGTGTCACTCGTGGCGGCCGCCCAGCCTGTGCAGCTGAACAGCATCACGCTCAGGCTGAGGGGCGGATCGCTCTGCCACTCAGTCTGTAGCAGACCAGCTGCTATGTATCTCGGATCAGAGGGTCTGACCAATGGTGTGCTGGTCTGGCCTCCTTACCCAGTATAAGGCCCCGTTCCCACTGAGGAAAGGTTCATTCTTCAGCGTGTACAGAGCAGGAGCGCGCACCTCCCATAGACTCCCATTATGAGCGGGAGGCTAACGGCATTCCGCGGCGGACAATTCCGTCGCGGAATTCCGCTACCTTTCCTCAGTGGGAACGGGGCCTAAAGTGTAATCACTGCCAGCTCTCTTTGCTGGCTATTAGTTGTACTGATCCCAGCTCCCCAGTTCTTCCCTGTACTCTGCCCTTTCCTTCTATATTGCCTTACCTGGATTCTGACCTTTTTGCCTGCCCTCTGACTACCCGCTTCTTCCTGATTTTGTACTGCGTTGCTCGTTCGGTTTCTGACTTGGCTAGTTGACCTTTCCGCATTGTGTTTGTCTGTCTGTCTGCGTTTTATGTTTTGCACCTATTCAGCATAGGGATTGTCTCCGTGGTTGTCCGCGACCGCTTAGGGTCGACCGAGGCAAGTAGGCAGGTGACAGTGGGTGGGTTCAGATTAGGGCCCACTGTCTCGTGTCTTGTCTTCACCTGCCTATCGTAACAGATTATGTCCCTATTTTTGAGATTAGTGGGGGGATCCGAGCAGTCAGACCTCTACCGATCTGCTTGCTATCCTACTGATGGGGGATATAATAAGATTGTAGCACTCCTTTGACCCGTAAATAGTATCTATACCTCAAATTGTGTCTTTTTGCTATAATGCTATGGATGGCATTAGATACATATTGTGCCTCACCTCCACTATTTTATCATATACAGCATATTTGGGTCAGCTGAGTGGGAGTTTTCTGTCAGTTTCCCTTAGGTATGCAGCATAACAGCTTTGTTTCACTCTTAGCATTTACTAAAAGGCTGTATACATGTGCATGGCATAAAGCTCAAACCTCTGTGCAGAGGTGCTGGAGCTTTATGGGCATGGAATCCTGCTAACCTGTAACAAAGCCATAGCAGGCATATCTAGTGTTATGGTCTGTTCTATATGTTAATGGAGAGTGACAATATAGCATTAAAATGGTCTAAAATGGAATAATTCCCTGTCTTTGCAACCTCAAAATTTAATCCGACCAATGAGACTGCAGAAACAAACTGAGCTTTTTTTTTTTTTTTTTTTTTACTGCAGTTGCCATGCAGTGTGAGGCTATGTTCACACTACGTATATGACCGGCCGTTCCGTGACCCGGCAGGGTCACGGAACGACCGGTCTCTGCAAAGATCACCTACCGGCTGGATGATCTTTCTGGCTGCAGTGTTCTGATGTGGGTGCCGCTCTCTGAGCCGCTCGCATTCACAATCTATGTAATAATGGTGGGCACAACTGAGATAAATTGTGTAGTTCTAATGGGGTGCTAACAGCTAGTCCTAAATATAAATATCAAACCAAACAGAGAAAAAGCGACACAGCTATATAAAGTTGCACAACCAGTAATGTTAACATATGAAATTGTTTATTAGTACACTAGCAACAGAAACAACAATTAAAAACTAAAATGGTGGCCAAAGGACACCACACAACTAACATATGTGCCCCCACAATACCTGGAGCTACATAAATTATACCAGGTAGGGAAATACCCACTACAATGGAAATGGGACTTGTAAATCAATAATGATGTAGCAAGCGGACAATTTTCCAAACCGAATACATAACAAAAGGAGTTACAAATATATGTACATATGCAAAGACTGGTAAGTCTAGATAGATATACACAAACCAAATCACATAACAAGTCCTCCCTGGTAAACAAGCACCTATACCCAACTCTGAGCCGCTCGCTTCATTGTTTGAACTGACAGGTCTTTTTGCGGCCGCAATTCACTGAATGTCAGTTCTTTGTGGCGCCATATGGGATCCCGGCTGGTGCGTATACTATGTGTATACGCTCCGGCTGGGATCCCATAGCAGATAAGGCAGTGTTCCACACCGTACAAAGTACGTCCGTTGTTGCCAATGGCAACAACGGCCGTACTTTTACGCAGTGGGAACATAGCCTGATAGTGTATAGAAATAACCCAGTTTCAGACAAACTGTGGCCTTGGGCAAAATTACAGGTGGGGTCCAAATACACTTAATACACTCGTTACCAGAGTCTGAAAAAGTCAACCCCAAGGCATATGTCCTGAGTGTATACTTAAAGGGGTTATTCATTGTTAAGCCCCTATTACACAGGGCGATCTGAGGCCCCCAGCGCTCGCTTGCTCCTTGTTTTATGCTCACTGCTGGCGCTATTACATGTTTCGACAGCGAGCGGGTAAGAGCTGGGGGGAAGGGCGCTTGGAGCTGCGGGGGGATGCCCAGGTAAACGCTAATTGTACAGTATATGTATGTGTTTAAATGTGACACAGTTGCAACAACAACAACAGCCCACATGGGCTTACTATCACATCTTACTTGGCCCCTCTTACAAGCTAGTGCCTTGAGGATATTCTTTATTATAAATCATGTTATCTTGAACATTATAGTCAACAAAATTCCATCAAACTTTAATCATCCATCAATCATCCATCTAGTAAATGATGACACTCAGAATTAACTTGCGCTTAAGTCCATTAGCAGTTCTTCTCGGAAAGAAAATGCAGCTCAGCCAGTTGCGTCAGTCCATTAGAATGAGGAAGAAATCTTTCACCTCTTGCAAATACATAAGTGTCTTCAGGAATAAACCTGTACCAGATCATGGTAGATCATGGCTACAAACAGAATATTCCGTAACCAGTCATATCTAATAAGAGGAAGGTAAGTGTTCACAATAAATATAGTCTTGTGTGGAGGTACTTGATGTGAGAATATATTATGCACCATTGTGTGGTTTTTAGATCAAGAGCTTAAAGCATAATGTAATATGGGATCTGGTCCCATATTCTGGCTGCAGTGCAGTGCCTCATGTATTCTAGGTTAAAGGGAAACTCCAGTTAAATGTTTTTTTCTTTTAAATCAACAGATTTCAGAAAGGGCCAGAGATTTTGAATGTACTTCTACAAAAAAATCTCAATTACTTCTAGTACTTTTCAGCAGTTGTATGTCCTAAATATCTATGTCTATGACATACAGCAGCTGAAAAGTACTGGAAGACTTGAGATTTTTTAATAGATGTACTGCACTGCAAGCAAGATAAAATCGCTGGAGTTGCCCTTTAAGATGAAACAGAAAAAAATATTGTGAAAGTTTTACTTTTATTGTTATAAATGCACGTGATGGAACTTTGGCGCAGTCCTCGGTTCATAAGGTACGACCGAGACTGCGCTTTTGGCTATAACTTTCAAACTATTCTGTGTTTTGTTTGCCTTTGTTTGTGCCCAGTCTGAACTCTGTCTTATGTGTTCTGTTCTGCTAATTGTTTTCCCTGCCCCACCCGTGTCTGTTCTGCTTGTTTCCAGGTAATGGTTAACCTGGTTTTGCCTCTGTCATTGACAGCTGGTTCCTCCAATCACCTTCTGGACCGGGTTCCTGGTTTCCTATTTAAGATCTCTGTTTCTGCCTGTGCCTTGCCGGTTATTGAGTTAGGGTGGTATTACTTGGGCTGATAGGGGCCTGATAATACCTGTAAACGAGCAGCGATCTGCTAGATCGTCGCTCGTTTCCTGGGCCTATTACACGGCCCCATCGTTACCGATGTCCTTGCAGCCCTTGTTTAGACTACATACATTACCTATCCACACTCCAGGGCTGCTTCTGCGGTCTGCTTCTCCACAGGTCCCGCGCGCTCTAGCTTTAGAGTGGCCTGTCAGCTGACAGGCCGCTCTAAAGCTAGAGCGAGTGGGACCCGGGAAGAAGACCGCAGGAGCAGCCCTGGAACATGGATAGGTAATGTATATTGTCAGTCGCCGACCATGCACTGCTATTACACGTAGCTCCCAGCCAAAATAGGTCAGAACTAGGGATGGTCCGAACCCGAACTCTCGGAAATTATTCCTGCTGTCTGCCGACTCCTTGGAGAGGGTGGATACAGTGGGAGGACCGCCTGGAAAACTGGAATACAGC
The DNA here is from genome assembly GCF_027789765.1 of Dendropsophus ebraccatus. Lineage (NCBI taxonomy): Eukaryota > Metazoa > Chordata > Amphibia > Anura > Hylidae > Dendropsophus > Dendropsophus ebraccatus. Next base: position 69,336,857 of record NC_091454.1, read on the forward strand.
CATAACCATAGGCTGATTATTGTTGTCATCGGCTGATCGTTGTATTTATTACATGGAGCGATAATCGGCCATATCGGGCCGGTTCGGCCGATTATCGTTCCGTGTAATAGTACCCTAAGGCTCTGCCTGCTTGTGGGTTCTGTTTCTTTGTATCTCCTGATTCCTGCTTTGTATCTTTGATCTCTCTTGCTTGCTGCCTGCTCCTGACCTTATTGCTTGTTTTTTGACTACGCCTATTGGATCCTGATTTTGTACTTTTGCTGCCCAATCGTTGTGACCCAGATTGATGATAATTCTTATTGTGTTTGTTCGTCTTGTCTTTTGTTTCACATATCCAGGCCAGGGACCGCCACCCAGTTGCCCACTACCATTTTAGGGCAGATTGTGGCAAGTAGGCAAGGACAGTGGGCGGGGCTGAGCTTAGGGTACACTGTCCTTGTCTCTCCTGCATCCCTCTGTGACCTGAGTTGTGACACTTATATTCCTTATTGGATTTAATCCCTGCACTTTGTGTCATACCTAGACATGGGGCTTGCAAGGAACACATGTGATAATACCTGATGCACTATAATTTTATCACCTGTAAAATACTAAGGAAATCCTCAAAACATGGCTTTTTGATGGTCCATGAGAAATGGATTTGAGAAGCAATGGTCTAGACTAGAAAATAGTGAATTTACAGTAATAATGAAGCGAAGCGATTCGTTATCTCTGAATTCCGCTCATCAACTGGCTGCTGCCTTCTAACACACTGCTGCTCCTCCTCGGGTGCTGGGAAGCTGGGATAAGTTTTCCAGGACTGGATCCAGCTTTTTCCAGCACACAGGAAGGAGCAGCACAGAGCAGCAGTCCATTAAAAGGCAGCCGGCTGATGAGCAGATTGCCAAGATAATGAAGCGCTTCACTTCATTATTACTGTAAATTTGCTCATCTCTAGTCTAGACCAGTGATTCTCAATTCCAGTATTAAGAATTGTTAAGGCACTACAAGTGCTAATCTTGCTGATCAACGTTTGTTGGCGCCCATACACAACCGCATATCAGCCCATGAGAAAGGACCCTATGGAAGAGAAAGCAAGGTCTAACTAGCAGGGTTGCAGGCAGCAGGTTGACAAGGGTCAGTAAGGCAGGAGGACACATATCGGCAGAATCAGGATACAGGGGGTAGTAAAGCCAGATTTAAGGTCAGGTAACTGGAGAGTACCAAGAAAGTCAGCAGATCAGCTCCTATTCACTTGAACGAGACCAGAGCTGCAGTTACGTCTCACCACTGCTACAGAATAAATGGAGACTTACTCCATTCACTGATTAGGGTGGTGCCAAACAGCTGATTGGCACCAGTAGCAGGTGTCAGCACCCCCCTTTCCCCGATCAGTGATTGATAAGCTATTCTGTAAATAGCTCATCAGTCCATTTTTCCCAGAAAACCCTCTGGGCATGTTTTTTTTTTTTTTACATATAGTGCATTCTGCTCACATTCATAGAAAGATGTCTGCTTAATGGCTCAGTTCCTAGCTCCTGTTATGGAAGGTGGGCGGCTGTAAGCCGGGGTAGCCTGTGCAGTGCTGTGGCAGCTCAGTGGGTCACTTGGGCACTTGTCACGGTAGCCCAGAGTGGCATTGACACCGACCCCAGGCACTGCTTCCCAACCTGTTTTGTGTGTGCGCGTGCAGTAAGAAAAGGCCAGAGTCCAATAGCATAACCAGAATAATGTCCATTTACTTAATATCTTCTGAGCAATACAATAATACTTTGGCAACTGTAGGTGCAGGTAAGAGGTAGTAGATGTAGTTAGTAGACAAGAGGAAAGTAGTGTAGAGGAGCATCTTAAGGGCCCTATGCAATGTAGCTGTGTACTCTGCCGGGATAGCGTAGTGAAGAACAGAAGAGGAAGAAGAAGATACTCGTACTCTAGCATAGATATCTTTGATCTGACCGCCTTATGCCCTTTAGTGTCGGGAGGTCCCAGGTCTCTTTGCTGGGTTAAGCAGACTTTCCAGGATTTCCTGGAACAGCCGTGCATTGCAGTAGGATACATAGGCAATATCTGCAGGTTTGTGTGGTGTCCTACCATGGGTGTTACGTATATATGCACCCTTCGCAAAAGTCTGTACTTATTGTACTTGTGTGATGATGAATGTAGTACTAAAGTTCGCCTCTAGATGTCACTGTATTATATGTATGTATTTGGAAGCCGCACAGCTGAAGGATGTAAAGAGTTATTGTTTCTCTATGTGTCACCTGAATCTGTAGACCAGTAGGAGTCTTGTTTTCTTCTTTCCTATCACCTCCCTTCTTATTTCTTCTGTTGCACTCCTCACCCAGTCACAGCATACTTTAGTCACGGTGGGGAAGTAAGTCACAGGTGGAGGTGGAGCAAAGGTCTTTCGTGTTAGACATTGTGGAGGAAGGACACAAGCCAGACAGCTCTCCACAATGGCCCTATCTGGGCCCTTGCCCTCTGCTAGGTCCCCGTACCTCAGTTCAGTCTTAGTCAGAACCCTGTATGGGAAGGATGCAAGACAGTACACCTCTAACAACTTCCTTACAAGTAATGCTATACAGCACTATGCACTGTTAAACCCCTCTTTGAAGAGGACAAGCCAGAGACAACATCAACCCATGCCGAGGACAAGGAGTTTCACAGAGCAGGACATTATCAACGAAAGCCAAAGAGCTAGAAACTGATCTCGATAGAGCAAAGTTGCGCAAAGCCTATGAACTCTATCTCGCAGCGTGGGTGTCAGCAGGGACCCCTCAGCATTCCGCTCATACCAGGTAACAAGGTCTGGGGCCCAAAACAAAGTCCTGCCTAAATCAATCTATAGTGCAACAAAACCTATACAGATAACCAAAGAAATTGCACAAATAATTTAGAAATCTAACAAATCCTTTATTTTCATATACATCATATACAAAATATTAAAAGCTCGAAAATTTCATGGAGAATGACACAAATAACACAAAGGGCAGAGAGGGAGAAAGATCTCAGTGTGGTAAAGCAATGAAAATATATATGAGTACTACAATGTAATATGTGCCAATTGCAACGCTGCCATCTGGTGGTTACAGAAACCGGGCTAGTAGCAATGGAGTGGTATATAGAACACCCTTACACAGTATAATGTGCTGTATTGTTTATGGAGAAGAACAGGTACGTAACTCCTCAGCTGGCCACCAATTAGTCAGGAGAGTGCCATAAATGAAGCCCTATGTACAATTGCAATTCATATGTGACCACACACCAGTAACCAGGCACCCAACACACAATGAGATCTTACCCCCGTCTGGCCCACAAGCGCAATGCACGTTTCGCTCACTTCATCAGGAGCTAATGGACTCAATAACCATCATATATGTATATATATATGTATGGGATGGGAGGTCTGGGGCTGTGTCACCCTCTAGGAAGGTTTAGCCGAGTCTAGTGGGCATAAGGTGGTCTGAAGACTAATTCAAAATCAATACACGGGCACAGGTGTTTTTCTTCTTCTTCTTCTTCTTCTTCTAAGTATTCTACCACATCCTCCAACATCCTGGCAGAGGACAGTACTACATGGGTTGGGACTCTTATGGCATCCTCCTCTCTACTACTCTGCTTCTTCTTATTACTCAACGCACTACCCAGTCAGCACGATTATATCCTACACTACACTTCTACTACTGATCAGGTTGCTGTATTGTCAAGTATTTATTGGAAACTATTGTCAAGTATGTTATCCAGTGCTAACTCCAGAGAAACTTCAGACTGTTACTTCTGTATGACCTGCTGCACATTTGCAACTAGTAAACTAGCCTTTCTTACGCTAAAGAGACTCTGTGATTCCTCGCAACCCAACGACACAGCACACACCGCAACCTTGGGACACTTCCCCTTTCTGTGGGTGGTGGGTCCTACATTCCGAGAGGGTCACTACACCACTCTGGCCATCTGTGATTACTCTACCCCAAGGAACCCAGTAGCAACTCGGCAGGACACTGACCACAGGGGAACAACCAGCCTTGTCAAATAAAAGCAGTCATGTCATCACACCTGCGTGCCCAACAAGCCCTGGCATCATGAAATAACACTCCAAGGTCTGTCTGTATCTCGGACAACCACTTCCGGCGTGAAGTCACACCTAACCACCTAGCAAGTGACCAGCCAATCCTCCGACATAATAACATCATCACCGGGAGCTCACACCACATTTGTCCTACTGAGGTCAGTACCTAACTCAGGTATGCTGCCCTGTGTCGTGTAGAAAGTATCCCTGGTGTGGACAAGGTGATCCTCACAGGACGTCCTTCTTCCTAAGGGGTCTAGTACGGTATGCTATCGGTGTTACTTGCACAAAAGAAAAGCTCTCTCTCTCTGTGTCTCTCTCTTCAACTCCTGACTAGAGAACTCCAGAACTCCTAAGGGTCCTGTCCTAAGCCAGGCCCTAACTGTACTGCAACAGGAACTGTTCCTTTGTGTTCCTCTCTCTAACAGATCCACCAGGAACTAACCTCCCTTTTATAGGGGCAAACTAAACCTACTGGTAATTGGTGGGGCTGTGTGTGTAAAGAAGAGGAGAGATGATAAGACAGGAAAAAGAGGGAAAACATGCCTGCACCTGTGACAGTATAAGAACAAACATGTGACAAATACAATTTAACCCAGTGCTTCCTTCAGCTCTGTGTAACATAGAAACTAGAAAATACAGACAGTGACACCTAGTGGGGAAAAACACATAGTACAGTTTCACTTCATCCCCTTTGTGAGAACCTAAGTGAGATACCGTGCCCAGGTTAATGATCTTCTAAGGTAATTTATGATGAGATCAAAAGTCATAAGGATCTTTAAAGGGAAACTATCAGCAGGTTAGCAGAATTTAACCTGCTGATATGTCCCTTTTGCATATTGGGCGCTAAGGATGAAGGTAAGTTTCTTACCTCTATGCTCAGTGCTCTTTTCGTGCTATTATTATTTATGCTAGTTACGCATTTTGATGCACTGGCAGGCCCTTTCCTTCTAATGAATATCATGGGAGCTGGCCGGTTCGATGCACTGGGGGTTGCAAGTGATGCTGGCTCAGGGGGCCCAAATGGCAACTTAAAAAGGACATATAATTAATGTGAGCTACTATCTAATATATGTGGAATTACTTTTTTTAAACTTTTTCTAAATTTCAAATTTAGAAAAACACTTTTTTCCAGTTTTCGTGAAATTTTCAAGTTTTTAACAAAAAATGCTGAATGTATTAACCAAACTTTCCCACTAACATCAAGTACAACAAGTCATAAACATTCTCAGAATCATTTGGATAACTTAAAGCATCCCAAAGTTATTGCCATCGAAAGTGAGACAGGTCGGATTTGAAAATGGTTCTTGGTCTTAAAGCGATATTTCCATCTCAACTAATGTAATTAAAGTTGTAGGACTTGTCAAGATAAATATTTTTGCATATACATTTATTTAGCAAATTTACATCCTTCTCCAGCTATGATTATTAGTTTTGACTTATTCTCTTCACCTTCTGTTTAATCACCAGTTCTGACCCATAGTCCTGCCCAATAATATACCTATGCATCATAATAGGTTATATGCAATATAATGTACTATACAAACACCAGCAGTGTATATAACAGATTCTCCCTATTCATATTAAGTAAATGCAACCATAATCCACTATACACATAACACACACACATACTATTGCTGGTGCATTCACACCCAATACACATTGTTTAATAACGCCCCCCAAATCCCCCCCCCCCCCCCCCCACACACACACACATACAATGTGATATACTGTATACAGCCCTGTAGGCTGTATACAATGTATTATACTACCCACAACAGCAATAAAAAATACATGGCATAACACATTACAAAAACTGGATGTATACAGCATAAAATAGATTATTTTGGGAAATCTGATTTATATTAGGAATATATAGAAGTAACAGCAGATTATGTTTATGGCAGATATGATCAGGCTAGTATCACAAGGAGCAGGTTACATAATTGCTGTGCTCCTAGAGACAGCTGATCACTGTAGTCCCCTCCCTCAGCAAACGAATGGCAGCAGCAGCAGGCAGCTCACTGTGCTTGGGAGGGGAGGCAGTCCCTGCTGTAGTACTCAGCTGCTATGGCACCAGTTTTATTATTAACCGTCCTGACAGCTGGGGACAGGCCAGCGTTGTTCAGCACTCTGCAGGATTCACGCTATATATGAAGGTAAGACGTTATAGGAATAGTTTTATTAGCCTGGCAGTCTAGCTATGCACTGGTTTATCCCAGGGCTGTGTCATAACTGGAAGCCAATGCTATGCAATGTGAGAAATGTTGTCACACAGGAAGCAGTCCATCAGTAGCAGGTGCACCACTCTTCTGAGTTGGAGAGGAGGGGGTGACGGATCTTGTAAGCTACAGTCATGAAATGCAGATGAGGTTAATGACATTTACTAATGAGAGCTGGATCTCCAAGCCACATATTCAGGTAATGTAAGGGAACGCAAACGCCAGAGAATGCCTATTAAACGTCATCCACCAAACCTGTCCAGTGAGATGAGAACCAGGAAGGTGGGGGCGATAATTGCCCCAGGACAGAGACGCGTGTGACCGGTACTGATAGCATCTTACTTCTGTTTACAGATGGTGATGGCTCACTAGGATCCTTCACCGTTAATGTTTGTACAATACAGAGCATGCGAACAAATTACTCCTGACGTGTTTGTTAAATAAATACTGAGTTCTTAATTCTACTAGAGACCTGAAATAAAACTTTATTAATAACTTACCTTTCCTTTGTGCCAGCCACGCTGGTGATGTGAGGAGGGTCTTCATTGTTCTTCTGCTGACAAAACATAAACTGTATCTATCATGCCATGTGGCACAGTGTATGGGTATGTCAGCTCCTATCTATGTAAAAATGAGCCATACCTTTGTGTATTTTCACAGCCTAAGCAAGACAATATCAAGATACAACCCATTTCTACCTATTACACCAAGTGATTAACAGCCGTACTTGACCGATTACCGGCAGTTCCGTCCGATAATTGTTTGGTGTAATGGGACATGTGGAAAGGCAACAATGTCGGCTGAGCGTTGTCTTTCAACATGTTGAAATGACACGATCATGTCAGCGACGGTCTGCTGCCTGTTGCTCCATGACCGCTGATATGTGTGGGCAGCCTGGAATATATATGGGCAGCCTGCACCTCCCCGCTCGCTGTCTGGACATGTAATAGCACAAGCAGTAAGTGGGGAACAGGTGGAAAGAATTGTTGACCTGATAGGTCGGTGCTGGCTTCTTCCTCAAAATGGTGCCATGTAATACGGCCTTCAGGCTGGGTTTACACTGCGTTTTTGCATTCCGTTTAAATGGTTACTTTTAATGTACAGAAAAACATGGTCAACCATAAAACCGATTTGTTAAACCGACTGCAAAAACGCAGTGTGAACTATTCATATACTGCTGTGCACTGCACTGGTGTCAGTAGAAGAGGAGGAATGAAGACTGGCATTACATGACTTATTAAAGTGACTGTACCACCAGGCCCAGGCTGAAGCACTGGAGGCGGCTGACCCACCCTTAGTGGGAGGAAACCCTAGCCCCTCTATGATAGGGTTCCATTGATTCTAATGGAGTCACGTAATGGAGGGGCTGGGGTTTCTTCTCACTAAGGGTGGGTCGGCCCGCCTCCAGTGCTTCAGCCTGGGCCTGGTGGTACAGTCACTTTAAGTGACTTACTGAAAGTAATATACAAATCTGAATCACTTTTTGTTAGCAGTTGATTTAAAAATATTTCTTTTTCTCTGGAATACCCCTTTAAGTGACAGCACCCAACTGGTCAATGGTCTCTAATCTCTCTAGGTGTGGGACAGGCAGAGAAGTAATAGTAGAAATAGGAGCAATGACCTAAATTTTTGAACAAGAATTTTGGATCCAAATGCAACTAAATCATGGTGCACAGCAGATAAAACACATTGGGGGAGATTTATTAAACTTGCACCCCTAGCGTATGCCTGATGGGCGGACAGGGGGTGTGAGAAGGCAGGAGGAGGTGTTGCCTCTTCCCATGCCAGACGTAACATGATTTATACCTGCTTGCAGGAGTAAATCACAGCAGAACATATGGCAGATGCTGGTCAGGCCGGTTTCACTAAGATGTATGGGCCTCTTAGTGAATCCAGTGGTGTAGTTGGGGGCGGGGCCTAATTTAAGACCAGCATACAGTTTATAAATGTCCCCCATTTTATGTATATTGCACCAAAATCAACAGTAAAATGCAACTCCTCTGGAAACGGTTGTGGCTTATAAGAAAGGAGGAGTGGCAATAGCAGAATATGGGCATGCCTTAAATGTGATGCTGTGTGCCAAAAGAATATGCATGTCAAATGATAGTTGGTCTAAACTGAAAATAGTACATGTGCAAACGTAGACTAGACAGCCTAAACATACACCCAATTTGTCAGACTGTTTTAGGCACTGTGATAAATATGCCACATTGGCACACTTTTCATCTAAAGGCCCTATTACATGAAGTGATTATCTGCCAAATTATATCTGCAGATGTTGCGTCATGTAATAGAGCCAGCAAGTAGACGCTTACTTGTTGGCTGATGTGCGTCCAAAAGCTGTTTAAATGAAAGGGCTGCACAATTGTGAGCAAAGTAATATGCAGGGTAAGAGAATACAGATGTAAAGGATCGGCACTTGTTTACACTGCATCTCTGACTGTGTAATACAGATTTAAGTTTGTCCTATGTAAATATTCGATAGTATTAGTATATTCCTTTAGTGGAGCAAATAAATAAAAACTGTGAAAACGAAAACTGTCAAAACTGTCTTGTTTTGCCCACAGCAACTAATAGCAGCTCAGATTTAATTTCTTAACTAGCTCTGTTCAAATGAAGCCTGAAATCTGGTTGGTTGCTGTGGGCAAAACCAGGCAATTTAGGTTTTTACAGGTTTTTTTATTTATTCCCCCAATGTGTCTACAATACACGACACAAAAACAGTGCCAAGTATTTATTAAAAGTGGTCCAAGGAAGTAAGCATGGGAAGCAAGTAGAAGAGCTACTGTAGTACACATTGCTAAAAAAGTTATTGCTGGATATGAAAGGTGTATGAGCACATAGTGTAGCACAGAAGGGTTGCACCAGGAGGGCACTGTGGCTAGAAGGCAAGCCAGCAGAATCAGTGTATTTCTTTGGCTAATTGTCTTCTAAGAAGCTTTGGTTCCTGGCAGTCATATAGATGTTACTTTGAAGTGAGTCACCTACCTAAATATTTTTGCATACTAAGTGTACCCCTTTATGGCAGGGGTATTACTAAATGGCGATGATCTCTTTTATCTGGACCATGCGTCATGCCATACAGCAAAAATTGTTCAGGAATACTTTGGTAAAAGTTGTTATGACTATTATGTTGACACTCCCTCCAAATTCTCCAGATCTCTGCTATAAGCTGGAAAAACAAGTTCGATCCAAGGTGGCCTCACTTCTCAATTTACATGATCTGCTGCTTATGTTACCATGGAACATTTTCAGAGGCCTTAAAGAAACCCTGGCTAGCAGGGGAGCTTACTTACATGCTGCTTGACCAGGTTAGGGCGATCATAGGGCCGACTGGAGGACCAGAGACCCGGCTTTCAAAATTCAGCAATGGCAGGCTATAGATGGTGGTAAGTGATCTGGCACGGTTGGTGTGGACACTAACTGAATGACATTATTTCAGTCTTTAGCGATTTGGAATGGATGCTCTATGCAAGCCCATGTGTATAGTTTATTTGTAGTGTGTGGAAGTCACAGTAAATGAGAGAATTATCGTGTACACATTACAGAATAGTGTAGTCATCAGTGAACCCTCAGTGCATATATGGCTTTAGGTAACATACCCAGTGGAAACAGATGAAGAGACTTTTACATGGGGCGATAATCAGCTAATCAGACAAGCAGTCATCTTTTGTTGGGTGGTTGACGGGATTAAACTGCCCTAAAAAACATTGTGTTAGTCAGCCATACATATTCCTGTGTGAATAGAGGATGTGTGGCTGTTAGTGATGTAAATGGCCGAATAAATGACCCAGCGATGTTTGAGCAACAATTTAGCAATGTAAAAGGCTCCTTTAGTTTCACACGTACCGTATCGCAGTGGATTTTCTGCTGCGGATTCGCAGCAGATTTGACTAAATGAATGAACACAGCATAAAATCTGCACCATCAAATCTGCAGCAGATCCGCAGCAGATTTTACAGTGCGGATTTGATGCTGTGTTCATTCATTTAGTCAAATCTGCTGCGAATCCGCAGCAGAAAATCCACTGCGATACGGTACAGGTGAAGCTACCCTAAATCAGTATCAATCTATATATTCATAGTTTTTACTATAAATATTTATTTACATATGTCTATAGATGCTTTGATCTCTACATATTTACCTTGCTTTGTGGATAGGTGTAAGTAGTCACCTAACCCCCTGGAGCAGAGATGTCCCCTAACATATGTGCATCAGTATAGGCATTTTTAGCTGTCTGTTATATCATCTCTGTTTGCATAAAAATCAGCAGGAAACCAGCAAAGTATCCACTATTTTGAGAAAGGCTTTCCACAAAAATTTGGAGGGTGTTTCCATTCAGCCAAAAGAGCACATTCAGGATCTGACACTGATCGATAAGGATATCTGAATAGCAACATCCCAAAGTTGTCGGATGGGATTGATGTAAGGCCTCACTTGTTGGATGAATAAAAATTTGTCTGACAACTACTACCTGTGAATGGGCACTTTAAAGGGGTTATCTGGATAACAAAAACAATATTCTAAACAATCCCCCTTCCCAATACCACCCTATGTCTAATATACACGTATAACCTATCTTGCACCCTTTTCCTGTTTTTTTTTCCTCATTCTTACCTGCTCTGCATGTCTAAAATCCTCTACTCTGGGTCCGCTCTGCTCCCTCTCCCCTCCCTCCATTCGTAGTCACAGGACACGTGATCTCCTCTCTGGGGGCCAGGTTAGCTGTCTACTTGGTAACCCGACCCCAGGAGACATTGGGGGAGATTTATGTAAAATGAAACTAGCTCAGTTGCCCCTAGCAACCAATCAGATTCCACTTTTCATTACCCAAAGAGTCTGCAAGGAATCAAAAGTGGAATCTGATTGGTTGCTAGGGGCAACTGAGACAGTTTCACTTTACACCATGTTTGATAAATTTCCCCCATTATCTGCATCATATCCATGCACCTGTTCACTGATAAAAGTGCTGCTTCCATAGACTTACATGTGTCCCTGAGCCTAGGTTTCTGTAATGTGAAGCGTTGTAGTTCTATCTCTGCTTGCTGTCAGTGAATGCAGGTATATGTATCTGTCTTTGTGTCATAGCTCTGCATATTGTAAGTGTTATGGATGTTCTTAGAGTACCCCCCCACACACCCCCGGTAAACAGATGCCCGTTATGCAGCACATAGCTAGACCATGCGCACATAAGCTCTGCTTCATCACCAGCTAGTACGGATTACATTTTAGGGTGTTGTGATGTAAAATCCTTGAAAAAACAGTCCTGTGTTTACTGTGCACTAGTAATGACAGCAGTGGGCAGGAAAGGGGTGAGTATGCAAATGGACCAATCAGGGAGGTGCATGATGGGAAATGTAGTTTCCTATCTTGGCTATAGATTGGCTTTTGGAAAAACTTGAAACTCAGGAATGGCAGCAGCTAGAAAGACAGGAGACGACTCAAAATACTCAGGGGGGCTTGGTGAGTAAGACCAGCCAGCATTTCATTTTACCGCTCTTAGGTGGATAACTTCTTTAAGTCCTATATTTTCCACCAACAGAATTTACAGTCTAGAGGGTGTTGTGTCTGTAAGGGATATTTGATCAGGCTGCGCTTTTATTGTGCACCTCAGCATATGATCACTTTTTACAAAATTGATTTTAATACAGGAAAATACTGTAGGCAACTTATTTGGCATGTTTAACATGTTTTGGCATGATAAAATATAATTTTCGGTGATTTCCAGTATAAAAAATTCAACATCATTATGGATTCCCTGTTACATTTTGACCTAGTAATATGATTTTATTCTAGAAAGGGTAATGTTTTTAGTTACTCTAATACTGCATTTTCAATAGCTTGACAATAATACATGCTTCTAAAAAACATTCAGAACTGTATTCATTCACTGGGCAGTCATAAAAGCTTTCTGTTTGCTTTCTTCTGCAACAATATCCTGTTATTGTGATGACTCAGGCCCATAAAGCCTCATTGTTGGCTTGCACAGATTGACACAAGACATCAGTTATATCCTCAGCCCTGCCCACAGTATAAATTCCAGCTCCAGTATGCAGGATTAGAAATCTATTACACAAGAAAGCATTTTATACATGTAGAGCCGGGCCATGAATTGAACACATCATATCCATATTTACAGTGAATTGTTTGACATTATGATAATGACATTCATATGCAGTGATTCTCCTACATATTATTTAATAGCCCAATTAAAGTCTGGCATGTCTTACTATTCACTTTTATGAGTTCTGCAACCTATTGTTGTGAAATCATTGTTAGGGTATAAACCCACACACCGTATATGCAGCGTATTTACTGCTGCGATACGCAGCAAACTCGCAGCAGATTAGATCTAAATAACTGAACACAGCATCAAATCTGTACCAACAAATCTGCTGCGTATTTGTTGCATATCTGCTGCATATACGGTGTGTGGGTTTATACCCTTAATGTCAATGTTTCCACTACACTATACTTTCCTATACAGGTCACTATATGTGAAATATACATAATATGTATATATGTAGAAATAATACATAATTTTGTTATATTAAAATCTATGTGGTTTTGTTCCATTAAACCTTTACAGTAGCAAAAATGTGATTTTTATGCTGGTATTGAGCTCTTGACAGTCCCCTCCCTCCTTACAGCTATTTATCAATCTCTTCATTTCTAATGTTGGGCTGATTATAAGCAGTACTCATACATGAACTTTGTGTCCCTTACATCTTTAGCCTGTCACAGGAAAGTACAAGCTCTTGTAAATTTTCTCTTCTCTGCCATGCCATGACATGGTGTTAGAGAAAGTGCCCTGGGGTGAACAGGCTGGCACAATGCTGAAGGATGATTTAACATACACTATTATGGATGACGTGTGTGTGTTTATGCATAGGTGGGGTTATTCATGCACTGGGTTTGCAAGGTGCTTTGAGAGCAGAAAGGAAATAAACAGTAGATCATAACAAGGAAGAAATTACATCACAAAAGCAGCCCTGGTCTAAGCAGTGAACCTCTGATGATAATGATGGTGACAAATGGGAGGGGGGCTGCAGTGTGTACATAGCATGAACACAATTATTTTAGCAGCGAACAGCCTTCTAGAAATGTATAGGTGGTCAGAGACAAGAGGCAACAGGCATAGTGTGGCTCATCCTGCATTTACAAAGTCCAGGCTCTTTCCCCTGCTAGAACTACTAAGACCTGCCCCACCTTCTGTGTTCTGTTCTAGTTTCTCTGCTTTCCCAAACAACAGGCAGTGGACAGCAGTTTTCAGGGAAGTGAGACACCTAATAGTCACAACTTTAAGGCTTTTTTTTTTAAAAAACTGACAGAACAGCTTTTTTTTTTTTAAACTGACAGAACAGATATGCAGTGCGTACCTACCTTCTACGCTGCTCCGTGATTCGGCATGTTCATGAAAATGACGATGCTGTATCTTCAGGCTGCCACACCTCTGCTCTGTCTGTCAATCATTCTGGAGAAGGTGGGGCGGTGGCCTGAAGATAAAGCATCGGCCGGGGAGAGTACTACAGAAACACCTCTGCGACACTGTTAGCATGGGATAAAGATTGTTTTCCATGAACACGTCAGATCACAGAGCAGTGCAGAATTGTAAGTATGAACTGTTCATGTGATCAGCAATGGGAAACATGGAGCAAAGATACATGCATTTATGTGTGGTCAGTTTCCCTGTAAATGGTAAGGAGTCATTTTTTGAAAATAATAAAAAATTTTGTTATTTAGTTAGCAATTTTTAGTAAAAATAAAATAATGTGCAAACAGATGAAAGAAAAACGTCCGTATTTTGCAAAATCAGTTAGGTAATAATGAGCATGTTTATTATTTGGACAGTTGTAATGATTTTAAGGCTATCATTCTATACATTGTGTGCACTGCTGGCCAATTTCCCATTTGTTTCAATGGAGCGCATTATTATATTGAAAGCACAGCTATATTTTATTTTTATTTTATGGCGTGTAAAAATGACCTAAAACTAAGCTGAAACTTCCTGCTGTGTCTGTGGGGATAAGCAGAAGCTGTAAAGTGATTTATACAGCATTAGGCTATGTTCACACTACGTAAAAGTACGGCCATTGTACTGTACTTTGTGCGAAAGGGGAACATAGCCCTGTCAGTTCACACAATGAAGCAAGCGGCTCCGGTTGCTTGCTTCATTGTGTCCTATGGGGAGTTCTGATGCGGGCGCGCGCTGATGCGCCCGCATCAGAACACTACGGCCATAAAGATCATCCGGCCGGTACTGCAGTATCAGCCGGGATGATCTGGGCAGAGACTGGCCGTTCCGTGACCCCGTCGGGGTCACGGAAACTGCCAGTCGTTCACGTTGTGTGAACATAGCCTTACAGTGAAAAGTGACACCAGAGATTTCAATAGCTGAAGCTCACATTTCAGCTTCCTCTCCCTGTGGAATGACCTCTTTAAAGGTCACAAACTATGGGTTCAGTAATATTTTCCATTCATTTAAATGGTACAGCTCCTGTCCATTGTTGATGTCCATGGGGCTTATTGTGAAGTATATTACTAAATGCTGTTAAAACCACTCAGGCAAAATAGCCACTCCCATAACAATATACAAAAAGAAATTAAAAATAAGAAAAATAGAAACAAATAAAAAAAAAGAACTGGTTTTAGTATTATGCACTAATCAACATAAAATAATATATTCCCTTTAGGACAGTTGTGCTGAATTCAGTAAAATTGGGGAAATTCCAGAATTGTGTTATATTTGCAGTGTAGCAATGACAAAGCAAATTGCAGAGATAACAAGAACTTCTATACTCAAGGGCCTTCATATCTAATACTGAGGCTCATATGGACTGGCTGTCTGGTCCTTATCTCTCTTGTTCTGAGTGTTTCATGGCCCCATGCAGGAGTACCGAGAATCTCAAGGAAGCAAAAGATTTTCCCAAAGCCTCCTTTGGAAAATTCTTTCCTGATCATTATACATTCCCATGTTTTACACTAAATATATGGAAATCTGGCCCAGTCCTACATTCAACTGAAATGGGCTGTTAAAAACTATTCCTTAAAATTTAAAACGACACGGCCCACAGCAACCAATCACAGCTCTTTTTATATTTTAACAGAGCTGAAATCTGAGCTGTGATTGGCTGCTGTGGGCTGTTTACATCAGGTGTATATTTACACCCTTTCATAAATGTCCCCCTAAGAGTTTATGATACCACGGCCTCTTGGGCTCTGGCATATTACCCAATGAGGCACTCAGCCAAATGTGTCCATCAATCACATGACTGCCTTCTCTGTGAGCGTTCAGTGGACCTGGGAAACACTGGATTTACAGTCTTTAGACTCTTTGAAAAAAAAAAAAAGAGTCAGAACGCAGGAAGTGCCGTGTTCTCCATAATAACTAAAAAAAACAAACAATCAATGTAAATTACAAACTTGTTTCATATCACATCTACTGTTGATTTAGGTTATAAGTTATAGCGACAGTGACACAGTAAACATCAAAAATATTCTGTATTCCTCTGTGGACTGCAATGTTGTTTTAAAAGGGGAAAAAACAAGAAAGAAAATTAAAACACAAGCAAACACTTGTTTATTTTTAGTTTTTTTTTGTTGTAAAGAGAACTTGTCATGTTCTACAAGCAGTCACATCTATAATCATCTTGTTATAGAGCTGAAGAACCTGAGTGGATTGATGTTTAGTTTTATGGGAAAACTTAAAATCCCTGTTCATTCTGGGCAAAGGGGTCCAGTGGGTGGTGTCAGTGATTGGCAGTGTTCCCTCTATTAGTATGCCTGCAGCAATAGCAGACAGTCACTGATTAGGACCACCCTCTGGACCCCTAAGGGCCCTATTCCACCGGACGATTATCGTTCGCATAATCGTTAATGATTAACGATCTCAAACGACCGATATTGCGAAAGACCTGAAAGCGTTCACTCATTTCCATGGAACGATAATCATTTTTTTCCGCTATTTCTTCGTTATTGCGTTCGTATGTACTGCGAACGACCGAACGACGTCTTATTCAATGCGAATGATTTGCGAACGAACAACGATAAAAATAGGTAAGGTCTTATAAAGCGATCAACGATTTCTCGTTCGGTCATTAATCGTTAACTGCATTTCAACCAAACGATTATCGTTTAGATTTGAACAATTTAACGATAATCTAAACGATAATCGTCCGGTGGAATAGGGCCCTAAGTCCACAGGGGGCAAAGATTTCAACCAATAAGCTCCAAATAGTTTCTTGCACAACTATACATTCATCTGCTCGGCACCTAGTTCTTTAAAACACGATGCTGATAAATTGGATACTATTTCCATGGTAACAGGTGACACGTTCTATTTAATAGAAGTCTGCAGCATCTTTCACTCTTTCACCCAGACACTCAATTTGTGTGAAACCATAGCAACCAATCACAGCTTAGGTTTCAGTTTATCAGCGCTCATTGCTGTGGTTGGTTACTGAGTGTAAATTACACCAGCTTTTGTTTCACACAGATTGATACATTGTGTGTTTAGTGTTTTAGGTCAGGTGTAAAAAAGAGGTGTGAATTAAAATTGCTAGGTGCCAATTGAAACAGCAGGGGTGCATGAATGTATCTACGGGAGTCTGGAAGAATAGCTGCAGAAGAGAGGGCAGATGAAATGGATAGCAAGACATCAAAACAAGAAAAAAGAAGAGTGTAGAAGAGCACGCCTTTAAAATTGAAAATACACACACGGCATTGATCCCACTCGCTTATGACATGCAGTTGGTGTACACTGCAAACACTATGTGCATCTGGACATACAATGGGGAAGTGCTGACAGTGATTATAGATTATTAGCTCCTGCAAGCACCTCTCGTTTGAATAATTATTGTGTAATTCTATAATGTCTGATTGTCATGTTCATGAGTTGCAAAGTGCTGTGGAATCTGTTGGCGTTGTATATAAATAAACAATATTATTACTAGTGGTGCTCAGTGAGTATTATATTTCATTATAGTTATGAGTAATTAAAGTAATGGCACTCACCAATTTCAGCTAAATTTCTACTGTATTTAGCATTAGTTTTAGGGTCCTATTACACAAAATGATTATCGGCTGTACTTGGGCAATTGCCATTCCATTTCATGCTCATTTTGAAAGGCAACGATCAGCCGATGTGCACAATGTTGTCTTCCAGCATGTTCTAAATACACAATGACGATAGCGACAGTCTGCTGGCCATTGCCCAGTGTAATAGGAGCAGCTGCAGCAGACTGTTTCTCTCTTCTATGGGACAATCTACAGATCTTCCGGGCAGTCCCCCACTTTCAGCTCTGGAATAGCACAGACAGTGAGCGGGGTACGAGGAGCAAGCGAGCGCTGACCTGACATGTTGGCGCTCACTTGCTCCTTAATATTGAGCGGTGTAATAGGGCCCTCAGGATGCAGATACAGACCTACAGCCATTTCATGCACCAAAGGCTCTCTCAAGGCTTTGAAGAAGGATAGTGGTTATAACACAGCCATTGATCAGTATCTGCAGTCAATAACTATTGCTGAGTGAAGAGAGTAAGTTTTGGTGATGTTGCAGAGCACAGGGGCTTTATTTACGTTACTTTACAGACTTAATGATTGCTGTGGTCACTGAGCACCACTAGTCGCCATTAAGATATTATGAACCGCTTTCTAAAAGTTTTAACTAATTTGTTCTGTTTTACAGATGTGAAGACAGACTTTCTACAAGCAGTAACCAATCATATGGAGTGGTTAGCAAGTTAAATTACAGGAGCAGGAACTCTATCATTTCACCTGGCTATTCTCCTTCACGTAATGATAGCGTGACTGGCAATCATGCGTGCAACAACAAAGTAAACCTTTCTAATATAGGAAACCATGGGAATTCCAAAGCCTTTAAGAACCAGTTAGAGGGCATTTTTTCTTCTCTAAGCAAATCATCTAATCGGTAAGGTACCACCTCAATTCTTGACTACACAAGGCAAAACTAAAATTTTTTAGAAGATATTTTATGCATGAGAGACATTGGGGGAAACTTATCAAGGGCTTTGCGCCTAATTTTCGTGAATATTTGGATTTTTTACCCATTTTTGGTCTAAGTTCTATTTATGAACCAGTATTCTATATTTCTTGGATGCAACTATTGCGCCTGCCTGTTTTGAGTATTCAACCAAAAGTTCCCATAATCCAAGAATAATGCCCAATTTATCATTTGCAACTTTTTAAAAAGTCACACAAACAGGTGCAGGCCTACCTCTGGTCAGTACCAGGTGAATATTCTTCCGCAATTTTTTAAATTTTGCGACTTTTTGAGCGTCTTTTTACTTAGATACATTCAATATGGCAGTGCTACATTTTAATGAATCGGTCACAAGGTATTGGATCAAAATATACACCAATCCTCATTAGAATAGTTGCACAAATTAGATTCCTTAGTAAATGTCCTTCATTATTTTTAATATCCATTATCACTAATATGAGATCCAGCCAAACATAAATGCAGATAGGTGAATAATGTTTAATATAAGTACTTTTTTATTGTTCATTTGCTTCATAAATGCAGAACTGAGTAACTTTTATAAGTGGTCTCTAACAAAAAAAAATGCTACCAATTTGTTGCTGGAGAGGATATTTGACTCCTTATATATCTACCACTCACCAAAATGATGTTTTACATTGTATTTGTAAGTTGTCTTTACTATAAACCTGTGTGTGCTCTAGCGGTCTAGTGGATAAGGCCCATGCACACTACAAAGTCATGTACAAAGGAATTACATGGAGACACATGTTTATATTACAGAAAAAAGCTATTATGTGTGCTGTCCTATAATTTCTCTTTCAGGCCCCTATTCTCAAAAGAAGCATTTTTTCCCCCAGAGGAATATCTCCATATTATGACATGCTATGGAGTATTTTCCATGGAGTATGTAATGTGGCCCTAGAGAGGGTCACATTCTCAATGTATGCAAAACATGTTTGTCTACATCCAATTAGTTTCCACAGTAAATTATATTGTAAAGTACGCATGCACCGAAACCAAGCTCCCATGCATTTACCAATGGCCACGCAATGTTATAGATAATCCCATTCATTCTGCGAGGGCATTGGTGAATGCTTGGGGGTGTGATTTCATCTGCATGTGTTTACTGGCATGTGGGAACATGGCCTTAAAGTTGTGAAGTTACTTTTATTGCTTGTGAAGAACAAAAAACAAAACACTTTCTTTTAAAATTGGCACCTCAGGTACAAATAATATCATTCAGTTTTTACTTGTTATGGAAGATTTCCATATACAGAGAAGTTGAATTCACTTTTTAGTGTGACATATGGTCAAGCTAGCAAAATAGTTGTCTTTATAAGGCTATGTTAAAAAAAATAAGTGCAAATAACGGCCATTGTTGCAAAACAATGGCCATTATCAGGGGCGTAGCTACAGGCTGATGGGCCCTGGTGCAAAATTTTAGCTTGGGGCCCCCCCCCCATCCCATCGGATGAGCGCAGTCAGAGGACAAAAATAGTTATATCCGATGACTCTAAGGTGACGCCCTCTAACGTGCCGCCGTGGCTTAATGAACTGTCACTGCCTCCACCTCATGTACTGTACCACTGCCTCCACCTCATGTACTGTACCACTGCCTCCACCTCATGTACTGTACCACTGCCTCCACCTCGTGTACTGTACCACTGCCTCCACCTCGTGTACTGTACCACTGCCTCCTCCCTCATGTACTGTACCACTGCCCCCTCCTCATGAACTGTCACTGCCTCCACCTCATGTACTGTACCACTGCCTCCACCTCATGTACTGTACCACTGCCTCCACCTCATGTACTGTACCACTGCCTCCACCTCATGTACTGTACCACTGCCTCCACCTCGTGTACTGTACCACTGCCTCCCCCTCGTGTACTGTACCACTGCCTCCTCCCTCATGTACTGTACCACTGCCCCCTCCTCATGTACTGTACCACTGCCTCCTCTTCATGTACTGTACCACTGCCTCCACCCCATGTACTGTACCACTGCCCCCTCTAATGTACTGTACCACTGCCTCCTCCTCATGTACTGTACCACTGCCTCCTCTTCATGTACTGTACCACTGCCTCCACCCCATGTACTGTACCACTGCCCCCTCTAATGTACTGTACCACTGCCTCCTCCTCATGTACTGTACTACTGTCCCCTCTAATGTACTGTACCACTGTTCCCTGCTAATGTACTGTACCACTGCCTTCTCCTCATGTACTGTACCACTGCCTCCTCTTCATGTACTGTACCACTGCCTCCTCTTCATGTACTGTACCACTGCCTCCTCTTCATGTACTGTACCACTGCCTCCTCTTCATGTACTGTACCACTGCCTCCTCCTCATGTACTGTACTACTGCCTCTTCCTCATGTACTGTACCACTGCCTCCTCCTCATGTACTGTACTATTGCCTCCTCCTCCTCATGCACTGTATCACTGTCCCCTATAATTAACTGGACTGTACTGTGTCATTCTCTAATCATTTTGTACCAATCTTTGACTCTGCAGCTGAAAAACTACAACTCCCGTCACAAACTGCTAGCAGGTCATGATGAGGTTGTAGTACTACAACCTGGAGAGCAACATGTTGCAAAACTACAACTTTCATCATGAACTGCCAGCAGGACATGATGAGGTTGTAGTATCGCAACCTGGAGAGACAGAAGACTACAAAACTACAACTCCCATCATGAGCCGCCAGCAGGCCATAATGAGGTTGTAGTGCTGCAACCTGGAGAACCACATGCTGTAAAACTACAACTCTCATCATGAACTCTCAGCAGGTCATGATGGAGGTTGTAGTTCTAGGGATAACCTGTCCAGGTTCCTGGTCTTCTCTAGGGCTCACATGTACACACATACTGTACATAGATACACTATATACATACACTGTATACACATATACTGTGCAGGCATACACCATATACACACATACTGTACATGCATATATACATCATATACACACATACTGTATATGCATACGCCATATATATATCACATACGGTACATGCATACACATATACACACATACTGAACATGCATACACATATATATACCAGTCCATAAAGAAACACATACAATACTTTTTTCAAATGCTCAAATCTTCATTATTAGTAAATGCCAGTACAAACAGACTTACAAAAGTAATAACCTCCATGTATATCCCCCAGTGCATAC
Source organism: Dendropsophus ebraccatus (assembly GCF_027789765.1). Lineage (NCBI taxonomy): Eukaryota > Metazoa > Chordata > Amphibia > Anura > Hylidae > Dendropsophus > Dendropsophus ebraccatus. The sequence continues at coordinate 69,358,310 of NC_091454.1, forward strand.
GATGCAGCTTCACAAAACATCTATTCCTCCAAGTTCAATCTTTGACATCTCAGGCGTTGTCCACAGAGGTGAGATGATCCATGATACATGTGCAACGTTTCAAGGGAAAACGCTCTCTTTGTTAAGGCTTGAAATGTTGCACATGTATCATGGAAACTTTAGTCTCGCCTCTGTGAACAACGCCTGAGATGTCAAAGACTGAACTTGGAGGAATAGATGTTCTCTGAAGCCGCATCGTGTGCACTGGGTGATATACATGGGTGTTATTACTAAAGTACATCTGTATGTGCTGCTGGAATTTGCTAATCATAAAGATTTGACCATTTGAAAAGAAGAATTGTATGTGTTTCAACATAGCATCCTGTTCACACTGTTATATAGACTACACATACGCATATACAAACTGCACATATATCACCTACACACATACTGTACATGCATACACATTTACATACATACTGTACATGCATCATATACACATACTGTCCATGCATCATACACACATCATGTACATGGATCATATACACACTCATACTGTCCATGCATCATATACACATACTGTCCATGTATCATACACACATCATGTACATGGATCATATACACACTCATACTGTCCATGCATCATATACACATACTGTCCATGCATCATACACACAACCTGTACATGGATCATATACACACTCATACTGTCCATGCATCATATACACATACTGTCCATGCATCATACACACATCATGTACATGGATCATATACACACTCATACTGTCCATGCATCATATACACATACTGTCCATGCATCATATACACACCCATACTGTCCATGCATCATATACACATACTGTCCATCCATCATATACACATACTGTCCATGCATCATATACACATACTGCCCATGCATCATATACACATCCTGTACATGCATCATATACACACCCATACTGTCCATGCATCATACACACATCCTGTACATGGATCATATACACATACTGTCCATGCATCATATACACATACTTTATATGTCCATGTATCATATACACACCCATACTGTCCATGCATCATATACACATGGGGGACATTTATTAAGTCCGGCGTTTTTTACGCCAGACTTATAAATGTCCCCGCATCTCTGGCGCTACGGAGATTTATGTAGAGGCGGACTGCCTCTACATAAATCCCGTGCACGTCAGTGCGCACAGCCGAAAAACCTGTTCCGCACCCTCCACACCCCCTCCCCACCCCCCCGGCGTACTCGGTGTGAAGTGCCGATATGCTAATATTTTATTCGCAAATCGGCCAATTGCGAATAAAATTATTCGCATATCGGCACTTTACGCCGAAAATTATCAGTACGCCGGATGATGCATGTCCCCCATACTGTCCATGCATCATACACACATCCTGTACATGGATCATATACACACCCATACTGTACATGCATCATATACACATACTGTCCATGTATCATAAACACACCCATACTGTCCATGCATCATATACACACCCATACTGTCCATGCATCATATACACACCCATACTGTCCATGCATCATATACACATACTGTCCATGCATCATACACACATCCTGTACATGGATTATATACACACCCATACTGTCCATGCATCATATACACATAGGGGGAGATTTATCAAAGGGTGTAAAATTTAGACTGGTGCAAACTACCCACAGCAACCAATCACAGCTCAGCTTTAGGCAGTGCTGAAAGGAAAGCTGAGCTGTGATTGGTTGCTGTGGGCAGTTTGCACCAGTCTAAATTTTACACCCTTTGATAAATCTCCCCCATACTGTCCATGTATCATATACACACCCATACTGTCCATGCATCATATACACACCCATACTGTCCATGCATCATATACACATCCTGTACATGGATCATATACCCACCCATACTGTACATGCATATATATACATACATCATATACACATTACTGTACATCCTTTACACACACAATACACATACTGAGCACATTACATACAGAAACACACTTTATACACATACACTTGCACACAGCATATTTACATCCACAGTTCTCATACACAGAGACAGGCAGGCAGGCACACAAACACACACACATAGCACAGACACACACACCACAGACACTTACTTATTGTGAGGAAACTTCACTTAGTCAGCAGCTCCTGGCCTCCCTCCTCCTCCCTCCTCTTTCTCCTGTTGCCGGACCATGCTCTCCCGCCCTTCCCCTCCTCCCTGCACGGACTGCAGAGGAGAGCAGGGAACAGGTGATGGGGAGGAATCAGGACCCCACAGTGCAGTGTTAGGCTGTCTGCAGGCAGGAAGTGGTGAGGGAGCCCAGGGGGCCCCCTTTAGCTAGGGGCCCGATCGCCATGGCGACCGTTGCAACCCCTATAGCTACGCCACTGGCCATTATTAATGAATATGAATATTAATAACAGCCGTTTACCTTATTTTTACATTGTGGGAACATAGCCCAAAGCTGGAAAAAAGAACAGGATTAGTGTGAGCAGATTTGCTGAACTGTTTGGGTTCTGCAACGTTCTCCAAACCAAAACACTTCACAGTTGACTCCCGGTGGCTGGAAAAGTTGGATGCCGCGCTAGGGCTGCCAGGAAAACATGGATATAGCCTACGGCTGTGTATGTTTTCTAAGATTTCCTAGGGCGACATCCAACTTCTTCAGCTGCCGTGAGTCAAATGGGAAACGTTGCTGAACCCGAAGAGTTTAGGATGTTTTTAAGCATATTGTGGCAATCTTCCGGTTAGTCCTTGGACTAGTTCAGCAATTTCTAGATCTCCTACAGTAATGGCAGTAAATGGTGTTAATTTATAATAAATGGGGCTATAAGTAACAGTGGAACCTCAGTAGGGATATAATGTAAATAAGAAGCCCCATCAGGATTCAAAGTTTGTAACCATGCACATGAACATAAAAAACTGAGGAGAACCAGGCTGGGCAACTTACATGCAGCTCATATAGGAACCTTGTTATAAGCCTGCTGCTATATCAACAAACACAGGTACTATGCAGAAGGGTGTGGATTTGGTGCCCGGAATGACAAACCTGACTCCCTTTGTACTTTTTTAAAGCGTCATACAATTCAGGAAATACAATTCTTTGCTTTTAAAACATTAAGAACCAGGAAGTTTTATTTTAGTAGGCTTAACAAAGGACTTTGCATTACAAAAACATTCCTGCTGTGCAAGCACAACCTATTTCCTTCTGAAAGTATAGCTCACAGCAATAGTATCACATCGATTCCTTTTTTATGTTTAATGACATACATAAGCTGACATTTATTTATGCAGGCAAGCACATTTCTGTAGATATTACAAGTATATTTAATGGCTAAGCTGAGAACTTAACCTCTTGTAGACCAACCCTCATATTTAAACATTTGAAAGATAAAGAGTATGTCCACAATAATCTTCACTGTATGGTATATGTTACAGTATACAGATGCAGAGGAATTTGGACAGTGACAGTATTTGCCTTCCTCTGGATCAACCCAGTAGGATTTCTGTAGGTTGAACTTAATAGCCTCTTGTCTTTCTTTACTTAATTAAAGGGAATCTGTCAGCACCCGGGCCCTACCTAAGGTGCTGACAGTGTAATGTAGCTGGTAGTCCCCTTGTGAGCATGGTTCCTTTTGATAATTTGTGCCTGGAGTGGATTATGCACAATCTCAGGTCACCTACTGTATGGAAGAGTCAAAGAGAAGTTGTGGCTCACTGTTTGTGCCGCACTTTGGTTGTGCTTAGCTGTTAGTCAGTATCTTCCAATAGAGGACTGATCTGCAATGAGATATAGTTGAATCCCCTGGTCCCTCCCTAGACCCCTGTGGTCTAGGGATAAGTCACCTGTCTGGAGACCACCAGCAGGTCTTTCTTTGGCTCAAATCCCCTGATGGAAATGAAATATAATTATTTTTTTTTTTTTTCATTATTGTATCATTTTCAAAAGTGCAAAGAATTCCCAAACTGGTCCAAATTAGTATAGTTCTTTAAATACAATGATGAGAAAAATAAAAATAAAAACATATATATATATTTATTTGTTTTATTTTCATCATTGTATTAAAAAACTAATTTTAAAGCTAATTTGGCCCTGATTGGGAATTCTTTGCTCTTTTAAAAATTCTGCAATAATAAGAAAAAGAAAATACCTATATTTCATTTCCATCAGGGGATTCAAACGAAAGAAAAAACTGCTGGTGGGCTCTAGACAGGTGATTTACCCCTAGACCTCAGCTCCAACACGTTTTGGCTCAAAAATGTAGCTATATCTGAGTGTTTCTTTCAGACATAAACTGGCTACAGAGCTACTGAGCGGCAATCAGAGACACTGGCTGACAGCTGAGCGAGCAGATGGCCAGCAGCATTTTATTGATGAAGAAGAGGGAAAAGGAAGGAGTGGTGAGGCATGCACAGGTGCTGAGCCATAACTCCTCTTTGACTCTATGTTACAGTAGGAAACCTGCCGATGTGACATTTTTTTGTGTGCACAGTGCTGGGTTTTGGTTTTTTTTACCAGGTCTATGCTGCAGCTGTCTTCAGTTGTTGCTTGTTTGTGGGTCTTTCTGCCTTGGGTTGTTTTGTAGTAGTATTTACTATTATTATCTTTCTTTGAAACACAGTCTTATGTTTTTTGTAGAATTTGACCAAGGGTCCTTTTATCAGCGACATCGGCGCTCCTTTGCAGTGCCTTCAGAAGGCACAATTTATCGATCAAGCTCTTGTCTGGAAATCCTTCCTAAGTAACCTAGATGTTTGTCCAACAATTAAAACAATATCTTATTTAATAATCTCATATATATGTTAAACATGGTATAAAAATTACTCTTCTCGTTCACAGGTCTTCAGTTCATTCAAGTAGTTCACAGTCAAGTGTTCAAAAGAGTTTTGATGATTCTCCATCCTATATCCAGACATCGCCAGAACATAACTCTGCATACGATGAAGAAAGTGTATATGAAGCATATCCATTTGCTGATGAGCAATTTGATGATTCTGTATTTGTGATGGATACTGACATCCCTGTAGGACCTAGTTATCCTCAGACTAGGTAGGTCACAAGCATGAGAGTTTGCATTACAGATAGTATTTGCATGGTAGGTGATGCATGTCATACTCAAAATCTGCTTTGTCCTATCATTTGTGAACCTGATGGGACAAAATGTACTCTCATACTAGGCACTTGGCTATAAATCTATGGCTGATGTGCTGATTTCAGAAATTGATGCAGAACAGTAGTAAATTAGACATTAAAGTGATGTTTGCACATTCAATATATACCTGTATAAAACTTGCCTGTGTTTTCCTTCTGCCATATATTCATCATATTTCTTCACATATTTAAATTGGCACAGAGCCAAGCGCCAATGTAGAAAATCTTTGCCCTATAGAAGTTCCAGCTGAAGTTTTACGTTTTCAAAAAAGTATTAGGCAATATGGGCTAGGGAGAGACAGTCAGACATACATGTCTGAAATGCAGTGATAATATTAGAGGTTTCCAAGAATTGAAAGTGTTACTGTAATTTAAAAAAATAAAATATTGTGACCGGGGTGGGGGAGGGGGGGGGGTCTCAGTGCTCAGTGCAGACAGACCGGGACTGAGTGGTGAGCCAGGGACTAAAGTCTGCTTATCAATTATATTATTCATGTAAGGATCCACATTTTCTGTCAAATATAGGCGTACATTTATAAAAAACTAAACAGTCAATTGCTATGTTCAGCATTGTCAAAATGACGGCCGTTTTAATTGGACAGTCATCATTATTGTAGGAGTTGTAACCTTGTTTTCTGTGCAGCTTCCTTGAGGACATGGATAACCCTAACACACAGAGAGATGTCAACGGCAGTGAGGACACACATCAAATAGAAGAGGATAGAATATATGAAAACATCCCTCATATTGAGGAACCTGTGTATGATGAAGTGGAGGGTTTTAGAAGAATTGTTCAACCTGCTGTTGAAGAGCTGATTTCCACAGAAGTAGCTTATGTGAAATCTCTGCGACTTCTTATAGGCACAATTCAGCCCAAGATGGAGGAGGTATGTGAGTTCATTGCACTGATGACTTCTATATACGTAATGCAGCATTACCAAAATATTGATGCCAAATCTTTTTCAGAGTAGGAAAGTGCTTTAGAAGAAACTGGTAGTCATTTGTGTATTTTGACTTAAGAACTAACCTTAAAAGGGACACTCCAGTATTTTTTTAATCCATTATGCAGCTAGTTATACAATATATATATATATATATATATATATATATATATATATATATATATGTCCACTGAAGAATAGACATGTCAATTCTTTCAGCAGAGAGCTGCGGAGAGCAGAGGCGCCCTATACTTAACATTGAGGCAGTGAGGTAGGGAGAGTTTCCGAGCGCAGTGCGCCGTAGGGTTTTAGCTTGGAATTTTTCACCTGTTTTCTGCAGTGTGAACATACATATTGGTGTCTTAGCTTATTTAGGGGACTGTAGAAGTGAGGGGTTTTATAGTGTACTTCAGCAGGCAGAGATGGTAGTGGCTCTAGCTATCCACATGATGCTTTGTTGATGGTCCATGAAATTGATAGCCAAGAAAAGAGGGTAAGAAAGCAGGATGAGATCTTAAAAGCAAGATGGTGAGTGTAATACACTTGGAAGTCCAGAAAGTGGTAGCCAATCAGGTGGGGTGCAGTGATGTGTTTTTGCTGGACAGCTTGGAGTGACTTAATCTAGTTAGTATGATGTAAAGAAATGTTACAACTTAACAATTTTTTACTTTGATCTGTGGTCTTCTAGATTCCTGATATTGATGTGAAATGTTTATTCTCCAATCTGAATGAAATCCTTCTAGTCCATGAATCATTTCTCAATGAACTGAAAAAGACAGAACATGATCATCAAAACCAGCTTATTTGTATTGGTAAGTATAGACAGGAAATAATTTTTTGTCCAACTTGTACGATTATTATTAATGTTGTTATTGACATTATGGACATTCTCTGATTTTCAGGAAGTCTCTTTCAGGAATACAGCAAAGATATGGAAAATGTATATACTGTATATTGTTCTGCATATACCAGAACCACGTCATTGCTTCAACACTACCAAGAAACACATGTAGGCGAATTAATCCAATATGCAATGAAATACGCATTGTGAGTATCACTAACACACAACTATTGTTTTCAGAACTGTAAATGGAGCCATGTATCATGATATTGAACTCTGTTCCTTATGATGTAGCTAAACATGTTAATTTATGTCTAGTTTTATATTGCTATGACATGCCATTTGTTTCTTATTGATGAGGGTCACGTTGTTGTCTCGACAGCTTCTGATCTTCAGTATGAAGGTGCTGCATTTCTAGTTAAAGGTTTTTTTTTTACCAGTACTTTTTTGTTGATGATTTATCCTCAGCATAGGTCATCAATATCTGATCGGTGGGGTGCTGACAGAGCTGAAAGGCTTGGCTCTATTGATTGTATAGTAGCCGTGCCAGGTTAAAGTAGCTTAGCTCCCATTCACTTCAATGAGAGCTTAGCTGCAGTAACCCAGCATGACATCCACACATGAATGAATTCAAGGCTTCACGTTCTGTTCACACTGTACATCCGAGCATAGCGGCTCTGTCTAACAGCTGAGAGGCAGGGGTGCCAGGTTTCAGCACACTACCAATCATGCATTTATGGTTTATCCTAAGAAAAGGCCATTGATTAAAAGGTTGTAAAAAATCGCTTTAAGGACTGCTTCTACTTTATAGACTATCCCAGCCACCTTATATGCAGGGAAATGTGGCACTGTTCTATTCACTGGAATGAAGCCATGTTACGGTCCCTTGCACATAGAGTAGCCAGGATCGTGCACGTGTAAAAAAAAAAGCCAAAGGAGCTACATGGTGTCACCTGCTTACTCTGATGCATGACAATTTATACAGACAGACATCCTTTAAAGGGGTATTCCACTCAAACATAACTTTTGATATGTTGCTGCCCACAGTGAGACTAATAAGTCATTCAATACTTGTTATTATCTATTTAGTCTCCTTCTCCCAGTTCTCAGCTGCTGCTTTCTGCTGAAAACACAAAAATCAGTGTGTGAGCTTTTCTCTCTCCCCCGCCTTCTCCCTTCTGAGACAACTAATGTAATCAAGTCCCTGGCAGGCTGTTTCTGCAACATTTTAGCTTCTTTGTAATGCTGGAAGGATTAATCACAGTGAATTCATTAGCAACTTGACCTCATAATAACCCTCTCAGCATTACAAAGAAGCTGTAATGTTGCTTGCCAGGGACTTGTTTACATCAGCTATCTCAAAAGGGAGGAGGGGGAGACAGAGAAAAAAGCTCACACACAGATTTTTGTGCTTCATCAGAAAGCAGCAGCTGAGAACTGGGAGACGGAGACCAAATAGATAACAAGTATGGAATGAATTGTTAGAGTCCTATTACACCAACAGATTATCTGACTATTTTTTTTAAAAGCCAAAGCCAGGAATGGACTATGACTAGAGATGAGCTAACCGGGTTTGGGTTCGAGTCAATCCGAACCCGAACTTTTGGCATTTGATTAGCGGGGGCTGCTGAAGTTGGATAAAGCTCTAAGGTTGTCTGGAAAACATGGATATAGCCAATGACTATATCCATGTTTTCCACATAGCCTTAGGGCTTTATCCAACTTCAGCAGCCACCGTTAATCAAATGCCGAAAGTTTGGGTTCGGATGGACTCGAGCATGCTCAAGGTTCGCTCATCTCTAACTATGACCAGTTCTTTGTTTAAGGAAAGACTGAATTTTCTCCTCTTTTCAAATCCATTTCCAGCTTTGGCTTAAAAAAATATGTCTGATAATCTGTTGGTGTAATAGGGCCCTTAGCCTCACCATTGGCAGCAACATATCAGAAGTTATGTTTGAGTGGATTACCCCTTTAAATCTTTTCCATGCTTTATAAACCAGTAATCATGGTTTGGTCCACATTGCTCATGCAGTTTCTTTACCGTTTCTCCACTTTCATCTTCCTTCAACTTTTCGATTCTAATTGTCCTCCTTTTTTATGGCTTCTTTGAAGCTGAATGTATTGTGCTGTAAAAACATGGATTGTAAAAGAAATGTTTTAGATAGATTTGTTATTTTCGTAGAACCTCTAGAAGTCACTGTTAAGTTAAACAACGCTTCAAAAGAAGCACTAAACCTATACGTACAATGCAATATAATCAACAATTGTCCTTTTCTTTACGCAAAGGAGTGGGTCTTCATCTCATTACACAGATCTCAGCTTCTATCTTATCATGCCTGTGCAACGTATCACCAAGTATCCATTGTTACTACATAATATATTGAGCACAGATACACAGAATAAAGAGTCATGGGATGCACTTCAGAGAGCCCAAAACACCATGGAGGAGGTGAATGCCAACATCAATGAAAATAAGAGACGCAAAGAAGTTGGTGAGATACGTTTAACTAGCGTAATTTTGAATGGAATGTATTTTCAGACTACTATTATAGGCTTGCTGTAAAGCATATTACTAAATGCTGGTAAGAAAAGCTCAGGCAAGATGCACCCCCTCCCCCCAAATATTGCACAAGAAAAAAAAATAGAAAATTAAAGTCAGAAATTAGAAAATAAGAACATGTTTCAGTATCAGGTTCTACTCACTGAAAACAAATCTAGGCAATATATTCCCTTTGCAATGTGTTATATCACCAAATTTGACTGTACTGCATGAATAAAGCCTAAAACATATTTGTTAACTTTTTTTCGTGTTTTGTAGCATTTTTTGCTAAAAATATTAAACTACTATATCAAAAGGTGTCCTCTGCTCTTCTCATACCCTCCCTGAAGAGGCCATCTTGCTTTAGAGGAGCAGATTTAGTATTTTTTTTAATAAAAAAAAATATTTCAATAAACAACACCATCATTGTTCTACTAATAACTGAGCATGTGAATAATAAGGTGCATATAGACTGCAACTAAGTGCTCATTAAATGTCATAGCATATAGGAGTCATTCAAGTAGAAGGTTGTTCTATGGTGCTAAAGCAATGTCTACACTGTGACCCATCATGTGGATTTTTGTGCAGTTACTTGTTGATTTGAAACTACAACACAGCTCCATTTCCTGAAATAGCGCTGTGTTCTGATTTCTTACGCAGTGGGAAGCCATAGTCTTATGGTACACAAGAAAAGTTACAGGCACCACAGGTCCATGAGGCTGGGCAACAACCAATCAAAATTTTATAGCATAGCATAATGTTGTATTAAAGGGGTATTCGGCAATGCCCTGGAAGGGGGTGGGTGAAAACAATAACATTCACTTACCTCTCTGGCTACAATTTGCGACCCACATTTCACTGCTCCGGTCCTCCGGTGTCTGGCCTGATCTTAAAACGGGACTTTAGATGGGCCATTCAGCCATTCAGGGAACACTGCTACAGCCGCAGAATGGCTGAGCTGGCCTGTCACGTCACGCCTCAAAAGCAGGAAGCAGCTGGACCCCGGGGGATTCGAGTGACAAAATAATGACTGGATAATGCAAAATTAAATATCATGCTCAAACAATTATTTATATATTTTTTTCCTTTGAACAGCTGGAAAGTACCTGCGGGTAGAACAGCGGTCTCTAATGGAAAAGATGTCAACTCTGAGCACTCACACTCTAAGTAAGAAGTCTCAACGAATAAGTCTGTTCCTAAAACAACAGACTGGCATGGTACTCAAGGTAGGACTGTTCAACCTTGTTTCAATAAATTCTAATTAATATGAACGTATATGTATGTTCTCACATCTGTGTAAATGCTATTAAAAAAAACATCCAACTTAAAAAAAAAAAAAAAAAAAAAAAAAAATTGGTCAAACCAGTGGCAATTCTGGGTTACGGCAGCTCTATGTTCCTCAAGTCAGTATGATTACTGATTACGATGTAACTTATATTATATAACTTTTATTTTTTTTAAAATTAGAACTTTTAAAAAAGCTAAAAGTGTATTTATTACACTATATTACACTGTATTTATCAGCCCAGATCTATAGATTGCCGAGCCGGGATTTGTGTCAGTGCGATGCTGAGGCCTGGACGGGTGAGATGAAGGGATCTCCCATCCGCAAATCTTATTTTTGAGTCCCTGGAATAGTTCTTATCAGGGTTGTCATGCTGTAAACACCAGCAGTAGTGTGCCATCATGTCTGGGCTTCATCTGCCCTGATATCTTCGTTCCATGGTCTTGATGTCTTTGTGAAAGCGCTCTCCTTGTTCTTTACTCATAGCTCCGAGATTTGAAGGGAAGTAGTTCAGGTGGCTATGAAGAAAATGCAATTTAACACTTATGTTTGCCCTGAGTCTTTAAAAAGAGATCAATAAATTTTGAACTACAAGGTTATAATTTTCTGCCCTAAAGTTGTCAAGAAAGTCTGTAATGACATCAGAAAAGGCAGACGATGCATTCTTTTCTATTGTTTCGTGGTATTAAGGAATTCTTTGTCTCTGGTTAGAAGTCTTATTTGTGGCCATTAAATACACCAGCCTATAACTTCTCTTGAGAAAGAGCAGGAAATTTGGTACAGATGTACTCTAAGCACTCCCCATCTTGATCTAAAGTCCTAACAAACTGCTTCATGAGTTCCAATTTTATATGCAGTGGAGGGACCAGCAGTTTCTGAGGATTAACAAGTGGTTCATTCTTGATATTCTTTTCACCAATCTTGAATGTCTCTCTAGCAGGCCATTCTTTCATTGTATAATGTGTGTGTGTGTCTGTGTCTGTATATATATATATATATATATATATATATACAGTATATAGCCGTATATAGCCACAAAATGCCGACGTCAACAGTTTTAAACTACTTATTCTTTATTCTTCCATTTAGTTATTCCTACTGCATATTTAGCATATATTTCTGTACGCTATTATTTTTTTACACAGCATTTACAAATAAAATAATTATATATAATGTTACCTTATAACTACAAGAGTTTATAAGTAAACAGCGTTTTGCGGAAAAACCAAACGTGACTGGAGGAAACAGATGTTACAAGTTATCTTATATAATATAATTTGAAGAACTTTTTGTTTTTTAAAAAAAGTTTGACATTTTTAAAAGCCATCAAATAAAATAAAAGTTGTATAAGTTACATATCATTGTAATTGTACTGACTTGAGCAAAATTGATAACATGTCAGTTTTACCATAGGGCAAACGGTGTAAACACGAAACCCCTCAAAATAAAAACAATTGCTTTTTTTTAACTTCACTGCACAAATAATTTTTTTCTGGTTTCGCAGCATATTTTTATGGAAAAATTAAGCATCTTATTGCAAAGTATAATTGGTACTGCAAAAAATAAGGGCTCATGTGGGTCTGTAGGTGAAAAAACACAAGCACTATGGCCTTTTAAACACAAGGAGGACACAGTGAAAGCACAAAAATTAAAAATGGCTTGGTTAATCAAACATTTCTCATTTGTGAAAAAATTTGACGAATTCCACATTTTTTGCCTTCAAATATGGAATCAGCACCATTCAATTGGGTTAAATCAGCAAAAATATTAAGGGCAGCAGAACTTTTTTTTTTAAATGTAGACAGCGGCGTTTTTCAGCGGACATTTTCCTGTCCTACTTGATTGCCAGATGGAGAACAGTGGTCAGCCTGTATGGTAGCTACGCCACTGAATGTAGACCAGTATTAGAAGCTGGGGATTTAAAAAAACCCAAAACATTATTTATTATTTTATATAGATTTTTTTTATTGTTTTAGAGGTCTGCCGTCTGCTGATGCCATTTGTTAATGCATGCATTTTATGATCCATTTTATGTTGTAGAATATGAAAGATGTTTTGTTTTTTTTTGGCAGAGAGAAGACAAGGAGTTTGACAGTCTTGCCGATAGATTTTATAGACTGGTATCTCTGGTTAGTCAAATGGAAGAAAATGTTGTGTTCTATGTGAAGAATGTGGAGGTAATAGAAACATAGAAACAGACCACATGATCCATCTATTTTGCTCTTATTTTATTTGATTACATATAGAGCATTTTTACCTTGTATAGTCTTCCTACCAGCTATCAATTTATACTCATTGACAAAAAATAATGCAACAACATGGAAATGCCAGATTGCAGCAAAGCTCTACATGCTTTCATGACATAATGGCAGAGAGTGGTCTTCTGATTACACACTATGGGGACATAGATAGTAGCTTAGGGAGTCCACACTCTACTTTACGCTCTACATGCACCCCTTGACCAACTTCCTGAGGAAAATAAACGTAACCCATTGCTCTCCCGGACTATAAAGGCCTGTCAGGCCGTCCGTAGGCTTTCAGACCTACCCTACACATAGTGCGTATATATCTCCGCATCAAAACTACATAATGGGACGAATTCCATCTGCATGCCATAGATGTCAGGCCTCAAATGCCAACCTATACCATTGTTTGGGGGATGGTGCTAAGATCCAGGTCTTCTGAAAACAAATTGAAGATTTTCCCCTGTACTAATCTGTTAAACTACGTACCTTTACCCCCGAATGGGCCATCTTCGGCCATGCTCCCCCACCCAACAATATATATATATATATATATATATATATATATATATATATATATACACATACACACACACAATCCTTGCTGCATAATAATCAAGCCATGTAATAGATTCTTTATGTGAGTGCCAATCTAGCAGATTGATGCTCGCTTATTAGGAATATTGGGCACTTAAAAGTAGCAATAAATGTCACTGAAAACAATTTCTTCAGCTATAGTAAGCAAGCATCTTTATTTTTGGACGTACATTTTTCCTGTACTCTCACTTCCCATGCCTTTATATGACCACTCATTACTTGTCCTTTATCTGAAGTTATAGCTCTATTTTCTTACTATTTTCACAGGAATATTTTCTTATCCAGCCTGAGACATATCCATTCGAGTACCTGCAAGGTTCAATCCATCCATTAAATGGCTACACATTGGAGCTCTGCAACAGTATCTTCCCGACATTTGTAAGTAATTTGTAAGGCTCAGAAATCCAGTCGGCTGGCAGCAAACTGCTACTCAAAACCAATAGTAAAGTATGTAGAAACCCCTTTTCCACAAGGATAAGGGCTCACATGTACTCATTTTACAGACTTAGGGTCCTATTACACGGAACGATAATCGGCTGAATCGGCCCTACCCGCCCGATTATCGTTCCGTGTAATAAACACAACGATCAGCCGATGATCAATATATATAGGCTTGGACCTATAACTGTTGGGCACCAATCGCTACATGTCTACCAAATCGGCACTCGTTTACAGTTATTATCGGGCACCCATCGGCCCGTGTAATAGTACCCTTACCCATCTATCTGCCTAGCCATTCAACTTTCCTATCTGACATCTTCTAATACTGTTATTACTGCATGCACTTCACCAATTAGGCTAGGGATTCGTACCCTGTTGTTTGGTAACTACATTTAGACTTTTCTGTTCTGTTATGCAGCCATTTTTGTAAAAGTGACAAGATCATTAGTCGTTACTTCTGATTTAACTCTCAAAAACATGTTATTTTCTTTGTCGACCTTTTTTTTTTTTTTATAATAAAATGATTATTTTTTTTAGAAGGTAATTTAAAAGGCGTCAACAATATGGCTGCACTTCCTATTTTTTGCAAAATGGCCACCAAAACAAAATAGAAAATGTCAATGTCTCTGTTAATAAAAGAAATGAAATTACCAAACTGGTAATTTACTATTAAATGACAGCTCTTAGGTTTGGATCCCCTAGCACTATTGCACTCACATTGCAGGGACACATCATTTCTTGGATATGTACATGGTTATCTATAGGTTAACTTTCTTCTTTTCACTTTGATCTTTATAAACTTATATCACCTGCTACTTGCAGAAAAGAAGACTACAAATAATGGTCCTGCAGCCTCTTAGTAACCTTTCAGAATGTTTAAAGGGACCAAACAACCTGATCCGAAAGAGAATGGATAAGCTTTTAGACTATGAGAACCTGGAGGAGAAGCACAGTGAAACTGGAAAGATGACATGGGAAGAAGAGGACATTCAAAACAACTATAAGACCATTCATTCCATGCTACTATCGGAGCTGCCTCGCTGCATTTTGCTGTCATATCAGTTACTTCATAATATTTTCCTCAGTTTCATTGCTGTGCAGAAAGATTTAGCTGTTCAGGGATGTTTTGCAGCAGAAGAGCATTCCTCCCAGGTAAAACAAACACAAAATATATAGTTTTACATTTTCATTATTTACACACTTAGAAGTAGGGCTGTGCATCTGTTTATCAATGAAATTGTAGTCTAAGGGCCCTATTACACGGGCCGATATTAAAGGAGCAAGGAAGCGTCGACCTGTCAGGTCAGCGCTCATTTGCTCCTTGTTCCTGCTCGCTGCCGGTACTATTACATCCACTGACATTGAAAGGGGAGGAGCAGGGGGAGGGGGGGAAGGGGGCTGCCTGGACAATCTTTAGATAGCAGCGGTCTGCTGCCGCCACTCCTATAGGCATTGTTTTCTTTCAACGTGTTGAAAGACAACAATCAGCCAACATCGTGCATGGCAACTGATCATTGCCTTTTAACACTATCTATTATACCTATTACAAATGCGGCCAATAATGGCTTGGTGTAGTAGGGCCTTAAGGAAGAACATCGTTCAGGCTCTAAGATCAAGAGTAATATTTGAAGTCCAACATAGACTGCAAATAAATGGGTTGTATAGGTAGACTTGAAACCACTAAAGCCAGTGTTTCTCCTTCAGGTTATACTAGTCAGGTTGTGCATTACATGGTCCATTAATTTCAGTGGGTGCTATGAATCGTTACATTTCCTATGCAGCAAAATGAAGATTTGCTAGTCGATTTCTCTTATGAATTGAGTTAAAAGATTATGGAAAGTGAGGGAAGAAAGAAAAAAGATAGAGGAATGAGAAGGATGGTAAAAGATTGGGAATAAGAGAACAAGGTACGGAAGACCAAGAAAGAGGAAGGAAGGGAAGGGTGTGGTGGCGAGAAAGGTAAGAAGGGTTGGAAGGAGGAGGGAAGGATGAGGGGGACAGAGGGAACAAAGAAAGATGGGACAGAAAAGAAGCAAGTCAGGAGTTAGGGTCCTGTTACACCAAACAATTATCGGCCATACACCATCCGTTCCAGCCAATAATAGTTTCATGTAATAGCACATGTTGAAAGGTGACAATCAGCAGACATGCATGATGTCAGCTGATCATTGTTTTTCATCATGTTCTAAAATCCCTGATCATGGTAGCGACGGTCTGCTGTCCGTCGCTTCGTGTAATAGGAGCAGCCGTTTTCTTCTGTGGGACACTGGGTTGATTTGAAGATCGTCCAGGCAGCCTCTCCCACAGGCTGTGTATTGAGCTGTTTAATAGGGCTTCTAGAAATGGTAGAAGAAATGGTGGATGGCAGAGAAGGGAAAATGAAGGGGAGTGGGAGGAAGAGGAAATTAAATCAAAAATAGTAGTTAAATACTAAAAACTAAAATTATCAACAAATATTATAAAGATAATAAAAGGTCTTTTGTGTTTTTCGTTTTAAGATATTCTACATTTTTGTTTGTGCATAGGATTTATTTATTGACCCAGCCACCATTTTGACCATTTATGTAATCCTTTATACAGACTTAAAAAACACTCAAATATGTTTTAGGGCTTGTTGTCAAGATGACTTGACATTAGTGATGATACAATCTGTTGGTGTCTGCACCTATATACACTCTGTGACACCCCCTTTACACTGTGGAAGCAGTAGTGAACTTAGATATGGCTTGTGTAAGAAATACAGAAATCAGAAAATATAGTACTGATCCCAATAAAATAGTGCTGAGGGGTCTGTATGCAACACCTAATGTCCCCTTTGTGCCAGCAGCCAATCACCACAGTGTGCTGCTAAAATCGTGGTAGCTGCACTGCAAGTCCCATCCAGCAGTCTGTAGTAATACAATTTAAAAACAATTTGAAGCTCTTACAAGGGCTGTTTGGTTGTTTTGCTAGTATTCCCTGCCTACTGAAACGCTAATTCCCTCCCTAGTGCTCTCCCTGACCAGCAGCAGCTCTGTCCCTAATCTCTTCCAGCATACTCGAACGAGTACCAAGCTCGGACGAGCATGTTTGCTCATCACTACTTGACATGCTTTGTATGGTAAAATTTTTAACAAATTGTACATATCTAATCTTTTTTTCAGTGAAATTAAATCTTGATGTTTCCATGCTAAGGAGTCCAGTAAGTGATACTATCATTGAGTGACACTGTACACTGGACTCCTTAACACAGAATGATCAGGGATTTTACATTATACTGAATCTTTTCCTATATATTTATCAATCTGCTTAGCTCTTCTTGTTCTATAACATGATGTTGATAGAGTACATGGCATTCTCTTGATGACAAGTTCCCTTTAGGGTGCATTCACACATACAGGATCCACTGCAGATCTGCAGCAGATTCAATGGTGCAGATATGATGCAGTGTTCAGTTATTTAGATCAAATCTGCTGCGGATCTGCGGCAGATCCGCACCATCAAATCCGCTGAGATACGGTATGTGTGAAGCTACCCTAAAGTATTTAAAGCCCTAAACAATTAAAAGTGCACATGCTGTATATAATGAATTAGAATATTGTTTTATAGATGCAGTGCAGTACAGCCCCCGAGCCCCAATTTAGGAAATGGGTTGAAGACTGCATCCGTCTTTCGATTTTACAGCTGAGTGAATTCAGAAATAAATTTGATGAGCAATTGCCAGTCCCAATACCACAGGTAAGCTCTAATGTTATTGGCCTCAAATACATTTTCCCTGTCCGTTGCATATGATTTTTTTATTATGTACCCTGGGGTAGGTGTCAAACATTACTAGATTCTGTCCACAGCTGGAGGACAGAAACAAGCTCCATTAACTGTGAAATGCGGGCACTGAACAGCTGGTTGGTGACGCTGTCGGGTGTTGGCACCCCACAAATCAATGACTAATCGGTGACTGTGCATAGCTCATCAGTCTAGTTTGGCCTGAAAACCTCTTTAATAGAGCAGTAAATATTGTACTTAATTTCAATGTATTCTTTCACCTTTATTAGGAGCACATTCCAGTCATCGAACGTCAAGCACAGCAACTACTGAAACAATATGGTCCTCAAAAGGTCTACCAAGTGATGAGCGCTGTGAAGGGTACCCGTGAAATGGAACTCACACTCAAACGCGGTGATGTGGTGGCCGTCATCCAGTTTGCAGATACCAAAGGAAATAAGAACAGATGGCTTGTTGACACTGGAGGTACAATATAAAGATAGATTGTACAGTGAATCTGTAGTTCTTCATCCTGTTTATTAATGTTTAACCCCTTGTGAACCTGCCTAATTTTTTCCTTGAGGAACCGTCACATTTTTCCAATGCTGCATTTGCCATAACCTTTTCTTTAATCTTTTAATGTAGCTGTATTAGGGCTTGTTCTTTGTGAGATGAGTTATATTTTTAATGGCACTATTTTGGTCTAATAATAATAATCATCAAAAGGAGAAACAGCGACCGGCACTACTCTAGTACTGGAAAAAATCCCAGCATGAAACCGAATAGGGTTTTGCTAGCATATATGGTGGTGCTCACTTTTCTTGAACAGGCAGAAATATAATGTATGCAAAAAGTAAAAATATAGAGGGCACTCACCAATAAAATGTCTTTACTTTACGAGCCTGATGAGGACACCAGAGCTTCTCAATCAGATGCGGCCGCGCTGATTTGAGAAGCTCTGGCGTCCTCATCATGTTTGTCCTGCACTTGTACTTCACAAAGATGTAAAAGAAGATTTGATAAAGTAAAGAAAATTTATTGTTGAGTGCCCTCTATATTTTCTACTATTTTGGGGAACTTGCAATTTATGCAATAGCTTTTATTAATGCCTTTTAAGGGTATGTTGATGCTACCTTAAAAGGCGTTTTTTCCCCCCACCTTTTACTATACATTAAAAATAACATTACCTGTGATTTGTTAGCTTTACAAAGTGCATCAGAAAAGCATACAGAAAGCTTTATTGTGGTTGTGTTTGTTGTCCATGTTCCACATAAAGCACTTTTGCTACATTGGCGGGTATTTATTCACATATAGCTAGGCTCTTTATGTCATGTACTGGAGGAGCAGTACATACAATAACTATGATCGTAGGCAGACAGTCTGTCCCTGTTGAGGCCATAAACTTTTTTTATGGTCTTTATACAGTATATGCTTGATGTGTAGCACTTCAAAAGATGAAGATCTTCTACAAGTATAAAATATCCAAATAGTTTTGTAGGATAATATTGATTATTGACAATATGTAAGGATAATAGCATTCATAGGCTATGTTTTCACACCATGGAAATGACCGCCTTTTTAATTGGCCGGCCGTCATTTAACAACAAATTAGGGTAGTTATTCGTACAATAACAGCGGTCATTTTAACAGTGTGTGAACATAGCCATAAGTGATTAGTTAATCTGCCACCAGAGGCCACTTAATGGCAGTATACTATTGAAGTTGTGCTAACAATAGCACCTAAACTTCAGATATATCTCACTCACCTTATGGCTATGTTCACATACGGTAGAAGTGATGGCCGTCTTTTTGGGATGGCCATTATTTTGTTAGCAAATGAAGGCCATTTTTTCTCTATTTACAACTCATACTAGGTATTTTTACCAACATTACTATAAAGACTGAGGGACCAAGTCAGGCCCATTGTCTGTATTGTCCTGATTTGTGAACAAGTATATTCACTGTGCTGACATTTGGGCACTATTGTTAGCATATCTTTAGTAATATACTGCCACCAAGTGGTCTCTGGTGGCAGATTAAATAAATTATGGATGCCACTATTCTTGTACAGTGTCAATGTATACTGTATATCTAAAACTTATCTATCTGTATAGAAGGTCTTCATGCTTTGAAGTACTGTACATCAAGCATATATGCATACCAATAAAAAAAAATATGACAAATAACATGACCACAGAGCATGTGTTTAAATCTCTTGGATATTTTTTCTAAAAAACAACTGCTAAAAATCAATGAGTGACACAGCATCCTAAGGGCCAGTTCACACAGAGTAAAATCGTCAGAATCAAAACAAAGGAACAATAAAAACAAATCCTCTATGTGCACTTCTCTTATGTTTCTTGATATTGCTGCTATTGAACTCCACTGCAGAATCAATGGGACAGCTCTACATGTCAATTCTTTGAGCAGAAAGCAGCAGAAGCTGAGGCGCCTGAGTTGTCCCACTGAAACAGACAGCAAGCGGGATTCCACCGATTGTACTCTGTGTGAACTGGCCCTAACAATCATTGTAATATGATGAGTACCATAGAGTAAATAAAAGTTTGTGTGTGTGGGTGGGGGGGAGGGGGACTTCTCAATGTCAGTAATATCAAGAAACATAAAAGAAGTCCACATAGAGGATATGTTTTTATTGTTTCTTTACTCTGATACCCATTTATTTTGAGACATAATAAAAGTTTTTTTTATTACAGTAGTTGGTAAAAATGGGATAGAAAATGTCTATGGGAGACTCAAATATGCCTTGTTGATACAGACCCTCCAACTATTTAGGGCAATATTGTTGAGACCAAGTCCACTATTGCTCTGCCCCTTTTTGATAAATCTCCCTTGTTGTCTCTGTATTACACAGGAACTTACCCTTTACTGAAACTGTAGCCTCTGTTCCCACTGTATATGAAACTAAAAAGACAAATCTTTGTTGTAAAGGCTATGGACAACTTTAAAAAACATGTGATACAAAAACACTTTCTCCATAGGTCTTTAAAAAAAGGCTAATAACAAACCCGTCAGACAGTTGCTTCTCTGATGGACCTTAGTGGTAACAGACGCTGAAGAACACAAACTAAACATTTTTTTAATAAGGACCTCTTTAAAATGTGTCTTTTCACCTTATTAAGTGCACTAATAAAAAAAAATGTCTATGTAAAGATATCCATAGCCATAAGGCATTACACTTTGCATAAATATTCTGAGATTATTAAAATATTATTCACCTTCACAATGTATGATTCCTTAAGGTAAATTATTGTTCCTGTCATAAACATCTATGACATAGTTAAAATAAACTCGGTCAAACCTGAACATTCTCACTATAGAGGAAATGAAAAGTTGTACCTTTATATTTGTCCCATCATTAATCCTCACGTGACAGCTCTTTTCATGTGTATTTTTATAGTGCTGTTAATAGACACCTAACTCCAATAGATACCTGTCAGATGACACAAAGAGCTCACACAAGAGAAGGTCAAGCAGATCTGGCATTAGTCTTTGATTTATAAGCCAATGATTTCAATAAAGGTCAGCACATGGACTATGTGTGACAAGAGTGTCACAGGGGCTCTCTGCCATTTCTACTGTCATTTTTCATGGTCCATTTCGACAGTCCACAAAGTAGTGTTTTTTGTTCTTGGGTAGATAAATTATAAAGTATCAACACAAAATAGAAAATATTTATGCTTAATATGTCACTTTCTTATGAATAGGTATGTGGTCATAAATATGAACACTCAATCTGTTTACTATTGAAATCTATAACCTTATCAATACTCAAAAGAATTATTCTACCAGAGACAACCCATTTCAGGAAGCAACAATAAATTGATGATCGCTGCAAAACAGCTACAAATGGCTACATGGCTCTAGTAGAAAAATGAAAACATAAGGGCTTCCACAGGGCAAGGTAGAAAAAAGGAAATCCCACAAATGAAAATTGGAATACTCCATAAATGGTTAATACATAATATTTCCCCTATATAATAATTTCCTTTATGAAAAAGGGACACAAAAAATGGTACTGCCCCCCCCCCCTACCTATATCAAGCTACTAACATAAAAATCACATCTTATTAAATCTCTGTGTGTTAGGCTTTCTGCAGACACATATTTTGCATGGCTTTTCTTTGGGCTGAAAAACACCAGAAAAAAAACTGCCAGCAGCTTTTACTGTATCTCAACTTTTTTCACTGTTTTTATTTTCACTTTAGTGTGTAATAGTATTGGCTTTTTAAATTTTGTATTATAACCCCTGTGTTTTTTATGTGATTTTAAGATTTCTATTGAAGAATTGGGGGGGGGGGGGGGGGCGGAGGGAGTAGAAAAAATAACAATATGGATTGAGTCTAAAAACTCCATTATGCCATTAAGAAAAATACTGTTTGGATTTGACTTTTCATTATTTCATATTGACTTCAAGCTTTTCACAAAACCCCGGCTTATAGAAAAAGCAACAAACATTTTTGCATTACATAGTGAGAAGCAAATCTAACCTGTTAGTGACAGCCCATACACGTTTTTACAACAGTCATTAAGGGGCTTTACTTCATACAGTATTACAGCACTGGCAAAATGCAAACAAAGTTAGGATAGTGTACGCCTTATCAGACTGGGCTCTATGTCCAGGTAATCCAAAAGCAATAGAAGGAGACATCACTTGAAAGTGAAAAAATCTGTGGCTTTATTTACACCTCTGCGACGTTTCAGCTATAAACAGTAGACTTTCTCAAGCCGCTTGAGAAAGGCTACTGTGTATAGCAAAAAAGTCGCAGGGGTGTGAATAAAGCCACAGATTTTTTTTACTTTCAAGTGCTGTCTCAAGGGGCTTTATACTAGGACGCTGCCTTATTAAAGCAGCAGCCTGGCGCAGGTCTTCCATGTCTGGATTGCTCACTGGAACTCGGCTGCCAGGCTCCCACACTAACTCCCAGGATCGAGAATCGCAAGTTTAGTAAAACATTAAATATTTAAAAATATATGTATTTATTTTTTATATAAAAAGTGTTCCTGTTGTGACAAACTATTAAAACCTAAAAAGCTGTATAAATGTGGTGTCGCTGTAATCGTACTGACTAAAATGTTGAGGGTGAATGCTGGAAATGTAGAATGCTAAAAGACTAATTTCACATTTCCCCACCCAAAATATAATAACATTTAATCAGTAAGTTATATAAACCCTAAAGTGGTACCCAAAAAGTCCAACTTGTCCCTTGCTACATGGATTAAAAAAAAGTAAAAGAATGCAACAATGAAAAAAATTAAGAAAACAGTTTTGGGACTGAGGCCCAAATTGGCCTGGTTACTAAGGAATTTAAAACATTAGAGATTTCAAATCCACATGTACTATGAAAAGTCAAGATGTGTATAGTCCTTAGGGTGCCTTCACACATACCGACTCGCAGCAAAAAACTCGCTGCGAGTTTCTCTAGAGCCGAGGTCCTGGAAGGCCCCTATCACTACATACAAGCAGTGGTCTGAAAGACCGCTGCGTGTATGTAATGCAGCCGCCCCCTTAACCCCTTCGGCTCTCGCACCGCTGTCTCCATACATTACCTGGCTCTGGCTGCACGGGGTCCCGGCGTCTTGCTCTGCCGCCCAGCCAATCAGTGTGTTGCCCAGCCGCAGCCACTGATTGGCTGGGCGGCAGAGCAGGACCCCCGGAACCCCGTGAAGCCAGAGCCAGGTAATGTATGGAGACAGCGGTGCGGGAGCCGAAGGGGTTAAGCGGGCGGCTGCATTACATACACGCAGCGGTCTTTCAGACCACTGCTTGTATGTAGTGATAGGGGCCTTCCAGGACCTTGGCTCGTCGCAGAAACTCGCAGCAAGTTTTTTGCTGCGAGTCTGTATGTGTGAAGGCACCCTAAAAGAGGAATCTTGGTCCGATATAAAAACACTGACAGGTGAAGTGAGTGACAGAGGTTATCTGGTGTCAAGGAGATTTGTAAGTCAACAAGTGATAAAGTTTTGAGATTGATTTGTTGAAAGCAGGAAAATGGAAAGTGTAGGGATCTGAATGACCTTGATAAAGGCTAAAAGTAGAGATGAGCGTATTAACAGTAAGACACTAAGGCATTTCCCAAATGACTGGTGTTGTGTGTTCCTAGTATGGGTGACATCTAATATAAGTGGTCGAAAGAATGACAGATGCTAAATGTATGACAGGATTGTGGCACTCAGGGTTCATTGATAGTTTCTATATATCCCCCTATTGCAGAAATAGAATGGAGCAATGGAAGAAGGTGGTCTGATTGCATGAATCATGTGGATGGTCAGGTCTGTCTTTTTCCAAGGATGCTCTTTGGAAGGACGACAGGGTAGTAGTGTATTACTCTCGACAGTGTTCTGCTGGGAAACTTTGGGCCCTGGCATTCACCGATCTGTACTTTGATGTGGACGAATCCCAGTTCATAATTCTCCTGCCACACTGTAAAAAATAATTCTATTGGATGTCTTATATTTCGAACCTTTCTTACAAAACTTTTCTTTTTATTCATTTTCTTTTCTTCTGTTTTTTATTTATTTATTTTTTTAACAGGATTAAGGGGATATGTTCCCTGCAGCAAACTACAGCTATACCAAGCCACACAAAGTCCAACACATTTGCAAAGTCCAACACATACCTACAGTTCCCCAGGGACAATGAAGACTTTGGAAACAAGGAGACATTCTAGTACAACCCAAGCGTGCCCATATCCAACTTTCCTACAGCCACAGGATGTTAGTACAGCATTCCAGGTAAACTGAATAAACACAACAGTCTAATATACAATATTTCCTACAGATATATTCCTACGTACCTTTCATCCTATGTTTGTGTATGCTTTTTCAATTAAAATAAAATGTAAAGAGATCAGGTGGAAATTGTGGCTACCTTAAAGGGGAACTATCAGCAGGTTCATGCAAATGAATCCCCTGCTGATATCCCCCTGCTGTTGCCTACCTGATGTTTGCGCCGCTGTGCTTCTTCTTTCTGGTGGTCCCTCCATTTTGTGCTATTTGATTAAGAGCAAATATGTAAATGTGCTTGTTTGACGTACTGGGGGTATTTCTCTGCCCCACAGAGCACCCCTTCAGCCCGCCTTCTGCCTCCTTTAGGGATGCCTTGCCTGTGCATATTCATACATGCATAATCAGGCTGGCCTTTGAAGAACTTCCTGACTTTCCTAAAGGGTGGGTCCAATGATGAGCTTTAGAACTATGGCGAGCATGTGGGGCCACCTCATTAAACGGTGTTCAGACCCCCCCACGATCTCTAAAACAAGCTGACAGAAGCACACATAAGCTGGTATGACTGGGGAAGACAGGGAAGTTGGAAGTGTACCCTGCACCCCACCCACTGACCCTGCCTACTTGCCATAATCAACCCTAGGCAGCCGCGGACAACTGGGCAACCGTCGCTATTTTAGGTACAGTAGCACAATGAAGGCAGACACAAATAGACTAACAAGTAGCCGGTCACACGGTCCAAGGTCACAACTACTGGGCAGCAAAGGTACAAAAATGAGATCCAAAGATTAGTCAATAAGAACGCCAAAAGCTCAGGGCAGACAGAAAACTAGGATAGTCAAAGAGCAGATACAGTTGTCAGAAAGGCAGGAATACACACAGAGACTAACAAAGGATGCTTAGCTAGCTAGAAGACTAGGCTTAATAGCCAGCAGGGGATTAATACCCTGGAGATTTATAGGAGGTCAGGTGTCAGATTGGAGATCCCCCTGACCTCCAACCACAGACATCTGATAAAAAAAAAAACATACAAAACATATTGACTGGCAGAAATCACCAAAGCAACAAAGTTAAAGCGACTCTGTACCCACAATCTGCCCCCCCACCCCCTCCGCCCAAACCATTTGTACCGTCAGATAGTTGCTTTTAATCCATAATCTGTCCTGGGGTACATTTGGCAAGTTATGCAGTTATGGTCCTAAAAATAACTTTTAAACTTGCAGCGCCATGTCAAATTGGCGTGGCCTAGAGTACCCATGCCCTAGGCTTGCACCGCCTCTCTGTCCCTCCTTCCCACCCTCTTCACCATTAGGAATGCCCCTTGGCAGGATTTCTCCTATATCATTTGTCTGAACAATGCATATGTGCAGTGTTCAGACAAGTGATTAATAGGATAAATTCTGCCTTGGGCATTCCTGATGATGAGGAGGGCCCCCCCCCAAACCACTTGCACCTTCAGATAGCTGGTTTTAATCCAAGATCTGTCCTGGGGTCCGTTTGGCAGGTGATGCAGTTATTCTCTTAAAAAACAACTTTTAAACCTACAGCCTACGGGTGTGGCTTAGAATATCTGTGGCCTAACTTTGCACCACCCCTCCGTCCCTCCTCCCCACCCTCTTCATCATTAGGAATGCCACTGGAACCTTTTCTCCATGCTGAACATTTGCACAGGTGTCTTAACGATCCAGCCCATGTGGCGGGCTAAACAGGTGGGGAATAGGAGGCAATCTGCCTGGAGCATTCCTAATGATGAGGAGGGCGGGAAGGAGGGACAGAGAGGGTGTGCCAGCCTAATGCATACGCAATCTATGCCACTCCTGTAGGGCATGGGGCTGCCAGTTTAAAAGTTGTTTTTTATACCAATAACTGCATCACCTGCAAAACGGACCGCAGGACAGTTCTTGGATTAAAAGAAGCTATCCGAAGGTACAAGTGGTTTGCGGGGGTCAGATTGTGAGTACAGAGTCACTTTAAGATGAGCAAAAGAAACACAAAATTAGCACAATAATACTGCCAAAAGTGCACTCTCGGTCAGGCTTTATGATTCGAGGACCGCAACAGGCTCTTAACAGGTACAGTCCTTACAAAGGCACTTCTTTTCCCACCATCTCTCTTCAGGAAACGATCTCCATAGACTTACAATGTAGCCCATTATTTGCAGTTTAAGGCTATGTTCACACTTAGTATGAGACCGGCTGTTCAATGACCGGCTGGGTCACGGAATGGCTGGTCTCAGAAAAGATCATTCTGGCCGGTACTGCAGTACTGTCCGGATGATCTTTAGGGCCACAGAGTCCTGATGCGGGCACATACGTGTGTGCCCCGCATAAGAACTCCCCACTGCACACTATGGAGCATGCGGCCAGAGCCACTCGCTCCATAGTGTGCACTGACAGGGTTTTCTGTGGCTGCTATTCAATGAATAGCGCAGCAGAAAACTGACATGTCAGTTTTCTACGGTGCGGCTAGGGATCCCGGCCGGAGTGTATACCTTGTGTATACACTCTGGCCGGGATTTCCTCGGCCTGCAGCACAACGTACGTTCCGTACCAATCACGGCCGTAGCAACAAGATCTTGCATGCACAATACCATTCCTTTCAGCAAAGAGCATCAGATCCCTCTTCTGGAGATTGCTGGGGGTCCCAGTGGTCAATCTTTTTCGATTAGTTAATTATTCCCTTTACTGAGGATAGGGAATTTGTGGGACAACCCCTTTAACTATCATTAATGATTCAATCTATGCCACAGTTCCTAGAATCTAAAGATTGGTGACCAATGGGAAATTCTTTTGTTGCTCAGAACACTTATCATCTTTGTTCCAAACATATTCTTTTTTTAGTTTATATGATCTAAGAAAAAATACATATGGGGCAATGTAATATTTTGCAGGTCTCTATTTTTACTTTTTGTATGCTCTAAGCCAGACCCCAAGGATGACCAACAGGTAATTATTTCAGGATATCCCATGCATAGAAAACCTGTGGTATACCAAATGCTCTGACTATAATTATAGCAACTACTAAGGAAATCCTCAAAACATGACCTGGTGGTAAGTCCTGGAGTTGGGGAATCCTACTGTATTCCAGTGACTTACTTAGAAACAATGGGAATCTATAGCATAGATTGAAATGAGCCTCCCATTATGTCTGATTTTGCCTCCAAGGAAAGTTCAGCCTACTGTTTAGTTCCCTTTACTTCCCATGGCCCCAAGATTAAAGGGGTTATCCAGCGCTACTAAAACATTCCCACTTTCTTCCAGAGACAACCCCACTCTTGTCTCCAGCTTGGGCTGGGTTTTGCTGCTCAGTTCCATTGAAGTGAATGGAGCTTAAAGGGGTTATGCAGCACTACAAAAACATGGCCACTTCTCCCTCTCTCTTGTCTCCAGATTGGGAATTCAAACTCAGTTCCATTGAAGTAAATGGAGCTTAATTGCACACCTGAACTGGAGACAAGAGAGGGGGAAAAGTAGCCATGTTTTTGTAGCACTGGATAACCCCTTTAATTGCAAACTGTACCTGACCTGGAGACAAGAGTCGTGTTGTCTCTGAAAGAAAGTGGCCATGTTTTTGTAGCACTGAATAACCCCTTTAATATCCCTTTATTTAGTAACAAAGCAGTTCCCCTAGGGAGAGGGGTCCAGCACAGTTTCTAAGCTGTAAGCAAAAGGTACAGGGCAAAATTGTGACTTGGTTTAAGAGCATTGCTTTGGTTTAAGAGCTCCCTGTACTGGGTGGGAGAGCGAATTATGGAGGGGCATGGTCTGCATAGGGTGGTCTGCAGCACTGTACTCTGACCCAGGAAGTCTCTCTCACCTTCCAAATCATAGCAGATTTACTTCAGGCTGGGGCTTACATCAGGGGACAGGACTGTGGAGGCAATCTCTTCGTTGCTGTAACTCCTCTCTCCCTGGACAGAGAGTGCTGCATTATGTGCACACATATGTCCTGCTCATTCCTTCATGCTCCTTGCAGTCTGTCAGTCCTGATTGGTCCATGCTGAACACACACCCCTTCCCCATCACTGTCATGTGACCACACAGACCTTTGACAGCAGCCCTGCTTCTCTATTCTAGCCTGTTGTACTACGCTCCTGCATTATGGGGATCTGCAGTTTCATCCTGTATCTATAAACTGCTGCTGTTTTTCAGGTTTATGCACTCACTATACATTATACTTCACATGCTGATTGCTATACTGTATAGTAACTTATAACATGACATATTCAGCTGTTTCTAAATGTTTGTTTAATCTGTTTTACATGTTATTCAGAATATAAAATCATTATTTTTGGGGTGTGGAACCATTTGTCTGCATTTCAATGATTTCATATGGAACAATTTGCTTTGGTTTAAGAGTGGATTTGGATTTCAAGCACGGTCCTGGAACGAATTATGCTCGTAATCCAAGGCACCACTGTATGTCCAATCGTCAATTATTGCAAATGTTTCCAATGTCACATGTGAAATTTAACACACTGGTATTATACCATCCAAACTGATTCTGGTGAACATATGTGTAATATTGTCAGTGCACAAGCCTAAAGGACAGAAATGGCTGCACATTGCACCCATGGTTGATTCGAAAGCTTGTTCAGCTACATTAAAAACCAACATCAGAAGTTAGTATATAATTTGATCAAATCATATTGCCTCATGTATCACGTGCAGGTCTTCGATACACATGAGTCCCTAACCAAACAACACTGTGCCAGTCAGCGAAGGTTAACCCCGCAAAGCATGCGCAAGCAGGGAAGGGGGGCCACGGAATGGCCATGCAACCCCAATGTCACAGGACCAAACCCCAAGGGTGCCGCCGGCGGAGAAAGCGGCCACTAAGCAACACAATATTGTCATTGCAACTGTGTATTGTCCATGTGTTCTTCTATGGTGGATCACTAATCTAGTATACTGCACCAGTAATTGGAGTTCATCCATCAATTTTTTTTATTTTTATTTATGCTCTTGTGATCTATAGCAGTTTATGCTCCTGTTCTTTCAGTCCAATGGGGTAATCCACCACCTTTTCCACTACAAGCCATACATTTTGGAAAGCTTTAGAACCTGTTTTGCTTATCTATAGACTATAGACTAAATTTTACTTTGTTTATTCTGAGTACTGACTGCTAATGTTTTATTTCCAGATTGTTGCAGGGTATTCATTCACAGCTCGCAGCCAGTATGAAGTCAGTATAAGAGAGGGGGAGCCAGTGATTGTTCTGGAGCCACATGACAAGAATGGAAGCCCATTGTGGAGCTTGGTGGAAGTGAGTGGACAAAGGGGCTATGTACCTTCCAGCTACCTACTGAAAGTACCCGTGCAAGAACTCTCCCGGAGGACTTCATTAGGAAATTATACATAACTGAGCTATTCTAATGATACTAGAAGTTAATCCTTATATATATCACTGGCGCATTTTGTCTTATATGGATGAAGCTGGTTTGGTTTGAAATAAAACAACAGCTTTTATAAAGACTTTCTTATACCTGATAAGCTCTAACCAAACACATAAAATACTGTCTGCACTATGCAATATAATATTTTGTATCATGAAGTATTCAAGAAACTCATTTACTTCTACTGTGAATAGTTGGACTCTCTCTACACATATCTTACTATATTATACTTAATAAAATAGAATAAGGAAGTTTTTACACCAGGAGGAATCGTTACCTTAAGGCTATGTTCCCACAATGTGTTTTCCTCTCCATTTTTTTAAAGAAAAAATGACATCCGTCAATGTGGCCACCCATCAGTGCAATAACAGCTGCTGGTACGTTATTCTAGTTCAGGTGGACTAATTGGCCTTTGAGTGTCTTTAATTGAAAAGCCCATTGAAGTTAATAGTAAAAACGATGAAAGGACGGTGAACAAAAAAAAATTGTATGAATAACCAAAAAATAACGTCCGGTGTTTGCAAAACATGTTTGAAAACAATTGCCATGATTAGTATTTTGACGTCCATGCAGACAACGTCCATCATTTAACACACTGTGTGCATTGGACGTCCGTCATTCCATTTACTTCAATGCATTGCATTAAAGTCAATTAAATTGCGGCAAAAAGGGACACCTTTTTAAATAGAAAAAGTGGGCGCCTTTCTCTGTTTTTTAAATGAAGTGTGAACATAGCCTATGGCTACTTGCAGATGTAATACAATGTACTAATCAAATAAATCCTTTACCAGATCTTATGTCTGTATAGATATTACAGCAGTTTGTTCATATTGTCAAATTGAACTATGACCAGACCATATGGTTATAGAGTCTAATGTGCACATACATTGGGCACTCAAACCTTTTCCGTCTCAGGCTCCTAGTCCAAGTTACGGTGTCGGGCTGGACTACCACTCAGCAGTGCTTAGCTCACAAAAGTATGATAAAGTCCAAACAATAGAGATACAGAAGCAGCACTTAATGATCAATTAAAAGGATCCTTTATTTCAGGTCAGGCACAGATGAACAAACACAGTCATGTCAAACTCTGGCCCGCGGGCCAAATCTGGCCCTCAGTGCCATTATTTTTGGCCCACCTAGGAAATCAATTGATTTCCTAGAGCTGGCCCGCTGATAGGTCATCGCAACAGATTATAATATGGGCGGTCTTCTGGACTGCCCATACTATAATCTGTTGCAATGTGCGCTGGGAACCTGTTACCCATGGATGGCTCCCGAACCCACCCGACCCCTGGATATGGCCCCTATACTTACGCCATCCTGCCGGTCCCGCTCCTGATGCTGATCCTGCTTAGGAGATACGACCGCCCACTCATCTGCGCGGACGGCTGTTTCTCCACGGCGGCATTGGCATCAGATACGGGACCGGCAGGATAGTGTAAGTATAGGGGCCATATCCAGGGGGTAGGGTGGGTTTGGAAGCTGTCCAGGGTGACAGGTTCAGGCCGCAGGCAGATCCATGTCCTCCCCCTCCTCTCCTCCTGGCATGTGAGTCAAAGCTCTGTGCAGGAGATACAGTAAAGGTTTGAGCAACAGCACGTGAGGGCCCTTACAGGCTCTGGCTATTGTATGCAGGCTCTGGCTACAGCATGGGGACTAATATGGGAGGCTGGCTACTTCATGAGGACTATTATGGGAGGCTGGCTACTTCATGGGGCACTATTGTGGGAGGCTTGCTACTATATGGGGAACTATTGTGGGAGGCTGGCTACTATGTGGGGCATTATTGTGGGAGGTTGGATACTAAATGAGGCACTATTGTAGGATGTGGCTACTATATTGGGCACTATTGTGGGGAGCTGACTACTATATGGGCCACTATTGGGAGGGCTGGCTACTATATAAGGCTCTATTGTGGGGGTCTGGCTGCTATATGGGCCACTATTGGGAGGGCTGGATACTATATGGGTCTCTATTGTGGGGGCTGGCTACTATATGGGACTCTACTGTGGGGGCTGGCTACTATATGGGACATTATTGTGGGGGCTGGCTACTATATATGAGACTCTATTGTTGGGGCTGGCTACTATATCGGACTCTATTGTGGGGGCTGGCTACTATAAGGGACTCTATTGTGGGGGGATGGCTACTATATGGGACACTATAACTATGTGAGGCACCATATGGGAAACCATTTGGGGGGGCTGAGTTCTATATGGGGCACCATTGTGGGGATTTATCATATTATTTATCGTAGTGCAAAGTGCTTGGTGACGCACAACGCTCTGACAGTACCAGGAACGCTGCACGCCGCTCTGAAAGTTCCAGATAAGCTGCTTGTGTGCTTCGATGAATATCAAGGTTGCCCCGCAAGTTTGTCCAAGTTTTTAATTTTGGCCCACTGTCTATTTGAGTTTGACACCCCTGAACAAACAGATGCATTACAACAGAAAGAGCAACGTCCATTTCGCATTACTGCACTTTGTCTGGCTCAATGACTGAACCTTAAGACTGAAGCCCAAGAATGACCTCACTGCTTGCAACCAATCACATTTCACCTCTAATTTTTCAAAGAATGTGTTTTTGTTTTTTGCCCCCTTAAACCACCAATTTTGCACCTCAACAAACAATTTTTGCCATCTGTCAGTTCACATGTACTGTAGTTAATTATACAGTTATAATTATAACACGTAAAACTAAAGAAACAAGCAAACATGGATGTTTATGTTACAGTAGCCGCATCACTGTGAAAAAATTCCTTCCCGACTCCATAATGGCAATCAGAATAATCCCCAGATCAACGTGACCCCTGAAATAGGAATAAGGGACAGAATTTAGAAAATGTAGAACTCCAATGACATGTAGTACGCCTTGAAGCGATCCAGTATGCAGAGGACAGGGAGATCAGGACAGATGTCACACTGGAAAATGATGTCCTTCCTGATCCCCCTGTTACCTGGAAAATGTTGTCCTGGTGTGATACGGGGTCCTTCATATCCAGAAGCGCTGGGTCCATTTCATGGCTGCTAAATATTAGGGCCCTATTACTGCTTCTGATATATTTGGATCGTGCCGCAAGCTACAGTAGCTCGGGCAGCGAGGGACCGGAAGAGGGGGTGCTGGTATAAAAGTTATCCCTGTACGGGTGGTAACCTTTATCCAGCAGTGGGAAGATCAGTTCCTGAATGATTTTCCCACTAACACGAAGGATGGGGGGGCATTCTGGGGGCTGGATTTGGGTGTCCCTGAGGTACTCTCACAGAATTTGGAGAATTTCACTCCATACTGTGATCTCTTATTGGGACGGTACTGGCGGAAAAAACGTG
Organism: Dendropsophus ebraccatus; assembly: GCF_027789765.1. NCBI lineage: Eukaryota > Metazoa > Chordata > Amphibia > Anura > Hylidae > Dendropsophus > Dendropsophus ebraccatus. The sequence goes on from NC_091454.1 coordinate 69,391,570, forward strand.
TCTGGGGGGCAGCGTACGCTACGCTACCCCCAGACACGTCACTGGATGATGAGGATGAGGATGAATGGAGGGAAAAAGAATCCCCCCCATTCATCCTCACTGGCTGTTTCGGTGTCGGAGGCAATAATAACGTATGCGTCCGACGCCGAAAACACCCTGGGAGCCATCTTTATACGGGGATTGGTATATGGGGTATGTAAATGTGTAATGTAGTGTAGTGTAAAACTTTATTTCATGTAGTGTGGTGTAATGTAGTGTTTTTTATGTTTTTTTGACAGTAAGAAAAAATATCCCTACGCCAAGAAAGGAGCTGCTGATAAATGCCGCACTTATGTGCGGCACTTATCAGCAGACAGTGGCGGTAGGATATACGGGGGAAAAATGCCCCTACGCCAAAAAGGAGGAGTTGCTGATCAGCGGCGTTAGGGTGCATAAAAAGGAAAAAAATAATAATTTTTTTTTGGGGGGGGAAACTTTTTAACCCAAAGCAACTGATCAGTGAATAATATTCACTGATCAGCCGCTAGGGGGCAGTAGAGCAACGCTTCCGAAGACTTCCGAGGCACGCCGAACCCGAAGAGACAAACATTTCCGAAGATTTCCGAAGTTAGACGACGCTGAACCCGACGAAACCCGGAAGCGACGCGACAAAGAGAAGAGGACACCGTCGATCGTCGCTCCGGACGCCCAGATCAGGTGAGTACAGCACCAATCGCCATTGCTTTCCGGGTCACCGGGTCACCGATGACCCGGAAAGCTGAATTTAGCTGCTATATGCTGATCTGCAGCATATAGCAGCGTTCGTCGGCACGGGGGGGGGGGGGGGTTAATAACCCCCTGTGCCGACAAGCAGGGATGGCCTGCTATACATCATAGCAGGCCATCTTCCCCGATCGCTGTGTGTGAACACACAGCGATCGGGGAAACATCGGGCGTAAGTGTACGCCCGTTTGCGTTAAAGCCCACCCTGCGGGGGCGTACACTTAACCCGATGTCGTTAAGGGGTTAAAGGAGAACTCCAGCAAAAACAAAGAATACAGTGTCTGCAGGGGATGGCGGGAATATAATAAATAATGTATTCTTACTGGTCCCTGTGCCCCCTTAGCGCCAAGTCAACAGGCTCCTGGACCCCTGAAGGATACCATTTTCTTTAAGCTTCCTAGTACGTCAGGTTTCAAGGGGAAAATTACCCACTCAGCAAAACAGTGACTGCAGCTGTGTCCCGCCCCAGTCACTGGGCTGTTGCGAGGGCACAGGGACTGGTAAGTGTACATACAACATATATCTAACTATTACTGTAAACATATATCTAACAATTACTGTAAACATATATCAAACCATTTTTAGAAAACCAGGACAAAATAAATAAAAGGCCTCTTCAAATCAAATGTAAAGAATGTTTGAAGCCAAAGCATTTATTGTCTTATGGTGATATTAACCCTTTAGGGACCAAGCCTATTTGGACCTTAATGACCAGGCTCCTTTTTCAAAATCTGACCTGTCTCACTTTATGCGCTTATAGCTCAGTGATGCTTTAACGTATGCTAGCGATTCTAAGATTGTTTTTTCCTAAAATATGGTACTTTATGTTAGTGGACAAATTTGGTCACTCTCTTTTGTGTTTTTTGTGAAAAACATCAAAATATCATGAAAAATTAGAAAAATTTGCAATTTACGAACTTTGAAATTCTTTGCTTCTAAAAAAAGAAAGTCATATCACATAAATTAGCTAGTAAGTCACATTATCAATATGTCCTCTTTATTCTGGCTTCATTTCGTAAACATATTTCACTTTTTTAGGGTGTTACGGGGCTTAAAAGTGTATCAGCAAATTATGAAATTTTCACAAAATTTCCAAAACTGATTTTTTTTTTAGGGACGGGCAATCTGGGGAGGCGACGGGCAATCTGGGGAGGCGACGGGCAATCTGGGGAGGTGACAGGCAATCTGGGGAGGTTGCGAGCAATCTGGGGTGGTGACAGGCAATTTGGGGTAGCTACAGGCAGTCTGTGGCAATCTGTGGTGGTTACAGTCTGTCTGCGATGGTTACGGGCTGTCTGCAATGGTTACGGGCTGTCTGCGATGGTTACGAGCTGTCTGCGATGGTTACAGGCTGTCTGCGATGGTTACAGGCTGTCTGGGAGGTTACGGGCAATCTGGGGGGTTGCGGGCAATCTGGGTGGTTACGGGCAATCTGGGGAGGTGATGGGCAATCTGGGGTGGTGATGGGCAATCTGAGGTGGTGACGGGTAATCTGGGGTGGTTACGAATAATCTGGGGTGGTTTCACTGCGAGAAGAGATGAAAGCATTCAGCTGCGCTGGCAATATCTGTTATCGGTGGCCGCCGTTATACTGTTAATAACGGCGATCGCCGGTGAGGGGACTGGCCGGGACTGAGCCCACACTCTGCCCATTACCGGCGCCGCTGCATTATTCTGTGCCATCGCCATAAAGAGCTGATGGCAGCAGAATACAGCCCATTAGTGATCGCCGTAAAAATCCGTATCGGTGCTCACTAATAACATAATACATGTATTCTCTGGGTCACTACGGTTACGGTGATACCACATTTGTATAGTTTTTTTAACTATTATCACTTTGGCGCAATGGAAACTATCTTCCTAGCAAAAACCCGCAAAAACTGTGGCCGCTTTGCAAGATCCATAGCGTTCTTATCTTTTGCATGACAGAGCTGGTTTGGGGCTTATTTTTTGCGGGAAGATCTGTAGTTTCTATTGATACCAAGTTTTATATGTATATGACTTTTTGATCTCTTTTATGACGTAAATTCTAAAGTGGATTGATAAAATACAGCTATTCTGGTAGTGTTTTTTTTTTTTGTGTCGTGCGATTTAATTACGGATGTAACGATACCAAATATGTATAGGATTTGTGTTTTTGATCACTTTTATGTCACGTTTTATTGGGTATAGGAAATGTAATGCATCTTCATTATTGGGGGGGGGCTGGGGGGGCTGTGTTGTGTTTGGTGCACTTTTTTTCACTTTTTTTTACTTTTACACTAGTGTACATTACTGTACACTAGTGTAAAATACTTAGATCACTGATAAAATACATTGCAGTACCTAATGTACTGCAATGTATTGTATCATGCATGTCAGCATGAGGCATCTCCATGGTGACCCCGGGGACCTTCATTAGGACCCGGGATCACCATGGAGACATCGGAGGACCAGACGGCGCCGCGGGACATCGCGATCACATAAGTGACCCATGGTGCCGTCCGGGATCCACCGGGACCCGTTAGATGCCGCTGTCATGGTTTGACAGCGGCATTTAACGGGTTAAACAGCCCGGAGCAGAGAATCCTCTGCTCCGGGCAGTTACCGGAGGGTGTCAGCCGGGCGGTAATTTATTCCGATGCGCCCGCCGTTAAAAGGCGTACGCATCAGAATAAAGCCCATTAGTGGCCGCCGTGAAAAGGCAGCATGGCGGTCACTAAGGGGTTAAGTTAAAGGGGACGCACAGGATTAATGCCGTGGCCCAGGGCACTGGTTGTAGGTGTTGTGTGCAGCTGGTGGGCTCTGGTGTTTTGGGGCAACTTGTCACAGTGAATAACTTGAATAAACTTTAGTGCAATACACAGTATAACAAAGGAAATGTCTCACAGGTGCTTAGTGCAAATAAAAGTACAATAATACTTTAGATACTTGAAATAGGCTTGAGAAAGTAGAAGAAGGAAAGACTTGTGTGCGAAGGTACTAAAGGGGCCGGGTAGGAGCCCTTGTTTAATTAGTAACAGTACTCTGTCGGGATGTCGGTTAAATATAATACTTGAACAAAGAATCCTCGTACATATGTTTAGTTATCTTTGTATCTGGCTGCCTTATGCCTGCACTAGTTCGGAGACCGCCAAGTGAGGTAGTACAAGTCCCAGGTCTCTGTCTCTGGGTGGATCTGACTAGTGAAAATTACCCCAACTAGTTGAGCATAGTGTCAGTGTGGTGTAGACCCCCGGTGTGGAGGTACAACCGGTCACTTGCCAGATGGTTAAGCGTGACGCCAGTCCTGTGGTATTTGGCCGAGATATAGCCTTGCCCGGTGGTAGGTTGTCATGACGTCAGTGCCGGTTGCGCACACAAGTATGGCGGCACATCTGCTTTTAGTTTAATGGGCTGACTGCACCTTATTCCCCTGTGGTCAGTGACCTGCTTGGCTATTGCGGGGTCCCTTGGGTACTTATCATGGTGGTCTGGAGTGGAGTAGTGACCGACCCAGACTATTGGCACTGCCACCCACAAAAAGAAGTAGGCAACAGATAATACAGCTTTGCCTTGATACAATACTTTACACTTGATAAGTTACTTAATACTTCGGAATCCTGATCTGTACTGAGAGTAGAAGGAGTGATACAGTCGTGCTGACTGAGTTGCGTCATGAGAGGTGAAAGAGAGGATCAGAGGAGTAGAGAGGAGGATGTTGAGAGAGTCCCCACTTCTAGGGTTTAGCACAGCATACTGGCTGTTAGTCTTTCACTGAACTGGATCAGAACTGCACTAGGTCCCTAGGTCAGAGAGAGAGAGAAAACACAGTTAGGCTAACATAAGAAAACATACTGCAGCTGTGCTTAGGAGAGTGAGACACCTAGTGGCTGAAGTGAAAATCACAGCTGACAGCACTTTGTGTGACACTTGAGGGAGTTACTTTAACTTGGTGGTATAAAGACTTAGGAAGCCATTTTAGTGGGACACTACATTTAAACACTCTGCTTTCTTCCAGAAACACTGCCACACCTTTTCATAGGTTGTGTCTGGTATAGCAACTCAGCACCGTAGGTCAGAAACATGGACAGAGATCCTGTACAACCTGTACATCCTGTACAACCCCTTGAATACACGGCTATTTATTAAATACTTTGCGTTGTATCTGAAATGGCCTCATTCGATGAGTCTTATTTTATATTGTCTCTTTCTAATCACAAAGAAATCCAGTGACAAGACACAATAAACATGGTATTATTACTTAGAAAGTCAATTGTGCCTGGTAAACTGTAGACATTTCTGCTGCATGAAGGTTACTGGATTAGAGTCAGCAAACAAAAACATCTGTCTGCATTGAGGTATTCCTCGTGAGTGTTTGAAATGTTCTTGTTTGCTATATTTATTAGGTACACCATGCTAGTAACGGGTGGTCTTCTGCTGCTGTAGCCCATCTGCCTCAAAGTTGGAGGTACTGTGCGTTCAGAGATGCTCTTCTGTCTATCTTGGTTGTAACGGTTGGCTATTTGAGTCACTGTTGCCTTTCTATCAGCTCGAACCAGTCTGCCCATTCTCCTCTGACCTCTGGCATCAACAAGGCATTTCTGCCCACAGAACTGCCGCTCACTGGATGTTTTTTCTTTTTCGGACCATTCTCTGTAAACCCTAGAGATGGTTGTGCGTGAAAATCCCAGTAGATCAGCAGTTTCTGAAATACTCAGACCAGCCCTTCTGGCACCAACAACCATGCCACATTCAAAGGCACTCAAATCACCTTTCTTCCCCATACTGATGCTCGGTTTGAACTGCAGGAGATTGTCTTGACCATGTCCATGTCTTGACCATGAGTTGCGGCCATGTGATTGGCTGATAAGAAATTAAGTGATAACGTGCAGTTTGACAGGTGTACCTAATAAAGTGGCCAGTGAGTGTATATATATATATATACAGTGAGTGTATATATATATATATATATATATATATATATACACTCACTGGTGTATATATATATATATATATATATATATTCCAGAAAAACAAGCGAAGGACAGCATCTCCTCATAAAGTGCTTATAGTTTTATTGTGCCAGTTTGCAAAAAAAAGGTGCAACGTTTCAGCTCTATGAGCCTTTGTCAAGCATATAACATGATGATACACATCGCCATTTTATATTACACATACCCAATCACCAAGGGGTTACAATTAAAAAACAACCAATCGATACAGAGTAGGCGGAACTTAAAAATGTACATACAATGTTATATATCCATATCCACGGAATAAATACATCTAAAGCTACCGTCATCTACCATGATTCTTATCATTACTATGACTCACTATTCCACCTTCTAAATATCACCCGATCCTCCCGGCTACAGGACTGCGCATCATCATGATTTCTCACGCTGTCTCCGGCACCCGGTTTGTAAACAACTTCACAGCGTTTGCGCACACTCAGCCACATCATTGGGGGATTCCCGGCGTCATCAAGATCACATGGGGCTTCATTACCTACGTCAGCTTCATCAGTATGGAACTCCCCCTTGTTGTCTTGGTTATTGTAAACATTCCTTGCTCTCCATATATTCGCTCGCGGGCTCTACATCCACCAACGCGGCAGCACATCTCATTCAACGTCCATTGATTATGGCATTTGTAGAAAAATGTAAACAAGTGCATCGGCAAACAACAGTCATTAAACACAGCAGGGCATATTCTCCGCAGATTCTCACTCCCTCCAGAGTTCAAGATCACCCCGCTGTATTCAGCTATGCACATCATAGCGCCGTACTCCGACCTTCAAATGTCGCACCAATGCCGCAAGTGAATGTTCACACTATTTGAGACCCGCCAAAACCTCTTTTTCTGTACAAAAGTCAATGAGGGAGCAAAATGGAGAAGGTAACACCAATTATTGTCCATTAAAATAGTCTTCAGCAACCTTGTGAGTGCCAAATTCGAGTGCATAAAGGAGATACAGCGCTTCTTGTTACTTCAGAGTATGCAGCCTGGCAGGTCTGGAAATCCGATGATCTTATACAAAATTAATCTCTGTAAAAAATATATAAAATGACATACAGTTAAAATCATAAAAAGTGATGGGACATATATACATGAGAACAAATTGAGTATGCAGTCAATCAAACACATTTAGGTTTAGTTCTTGGTTCATACCCCTAGGCCACATACAATTCAATGTACTTATCCATCTCGCCTCTTTCTGTTTCAATAATTTTTCCCTATCTCCTCCCCTTCTCAATGGAGGGACACTATCAATAACCCGAAACCTAAATTGGCTCACGGAGTGCCCTGCCTCAATAAAGTGCTTTGCCACGGGATGTTCTATCTTTCTCAACCGAATAGTGCTCTTATGGTTGTTCATTCTCGTTTTAACCTCAGTTATAGTTTCGCCCACATAGCACAAGCCACATGGGCACTGAATCATGTAAACAACATATTTGGAATTGCAGGTATACCGACCTCTGATCGTAAATGTTTTGCCTGTGTGTGGATGCTGGAAATTGTTACCCTTTACTAAATTCGCACAGTTGCTACAATGTAAACAGGGGTAATTACCATCACGGACTCTAGCTAATACTTGCTGTGTGTCCCTCTTATTTGTACCAATATCTGAATGTACCAGGAAATCTCTAATATTCTTACTCTTCTTATATGCCATAATAGGCGGTTGCTTAAACTCGGGTATTTTATCCCCTAGACCATCCTTTAGGACCGGCCAGTTGGAACGCAATATCTGTGATATTCTACCACTATATGCATTATAGACAGACACAAATGGAATTCTCTTCGCATTCCTAGATTTATCTCTGGGCAACAATGTCTGGGCTCTTGTGGTTACCTCCAATCGTTTTTTATGTCTATCCAATACCCTACTTGGATAACCCCGCTCCTCAAATTTGAGACACATTGAGTCGACATTATTCGACAGGCATGAGGCTTCACTCGTTATCCTTCGTACCCTCAGTAACTGACTCCATGGAAGGGATTTTACCATGGATTGTGGATGATTACTTGTATAATGTAAAAGGTTATTCCGATCTGTTTCCTTCACAAAAAGGTTTGTCTGTAGTTTATTGTCAGAGACATAAACCAATGTGTCCAAAAATTGCAATTCACTCTTAGATTTGACCATAGTAAATTTCAAACTATCATGTAGGTGATTAATGTACGTCAAAAAAGAAGTCAATGACTCATCCGAGCCCTCCCAAATCACAAATATGTCGTCTATAGAATAGAATAGTGAGTCATAGTAATGATAAGAATCATGGTAGATGACGGTAGCTTTAGATGTATTTATTCCGTGGATATGGATATATAACATTGTATGTACATGTGTATGTGTATGTGTAATATAAAATGGCGATGTGTATCATCATGTTATATGCTTGACAAAGGCTCATAGAGCTGAAACGTTGCACCTTTGTTTTTGGAAACTGGCACAATAAAACTATAAGCACTTTAAGAGGAGATGCTGTCCTTCGCTTGTTTTTCTGGAATACAATTGGGGTGAGGGTCGGACCCCGTGAGGACTGTGCATCCCGCACTGCGTTACCGCAGATCCAACCTACACTACATATATATATATATATATATATATATATATATATATACTGTACATGTAAGAATAAAGTGGCTGTATCATGATTCACATACCAGACAGAACTGGGTACTGTACTGTCTGCCATTATATAAACTGTAGCTGTCACATATTCTATATTAACCCATAGAATGAACATACTATATTGACAAAGACTATAACAAACTAAGAAGTAGTAGTAATCAAATGCAACCTTATATGTGTGAATGTAATAATGATACAGTTATTAGAGCAAACATTTATCTGGGAAAACTGTCCAACTGAAAGGAGGCTCTATTGCCTTGCTGGGCTAGCTTTACCCTGGATACAAGAGAAGATATGGTTGGGCGTGGAAGCATCCACATTTTATATGGCATCCAGCAGCTTTTTCCCACAGTTATTACAAATTGGCATGTAGATCCTGATAGATCCTGCACACTCGTAGGTTGCTGAAACTGTCTTTCCAGAAATGCTTGACTGGAGATAAATCTGCCAAGGAAGTGTTGCAATCTGGTGGAGATATTCCTAGGAAACCCTTGCTGTGTGTGGGTGAGCTTTACTCTGCTGAAAACGCCAGCCATGAGAGGCAACACTACATTCTTGAAGATAAATCTTCGAGTAACATGAAAAATGACATGATTTGCATTAGGAAAAACCCAAAACATGCATGTACTAAGACACTCTTGTTATTAGAAAACTGTCACCTAAAAGCATGAAATGTTAAAAAAAAAAGTACTGCACAAAAAGTGCCGGAAGCCTTTGTGTTAACATTTTATATTAGAATTTGCAAGTTCTTTACTTGACTCAGTGTTTCACATAATGTGACAGTTCAGTAACTATAAAGCCCCAAGGATGCTGAATGAAAAAAATAAAAATAAATAAATATATATATATATATATATATATATATATATATATATATATATTGTGTAAATGAGATGTCGGAAAGTTTAGTATTTTTGTCAATATAAAAAAATGAATAAAGAATTTTATAATGAAAAAGCAACCACCTCTACTGACTGACAGATAATACCAACAATGGTTGTAATATAATGCTTCAATGAAAGTCAACGAACTGCTAAGTAACAAATTACCCAGCAGAGGGCGCCAAAGCAAAGCAAACTCTTGATTGATTGTGGCTTTCTAGATGGTTTCTGCAGAGCACATGTTCAGCAGCAGCCAGCAGGATAACTGTTTTGATAATAAATACGATCTGAAAAAGATCTGTTTTTACAAAGCACAAACCAGAACGACCATGGTCAGGAGTGAAGGAGTTTGCAAACACCCCAACATGCTGAAGGAAAATCAATATTTGCTCATTTATTCTACATGCTGAGGGATTGTGTTTATATAGCTATGTGCATTGAAGTATCGATCCCAACAAATACAATCTGCAGACCTTCTCATGCAGGGATCACTTGTCCTGGGCTGATCACAAGAGGAAATCAAACTACATCTGGACAGAAGAGTGTAAAAAGAGTGTCTGTAAGCCCCAATCATCAAAACCAAGTCTGCATGGGTTGACCAATAACTCCACAGCATTGCTAATGTTGCAGGAATTATACTTCTTTAAACATTTTAATATAAACAAAGAAGCTGCACAGTTTGGACAACTGCCTTTTAATAGAAGGTTGCCTGGTGAAGCCATAGTTGAAGGAAGTGGAGGGGCCTAACATCGCAGCAAGGAAGATGAAGTATTAAACAGTGTCCAGTAAAATCCATAAGCCATATATTTCAGGCACTTGTCAGGTACCCCTTATAATCTTCAGAGTTTGCCAGAACTGGATAGCCTCTTAATATTAGTTGGGTCTAAACACTTCTAAAGCTTTGACCACTAGTTTTTTTTCACTCTTATAAAAACTGATGTCTGATGTCTAATAACACACAAACCAGGACAGAATACAGGAAGTAGGGACAAGACCACTGCTATGTGCAAGTGAAAGAGCCTGGGTTATGTACCTGCTTCCCTCTCATCTCAGCAGCAGGTCATTGCTTAGTTTACTGTACTGCCAGAGGTGTAATTAGGAATGGCTGGGCACCATAGCAAACTTTTGATTGGGCCCCCCTTCCCGACTGACCACTTAGCCTTCAAGTTTAGTCATAACTGCAAGCAGTGGTCGGGACTGCTTGCAGTTACAGGGACATTTGAAGAACCCGGTATGTTTGCTTGGCCACCTGGTGCTGCAAATGATGACATATCTGGGGGCTCAGTGTATTACAGAAGGAGACAATGGGGCCCCCTGATGCAGCGGGCCCCATAGCAGCCGCTAAATAGCTAAATAGCTGTGCGACATGGAGGGGACTCTCAGGGGCTTAATAACAGAAATGAGACCACTAAAATCACCTTGTCATTGCACTAAAGGGTTTTTAAACAGCTTTTTAAAAACAACATGTATGCACACAGTGTTGCATCTTCAGCCCTTAAGCCATGCCTCCCTTGTCGTAGGGGTAGGTGGGTGTGATAAAGCGGGAAGGAGGTATGGCGTCCTCCGGCTCCTCATTTATGAAGGTTTACGTCTGTTTACAGGTAGAGTGCCCCCACTCTACCATGCTGGTGCTCTCTTACCTGTTAGTTCCTGTGGGTATTTAGTTGTATTCTTCACACACAGACACACACACACCCTGGCAAAGTACTGTTACTAACTAGACAAGGGCCCTATACTACCCTTGTACACAAGTCTCTTTTCCTTTCTACTTCTACTTCCTGTCTACTTGAGGTAGACTTTCTCAAGTCTACCTGTTAGCACTGGATGGTGGCAAGGGCAGTAAGACAGATACTGTTCCCACCCACTGTCTCTGCCTACTTGCCATGGACAGCCCTAGGCGGCTGTGGACAACCATGAATGCAGTCCCTGCTCTGTAACAAGTGAAAACACAAAACAAGGACAGACAAACAAACACAATAATTCAGGGTCAACTGTCCGGGTCGGCAATGGTGGGCAGCAAAGGTACAAAATCATCAGGCAAAGGAAGGGTCAAAAGTCAAGCAGAAAAGTCAAGGCAGGTGGCAGAGAGAGAAGTCAAAGAACGAGCAAAAAGGTCAGGAGAACTACAAGTCAAAGCAAGAACACACTTAGCCTAGCAGGAACACTAATAGCCAGCACTGCCTGCTGGGCTTACACACTATTACACAGCTTGAACTGAGGAGCACCAGCGCACAGTCCTGACACTACCTCAAAAGTCTATCTCCAGTATTGCTGTACTAGCAACTGTGAGCAGATTTCTTTGTATATTGTGTATTGCACTGAAGTTTGAGGTAAAGTTAAACTCCTGTTCAAGTGCTGGATTCTGTCATCTCTTGCACCAGCACCTGTACCTCACACTAGTTCTACCAAGGTCCGGTGCCTGTGTGTCCGGGGGTGGGTACCACCACTCCAGGTCACAAGTTGCCCGAAAACACCAGAGCCCACTGGCTGCACATAACATCTGACCCCGGGCCACAGCATTGATAAATGCTATCCTTGTACTTTACATGACCCATTATGTCTGCTCATTATGTACTGTTCTCCATATATATATTCTTACCTCCTAGCACGACCTGTATGTATGTTGATTTACCAATGCAACATATGTTCAAACCATAAAATAACAGACGTTAAAAAGGTGTGTTTAGCCAAAACATTGAATTGGTTGAAAAAGTCATGTTTTTTCTTGACTCTTGAAAATGATTGTACACTGGCTGTGGGACCAGTCTGTTGACGCTTGTACTTATCTAATGCTGTGTTCCTGTGCTGCTTTTCCTTGGTATTACAGTGCCTTTAAGGGACACAAACAGCAGGTTAGACACCTCTAACTTGCTGTTATGTCCCTATATTGCTCGGGGCACTGAGAAAGAAGGTAGTTTCTTTACTTTTATCGTCAGTGCTCTACAAATGAATACTTACGTGCAGTGCTCTGTACACTGCAGAGCACTGCCCTAATATTCATTAAAAAGAGTAGGCTGGCTGGGGTGGATCGGAGCACTGAGGGTGATAGGCCCCATCCACATGCACCAAATCACCTAATTTACATAGTGTGTGAAGTAGAAATTTACTGAAAAAAGCTCTGAGGATCAAGGTAAGGAAACTAGTTTCATCCACAACACCCTGTGCACTATAGGGACATAGCATCAGGTTAGGTGCATGTAACCTGGTGTTACTTTCCCTTTAAACACAAAATAAATGCTGTGCACAGTATACAAGCCAGTTGTTTGGTGGAAATTGTGCTCATTTTCAATAGTCACTCTCCCTTGAAGAATGTGTTCTCTGTAAAATTACCCACTGGCATTTCATGGCTCCAGTAATTGTGAGCCATTGGAACTATTATTTTTTTTTCCTTTACTTGCAGGTTTCCTTAAATAAGAAGGTAGTATTATACTCTGGATGACATGAGGGAAAAATGGAGCATGATCTAAACCTTGCAATGCAGTTGCATTGTAATTTCTAACAGCATCACTTCAGCTTTCCATAGTAAGTAATGGAAGAATTTCATTTCAGTATGGGAAACTGCAAAGCACCTGCAGTGCAATCTGAGTGTGTGTTTTGGCTTCAAAACGGCAAAAAATCATACAGCTGCACAGTGTAAGGGTGGGTTCACATTGAGGAATTATTGCGGATAAACTCAGCGGAATTCCGCCAGCTGTACATGCTCATGGACACGCGCCTTTCCGCCAACTCCATAGACACCATTCTATGGGCCGGCTGATTCCGCCGAAAAATTGACATGTCAGTTCTTTCGGCGGAATCAGCCGGCTCATAAAATGGTGTCTATGGAGCCGGCGGAAAGGCGTGCATCCGTGAGTTTATCCGCGAGATACAGAGTTTATCCGCGGGAATTCCTCAATGTGAACCCACCCTAACATAACCCTTAAAGGGAAACTGACAGCAGGGCTATGCATATATCTGTGCTGCCGATTTCCAGATGTCTATTAAACAAGAATTGCATACTGGCATCTTCGGTAAAAACATTGTTTTTTCTGAGCTGACAGTGTCACAAAGGAGGGTCTGTTACAGTTCCAGCCACTACCCAGCTCTATGGCCACTGCTGTAGCTTCAGGCTGCTGCCCTTCCTTCTCCAGAATGATTGACAGTGTAGAAATCCTGTGCAGCCAAAGATGAACCAGCTGTCAATCATTTTGAAGGATGGGTGTGAACTGACAGTGTCACAGGCCCAGTCATGTAAATGTGTTAAATAAGGGTTAAAGGGGTTGGCCACTTTATAGTAAAATTGCTCAGTGTACAGTATTAGTAAGTGTACTCACTGTATATACTGACAGCAGCTTCATGTGTACCTCATAGAGCTAATATCAGACTCCCTTCCTCCAGGCTGGGCTGCCCTGCTCTGTGGTGTTTTAGTCCATAAGATTGCTTACATGGAGGAGCATGTGACCAGGCCCCGCCCCCTAGTGTCCACCACCGAGCCTGTATATGTCTATGGAGAACACAGTGGACAGGACATGGTCACATGCTCCTCCATGTCAGCCATTTTATGGACAGAAACAAAACAAAGCAGGGCAGCCCAGCAGGGCCGGCTCCAGCTTTTTGTGGGCCCTTGGGCGACAGAGCCTCGGCGGGCCCCTTTGAGGAGCAAATCATGGAGAGACAGGTGAGGAAAGATTTGCAGCAAAAGAAACATGCGGCTGCTGCATATCTTTCTCCTCCTGTATCTCCTGATCTCTCCTGCATGCAGCTCCTGCTGTGTGTGTGTGTGTGTGTGTGTATGTGTATATATACAAGCGCACACACACACACAGAGCAGGAGCTGTATACAGGAGAACTAGCAGCACCAGCATGATTATATATATATATATATATATATATATAAATAAACATGGTGAGACCCCTAGTTCTCCTATATACAGGTCCTGCAGTGATATACAGTGTATATATATATATATATATATATATATATATATATATACATACACACTGAACATCACTGCAGGACCTGTATATAGGAGAACTAGGGGTCTCACCATGTTTATATGATAGAGACAGAGAGAGAGAGATAGATAGATAGATAGATAGGAGATAGATAGATACATAGATAGATACAGATATCTAGTTGTTTTGTGTATAGAGGTCCTGCTGTAACATATATATATCCTGTTGTAATAGATAGATAGATATATATTACAGCAGGACCTCTATACACAAAACAACTAGAAACCAGCACATACAGAACACTTAGTTTGCAGAGCCTACCGTGCTGCCCTCTATCAGGTCAGGTGTCCGATCACATGACCCGTGACATCATCAAAGGTCCTACACACTCAAAGGTCCTTTCCTACTCGGCTGTAGGGAAGATTTGTGAAGGAAGACAGGTGCCCGGGGGCCCCAGTATGTATCGGCGTGGCCCCTAACTGTCACATGCGGCCTCTAGGGGCCCAGTCCCCTTTGTTACTACACTTTTTTTTCTTTTTTACTAACAAAAAAATGTAGTAACAAACAGGAGTGGGCCCCTAGAGGAGCTGTGGGCCCCGGCATTTGCCCTAGTTAGCCGGGTGCTGACGCCGGCCCTGCAGCCCAGCCTGGTGAAGGGGAGTCTGATTTTAGCTCTATGAGGTACAGTATATATATATATGTCAGTACATACATTATACAGTATATACATTGAGCACACTTACTAATACTTTGTACTGACCTATTTTACTAAAAGGTGGCCAATCCCTTTAAGAAGGAAGTATTTTTTGTAAGAAACTAAATGCAAGAACAAGGTTATACAGTCTAATGATTACTAGGGGCAAAGAAGCAATGTGTGAAAACGTTTTTACTTTTTTTTAACTGAAAGAGTAGTAGATGCTTGGAACAAACTTTCACCAGATGTGGTTGGTAAATATACAATATATGAGTGTAAACATGTCTGGGGTAAACATATATCTATTAGAGATGAGCGAACCGGGTTCGGGTTCGAGTCGACCCGAACCCGAACTTTCGGCATTTGATTAGCTGGGGCTGCTGAACTTGGATAAAGCTCTAAGGTTGTCTGGAAAACATGGATACAGCCAATGACTATATCCATGTTTTCCACATAGCCTAAGGGCTTTATCCAAGTTCAGCAGCCGCCGCTAATCAAATTTCGAAAGTTCGGGTCCGGATCGACTTGAGCATGCTCGAGGTTTGCTCATCTCTAATATCTATCCTGATATAATAAGAAAGGAAGTACTAATAGGGCAGACTAGACTGACCAGGCGGTCTTTTTCTTCCAACAACCTTCTATGTTTTCTAAAGCCCAGCTGGCTGCCATCGCTTTTACACGCGGTGGCAGTGAGTGGGTGAGTACAGGGGGGGGGGTGCGGGGAGCTGCGGGAGGGCTGCCCGGGTGATTGCTAGATCGTCCGGGCAGCCCATAGCAGATGGAAGTGATCTGCTGCCGCACTCCTATCCCACAGACTGACGGCATAGGATCGTTGCTATATTAGTCGTTCGTCTTTCAACATGTTGAGAGACAAACGACTGCAACGATCAGCCGACATTGTTCTTGCCGGCTAATCGTTGCCTTCTATTACACAAGACGATTATCGGCTGTAACGGTCGGTAATCGCTTCATGTATTAGGGCCTTAATACTACAACTAAAATGAGATCCATGATATTTCGCCCATAAGGCCATTTGACATCAGCAGCGCTTCATTTGTTGCCTCTGAAAGTAGAAGAACAGAAGACTCTGTAATTGCTTATTTAAGTATGAAGGAACATTGCTTGTCAATTTGTTGTGGCTGGCAGCTCTTGCTGTCACTGTATACCGCATTCTGACTTGACAGCGGCAGTCCAGCATATGACAAAATATTTACCAAACAACACAGTTTGCTACCTAGAAAAATGAATCTGGAAATGGAAGATTTATGATGTGAACTTTCTGAATATTGCAGTTACAGAGCTGAAACCTCAGGCAGAATGATTTTTTATTTTTTTTGCTCCTGTCAATATGTTGTTTTTAAATGAAGGAATATACAGCATAGTTCTATACTGGCTATATATATACAATTCTACCTGGGACTTTCCACCATTAAAGGGAACCTGTCACATTGACAATGCAATCACATCTGCAGGTGGTGCTAAGCGGGCTAATAGATACAGTAGTTTGGGAAAACTTCCAGGATAACTTTGTTCATATAAATCTTTGCTCTTTGTCAAGTGGGTGGTCGTACCCAGAGACTTGCATCTCTATCTATATCTAACTTATTAGCATATCTCTATCCTCACAGCAGTCATTCTCTAAGTAGGACCACCCACGTTACCTATCACAGAATGAGTATTTATAGGAATATATGACAAAATATCTTTCAACTTTCCCCACAAAACTATATATCAGATGACTGAGTTCTTCCTGCTTTATAACATATCTGCCAATTGAAATGCATTTCTAACATGACAGGCCCCCTTTGAACTTCTATTAATATACATGGCTGTTCAAGTACATAACTGTATACAGGGGAAAGTAATAAAGGAAAGACTGGATTTCCCCTCTGTCAAATCCATTCCTGGCTTTGGCTGTAAAAATCTGTCAGATAATCTGTCAAACATCTGTGGATGTAATAGGGCCCTTAATGGTTTACCAAGATCTTCCAAGAGTTGATTCATCCAAATCACTTCTTGACCGGCGTGGGCTGCAGATACATATTCTCTTCAGTAGAGGACAAAGCAGCAGAAACCTGTTTTCTGCTAGTGCTAAGTAACAACTTGCGATCCTCTACATCACCGGCCCAATCAGCATCTACATAACCTGTGAGTTTCAGATCTGATATTTTTAAACTTGTGCTTACAGTCTTCTTCAGATGTTTAAGAACTCTCTAAACAGCGTTCCAGTCTCTTTGACGTGGTTTGCTTACATGTCTGCAGAAAATTCCAACTGGTACTGCGATATCTGGGCAAGTCATGTTTGCTATATACAGAAGTGCCCCCACTGCTTGTCTGTACCTTTCATTGTCGGGTAACAGATCACCCTGTCTTTCCAACTTCAAATAAGATGGATCCATAGGAGTTGATGCACCTTTAGCTTCTGACATTCCAAAATGGTTCAGAACTGCAATAATTTTGGCACTTTGACTAAGAAGAAAGCTTGCATCTTCTTTCTTGATCTAGATTTCCAGGTAATATGTTATATCACCAAGGCCCTTTGTTTTAAAATGTTGGTTAAGAATTTTACTCATTATTGTAATCTCTTTCTCATCTTCATGAATTATGACTACATAATCTGTGGTGAATGTACATCCTTTTCCCATCCACACATCTTTTGTATAGACATGGATCTGCTTGACCTCTTTCAAATCTTTCTTCTAATAGAACTTTGTTTATTTTTGTGTTCCATCTCATGTTTATCTGGCTTTGAATCTGTACAGTTTCCTTCAGAATCATGGTGGGTTTTGAAAGCCCATATACATTCAATTGCTTGCTTGCCTTGTGATAGCTCTGCAAGCTTCCATGTTTAGGGTTGTATCAGGGATTCCATCTCTTCAACTTATTCCTTTTTTTTTTTTTTTTTCATGTGTAGTGTTGCATCTCTTCCCATGACTTTGGTTCTGAATCTGGAAGTGTCCTTACCACATAAGATAAGCGTTTAGTTGGAATGCGTTTGTTTGATCTTGTTGATCTTCTGATTTAAGGTTGATCTTCTGGTAGCTCTGTCCTTTCTTCAATTGAAGATCCTATCCAGATTTCTGTATCTCCATTCTGAAGTTGTTCAGGTTCCACTATTGGCGTGATGTCATGAAATTTGAATGACTGGTTCTCATCAATTATCACATCTGTACTTATAGTTATCTTCTTGGTCCCCTGGATGCAGCATCCTGTAACCTTTTTGAGACTAGCCTACTACATATTTACTATGGCAGTGCTACATTTTAATAAATAATTTACAAGATATTGGCACAAAATATACACCAATCCTTATTAGAAGATTCAAATTAAACTCCTTAGTAAATGTCTTTCACATATACAACACCATGGCCAAAAACTACATTGCATCATTTCGTAGTAAAAACACATACAGTATGTTACAGGCAGCCATAATGTCTGAATAAAGCAGCAAGAGCAAGTAGCAAGATTCAAGAGCAAGTAGGCCTTCTGTGTCAGCTCCTGCATTCCACTATGTATGACTGGCTACCACCTATCAGTATGCCAAATGTTTAGCTTTAAAGGGGTTATCCAGTGCTACAAAAACATGGCCACTTTCTTCCAGAGACAGCCCCACGCTTGTCTCCAGCTTGGGCGGAGTTTTGCTGCTCAGTTCCATTGAAGTGAATGGAGCTTAATTGCAAACCGCACCTGAACTGGAGACAAGAGTCGTGGTGTCTCTGAAAGAAAGTGGCCATGTTTTTGTAGCACTGGATAACCCCTTTAATAGCAACTCCAAATAAAATATAATGTATGTGAAAAGACATTCTAAACTCCTCTCTTTTGGGTGACAAAACTTGGACCTATGGAATCAAGTTTGTTCTTTATTACAGAGCCTCACCCTTCATGTGTATAGCAGATTTCATAGACATACTACCAAATTTCTAACCACATAATGGTTTATATGTGAAGTGTTAAACGCGTTATTGAGCTTGTTCCTAAGAGTAGAGGTTCCCATCTCTAAGTACGGTTATGCACTTGAAAACATATTCTCGAAGGCTCCATCCCTGGATTTCAACTCAAGTACTGCTCCTTGAGAAATGTAGATGTCAAAATATTGTTGAAGCAGCTGTGAGGATATCAGGCAGTGATTTTCCACAATCTGCTTCCTAATCAAGTCCATAGGCTTCTAATTATCATGAAACATTGCTCCATGCTGCTGCATTGCTGACGGAATACTACATTACATCTTCTGCTTCCTTTGTAAACTTCTCCCATTCTCTTGGGTCCAACTAGAAGTTGTTGTGACTAAATGTCTATAATGCAGCACATGGTAAAGAATATGATATTAGATGTGTTTGCCTCATAGCTAACCACAGACTCTACAAACAGAGAATACTATATGTTATCAGCTTTATTAGTATTACAACCAAGTTAACAATTTAGATTTATTTTAACTTTTATTATTTTACCACTAGCCAAGGACCTTGATCAGGAGGAATAATAAAAACATG
Organism: Dendropsophus ebraccatus; assembly: GCF_027789765.1. NCBI lineage: Eukaryota > Metazoa > Chordata > Amphibia > Anura > Hylidae > Dendropsophus > Dendropsophus ebraccatus. The sequence continues at coordinate 69,410,932 of NC_091454.1, forward strand.
TCTAGATCTTAGAGAGTGTAGACTAGACAGTCTATGAATGCATTGGATTAATCACTCAGGCTCAGTGGCGGATTATAATATAGGCGGTTTGGGCGGCCGCCCGGGGCCCGAGGCTCCGGGGGGCCCATGCCACGCCGCCCACATTATAATCCGCTACTGCGGGTGACTCTCTTGTGACCGCAAGCATTATTTTGCTTGCGGCCACAAGAGTCCATCTGTCCCCCGGCTGATGCGCGGCTGCCGGAGGTGTCCCGTCCTATCCCCGGCAGCACGCGCATCAGTGAGCTCCCCGTGCGCCTGTGGCTATGACTTCCGGCGCACGGGGAGCTCTCTGATGCGCGAGCTGCCGGGGATAGGACGGGACACCCCCGGCAGCCACGCATCAGATGGGGACAGACCGGGAGGCTCGACGGGGGAACGGATGGCAGGTGAGTACTGTTGTGTTGTTGTTTTTTTGTTGTGTGTTATCTGTGTGGGGGGGGGGCAGCAATGAGGGGGACCATCTATAAAGGGGGGCAGCAATGAGGGGGACCATCTATAAAGGGGGGCAGCAATGAGGGGGACCATCTATAAGGGGGGGCAGCAATGAGGGGGACCATCTATAAGGGGGGGCAGCAATGAGGGGGACCATCTATAAGGGGGGCAGCAATAAGGAGGACCATCTATAAGGGGGGTTGGGCAGCAATGAGGGGGGCCATCTATAAAGGGGGGGCAGCAATGAGGGGGACCATCTATAAGGGGGGTTGGGCAGCAATGAGGGGGACCATCTCTAAGGGGGGTTGGGCAGCAATGAGGGGGACCATCTATAAGGAGGGGGCAGCAATGAGGGGGACCATCTATAAGGGGGGGCAGCAATGAGGGAGACCATCTATAAAGGGAGGGCAGCAATGAGGGGGACCATCTATAAGGGGGGGGCAGCAATGAGGGGGACCATCTTTAAGGGGGGAGAGGGAAGAGGGGGCCAGCAATGAGGGGGACCATCTATAAAGGGGGGGAGAGGGAAGAGGGGGACCATCTATAAGGGGGGGAAGAGGGAAGAGGGGGACCATCTATAAGGGGGGGAGAGGGAAGAGGGGCACCATCTATAAGGGGGGAGAGGGAAGAGGGGGCCAGCAATGAGGGGGACTATCTATAAGGGGGGGAGAGGGAAGAGGGGGACCATCTATAAGGGGGGGGAGGGAAGAGGGGGACCATCTATAAGGGGGGAAGAGGGGGCCAGCTGACATCCTCTGTGCTGCTGTAACCTCCCCTATAGATCAGCACCCTCCTCTCCTGACATCCTCTGTGCTGCTGTGACCCTGTGACCTCCCCTATAAGATCAGCACCCTCCTCTCCTGACATCCTCTGTGCTGCTCGGACCTCTCCTATAGATCAGCCCCCTCCTCTCCTGACATCCTCTGTGCTGCTGTGACCTCCCTTATAGATCAGCACCCTCCTCTCTTGACATCCTCTGTGCTGCTGGGATGCTGTGACCTCTCCTATAGATCAGCACTTCCCTCTCCTGACATCCTCTGTGCTGCTTGGACCTCTCCTATAAGATTAGCAGCCTCCTCTCCTGACATCCTCTGTGCTGCTGGGACCTCTCCTATAGGATTAGCACCCTCCTCTCCTGACATCCTCTGTGCTGCTGGGACCTCTCCTATAAGATCAGCACCCTCCTCTCCTGACATCCTCTGTGCTGCTGGGACCTCTCCTATAGGATTAGCATCCTCTTCTCCTGACATCCTCTGTGCTGCTGTGACCCTGTGACCTCCCCTATAAGATCAGCCCTCTCCTCTCCTGACAACCTCTGTGCTGCTGTGACCTGGGGGGGAGGGGGGGCAACAGCAGGAAACCAGGTGGCAATATGTTTATTGGGGGCAGTGGAGGTGGGGTGGACAATGCTTACTGGGGGTAGCAGCAAGGGACCAAACATTATGTTTATTGGGGCCAGCAGGGAGGGGAGGCAGGCAGTGTTTATTGGGGACAGCGTGGGGGGGGGTCAGTAGCGGATTATAATTTGGGCAGATTGACCGGGGGGGGCCCAGGTTGGGTTGACAGCCCGGGGCCCAGGGTACATTTAATCCGCCACTGCTCAGGCTATTTAAAATTCTAATCTTTGCAAAGTCTTTTCAAAGTTTGCACTATATATTGGCTAGTTTTATGCCAAAAATATTTGGCAAAAATTGGTATATTTAGGCCACCCCCTTTTTAACAAAGCCCATTTTATTGTAAGTCACACCCCTTTTTAATGACATTGCAAAAAAGTTATTAAGGCAACGTTTTGGCACAAATTGCACCAATTGCAGTTTTGATTATCTCACTCTTGGCCCACTCACTCTAGACAGTCTGAGGATGCATCAGGTTTATTAAAGTTTATTATCCTGTTCAGCCCCTTAGGCCATCATGATGTACCAGTACGGTATGAGGCCGTTAGGAGTGTATGGAGTGGGTTTAAGAGTCCTGCCTACTCCATATCAGGCAGCTCTTTACTGCATTTGGCAGCAGAGAACAACCACCAATACTCTGCACAGAGTGAATGCTCTGTGCAGGCCATTGACTGTTTAAAGGCCTCTGGCAAAACTGGCAGCAGCATTTAAACACAGTATGGCTATGCTCACACTAAGTATAAAAAAAAAGTGTGAGAAAAAAAGGTGTCTGCTTTTTCTTTTTAACCCCTTTAAGACCGAGCCCATTGGTGCCTGGATGTCCAGATCAAATTAACGCAATGTTCCTCCCCGCCTTCTAAGAGGAACACTTTTCCACCTACAGGGCTGGTTGGGGTGTCATTTTTTGCGCCGTGATCTCTAGTTTTTATTAATATCATATTGGTGTAACAGAAAATTTTTGATCGCTTTTTGTTATTTTCTTTTCTGATTTATAATTTTAAAAAATCAGCAATCATTTTTTAATGCTTTTAAAAACTTTTTTCACTTTAAAACATGCAATCATTAGATTGCATATACTGATTTATGCTATGCCATAGCATAGCATAGATCAGTTATCAGTGATCTATGCATAGAGCCTGCCTGAGAGCAGACTCTATGCATAGATGGCCGATCCGACAGGATAGAGGTAAGTGGATTACCCCCGACCGTCAGTACAAGCGATCGTCTCAATTACTCGGTGACAGAAGCTTGTCCTGTCACTGAGTACCTTAAATACCGCTATCGCTACAAAATGTATCTGGTATCGCTGCATTTAGAATTGTCCAGACAATTGATCCTGTGCGATAAATGTCATGCATGAAAAAAGATACCAAATACCAAAATTGATTTTTTTTTGTCACATCACATCACAAAAAAAGAACAATAAAAAGCAATCAAAAAGTCCATCTTTGTTGAAATTGTACTGATTAAAACTAGAAATCACAGCACCAAAAGTTAGTCCTGAGGTGGAAAAATAAAGCTCCATAAGTGGAATAATGAAAACAAATTATAGAAATCTGAACAGGTCAATTTTAGGCATATTTGTAACACCCAAGGGGATAAATAAGCCCTTCCACTGTCCTCCCCTGTTTGGACATTGTGGCCTAGGAGTCAGTCCCCAACTAGGCAGCGTTTTCCTAGGCTACTAAGTGCAGGGTGCGTCAGGGATAGCAAAGTGAACATTCTGATTCAGAAGCCAGCAAAAGCAAGAGGTCCAGAAGTCAAAGGTCACAATAAGAAAATGCTAGTGATGCAGGTAGAGCACAAACAGGGGTGCCTGCTGGGAGCAGATGCCCATTTAAATCTTCCTCCACCAGTCTGCAGTGACCGCCAGGCCGCTGGTGATTGGCCAAGCTCTACTGGGAAAGAAAGGTGCAAGGAGGCCTCATCTAGAAGCATTTATCACAGAATAAAAATGGGCATACTTTACAAATAATGATTCTTAGTTATTCATAATTACATAAAAACACGAATGCTAATTTTTTTCTTTACATAAAAAACAAAAGTATTCAATAGACAATCAAATTAATATAAGATTGTGTGCACACCAAAATTCAGGGTGTTATTACTTCACAATAAGTATGGGGGTCAAAGCATTTCTCCTAACTAGTCCACCTAACTCATATGTAAACACTTTAAGCATCAGCATCAGACCAGACCTCATCAAGGTACTCTCTTAACTAGCCCTCTTAACTCACAAATAAGCAGTCCAAACTATAATTGTTTGTAAACATCAGACCAGTCCTCATCCCCACAGCACTCACCTATTTGTATAGGTCACCACACAGACAGCCCCATCGCCTGTTTTGTTGCTTCTTCAGGGAACTGTCCACCTAGAAGCACTATAAAAGATGCCTATTAGTGCTGAGCCAAGTAAGAAGAACTCTTGGTATAGAAAAAATGGCAATGTGCATAGTGAGTGACAGATTGTCTTAGATTGGGACTTTCTTGGAAAAGTTCAGCTGTACAACATTTTGCCCATTTTTGTCTGTCTTGGATAAAGGTTTTTATATACACTCTATGAACTGTGAAAGTAAAAAATGAGAGTATAAAATGAGCAAGTTGTCTGAAGTATCTAAATCAAGTGCTCCTTGCCCTTCTCAGTCATGTCAGAATGACAGAGTACGGCCTACTGTCTCATAACCGCTTCTCCCTCTCTCTGCAGTCTCAGATCATTTCAGGGCTAGAGAGGTTAATAGTATTGTGTTTATCACTGTGTCTTGGTAACCTGTGTAACTGCATTTCTAAGCTCACATATTCTGTAAGAGCAAGTGGAACCTTGCCAGCTTCAGGCCGTCAGCAACCGATAACTTCTGTGGACTTAGAATACAAGTCTATGGCATGTGAGGAAAAAATCTTTACACATTGCAGATGTACAAATATAGCCACATATGGACATCAACAATATTACATAGGAAAGCACCATTCTTCATCTATATGTAACAGAATATAAATATGCTTACATTTTACTATCCTTATGAATGGGATGCTGTGTCTGTATTCAGCCACCACAGCATTACAATAAGTGATGCCAAGGAGCTCTCTTTCCCCAAAATATGATATGTTTTATTATACAGCAGGTGTACCAAATAATAGAAATTATTCATAGCAGGTTCAGAAGCATTTATTACAGCAAGAGCATGATTGTTAGGAATCAGGGACAGGATGACACAAGTACAGGTGAGCCCTGGCGCTGGCACCCGCCCCGCTGTCCCTGCCTATTTGCCTCAAAAGTGCTAGGTGGCAACGGACAACTGGACGGCAAACCCTGATCTTATCTAAGTGCAACACAGAACGAAACAAGGCAAACACACTCAATAAGGGCATGGTCACACTACAGATTTGGCCACCTGGAACCTCCGTCCGCAGACTCCGCTCCGAATCCCTCCTGCTATGTCTTTAAATGGGAGGGCTCATGCGCCTCCGCTCTGCGTGCCTCTTTGCTCAAAGAATTGACATGTCAATCCTTTGATCAGATAGCAGAGGTGTTCAAGCCCTCCCAATCAAAGACGGCGAAATCTCTGTGCCGAATCCGTAGTGTAAACGCAAAGTCAAAGGTCCGGGACAATAACTAAAGAGCGGCGCAGTACAATACGAAATCCAAGGGGTAGTCAAAAAATCAAGAGTCAGAAGTCAGATAACCAGAAATACAATGCATGAAATAACGCTAGGTCAAGATACACTAGTAAACTAGACACTATCGCAGGCAAGGGAGGATACTCATAGGGCTTGGAGTCCAAGCCCCAGGCTTGATTGGGGCCGAGACTCCAGCCCCAGGACACATACTGCAGATTCACTGGCGGTGCCGGTTGCCAATCATTCAAGCAAGACCCAGATAAGCCATGCCACTCAGCCAGGGGTAGGCAGCCCCGGCTGCAGCAGAATGAATGAACGACGCCACGCCCCCAGCAACCCAGACAATTGCTAGGGATGCCGTCGGCTCCCCTGTCAGGCCGCGTGTTTTGGCAGAGGCAGGAGCCCAGCGCGCCACCCAGTTTCAAAGTTCAAGCGAAGTTAAAAAAAAAGTTATCAGATGTCATTGTCAAGTCTTGTTTGATATGTAGAATTACACTAAACACCCTGACAGACATGCATATCTTCATATGTGGCTCCAAATATCAACATGCCAGTGTTGAATCTGGACCCACTAAAGAAAGTTATTTTTACGGTCAATTTTCAGTATATAGAGAACATGTTCTTGAACACTTTAATAGAATTATAAATTCTGCAAAAATTTTATGTAGGTGTAGAAAACATGTTGCAAGGTAAGAGCCATTAACTCTGTTAACTGACAAACTATTACTACTATCTTTGAAGGCATCCTTACTTTGAAGAATTTCAAACCTGCCTAAAACTTTTGCATAGCACTGTACATCATAGAGTTCAAGGACAGGTCATCAATATCTGATTGGTATGGGTCCAACACTGATCACTTATGCTGATCAGCTGTTTGCAATGCCACAGCGCCTGCACATACAGAGAACATTGCCAGAAGCAGACAGCGCTATACAATCTGTTGGTAAAAGTTAGTCAATGACTTATTGACCCAGAAATTATGAAATAAAAAAAAAAACTTGTGACCCTGACTGATCAAAAGGTTTCACATGTCTCTTTGACTGTGACACTTTTTAAAAAATTTTCTAAAATGTTATTATTAATTCCAACAACATAAAACAATGTATTGTTCAGTCTAGAATTGACCTGAGTAACCTGAGAAGAGGTTACTATGGCAGGTTGTGACTTATTCCCTTCACTTTGCTTCCACCAAAATGTAGACAGGATGATTAGCATTGTAATTTGTTTCGCGTCTAGTCTCCGGAATAGTAAGACCATTTTGTCTTAGCTACTTATTTACAATGGCAATTATTACACAGAATAGATGACCATAGCCAACAGGCTGGTTTTAATTGCTCTCGTACTAGGGAAATGATTTTTCTTCCTTGGAAAGCCATTGTGTCTTAATTAAAGGTTGGCCTATTCTTTCTCCCCTTGGCTATTGACAGGTGAAGGAAAATAAATGGCTGTAAGTCTATGTAGTCTTCAGTTTACTTGAATCCCATGTTTTCTGTCAGGTCTAGATGTGTAGTAAAGGGGGAACCATCATCATACAGTATAATACTATTGGGCTATGTTCACAAACTGTACCTGCAGTGTCCATCAGCACATAGCTGGATGATAATAACGTTGCAGAGAACTTTTTAATCACACAGGAACAACAACAAAACAAGAACAGTTTAAGGACTTTGGTCTCTATAGCGAATTATTGTGAAGAGGCGGGAGGAACCTCATTAGGCTTCTTCTTTTTCTTTTGCCACGGGTAATAGAAGCGTGGAGGGACTGGAGCAGAAGCATCGCTGGATGCAGTGGTGACCACAATGCTGGGGCTCACAGTAGTTATAGGTGAAATGACAGGGGCCACATTATAGGTGACGGTAGTAGAAGCGTTGGTGGCTTTAGCCACGGCTGTGGAAGAGGCAGTGTTAGCTCTTGGGGACTGCCCTGCTGTAGTGGGAGCTGCAGGTGCCGCAGTGGGCATGGTGGTCGCAGCTTTAGTGGCAGGCGACAGGGCAGCAAGGGCCTGCTGAATGTCCTTGATCAGCTGTATAATCTTAGGCCCACGCCAGAGCATCCATTGCGGCAGGGGCGGCGAATCACGCCCTGGAGGCCGCCACAGACCCGGGGACACTGGAGCCTTGGCCGAATCCTTTACCTTAAGACCCGGGACGGGGGACAAGAAAGTCGGGTCACTTACGGACGGACCGCCCTCCGGTGACGTGGATCCTCCGGTAGAGAAGGCACTGGAACGGTCCGGTTTCGGCGAGATGCTGGCACCCGGCGTGGATTCCCCGTCTTGATTAGCGGAGGCCGGAGTGGAGGCCCGGCTGTGACTTTCATCGTCCAACGGGGCAGCGCCCCAGCTGGTGTCGCTGTAGGATGGGCGTGGTGCTAGCAAGCAGGCAGGATTACGTAACGGCATGCTCTCCGGAAGCTCGGGAGCTGCGGCTGCAGGCAAACGTTTCTCGCGGGCCGCCATCTTGCTACGCACTGGCGGGCTTTTCAGGAGCAAGGAGGAGGAGAGAGAAGGCAGAAAGCTCGACTCCCCAATCTGCCCAGCAACTGTGACGTCATCTGGCTTGAGTAGCCAATCAGGAGAAACCGCAGCAAAGTCTATGGCGCCGGGCGATTCCCGCTCTTTAGCAGCTTGACGGTTAACCCTCTCCTCTCCGGGGTATGGCGCAGTTAGAAACTGAAGAAGACAGCGGTCATTTTGTGGACAGTCCCGAGGCACTTCAATTACACCCATGGTGATATTGCAAAGTCTCTTTGGGGTTGCGGCACACTCTTGGGGGCACACAATGCGATCGTTATGCGATGCCCTGGCCCCTAGGGGCCACTCCGCAGTATAGATGGTGCTAACAGGCAGGAACCGGGGCAGCTGTAGGGTATAAGGTTGTCACGGTGTAGGCACGAGGGTGATACAGCTGGAAACCGGGCTCCTGACCATGCGGGAATACTGGGCATGCGATTCTTCGTTGTCCTTAGTCAGGGCACCAATTATCACACCAATGCCAAGGTTCAGAAACAATGGTAGTTGTATATTTATTGTAACGGTGGTAACTAGTAGCAACAGTCTCTCCGGATGCAACCGGGAATAAGGCAGACTTGAATAAAGCAGAGTAATGGGTGATGCTGCAATAGGCTGTGAGAGCAGCGTGCTGAATGATGGGAGTAGTAGTGAAACTGAAGTTGAGATGCTGGGTGGAGTGAGACTTAAATGAAATACTTGCTGTTGATGATTAGAGAAGATGATGATGAGAGGAACTGAAGAATGACTGAAGAATCGACACCCAGATGAGAATCTTGAGACTTGAGACAGGAACACAGCCAGTGGACTGGAGCAGCAGAGCACACGCAGGCCTCTCTCTTAGCAGGGAGAGAGGACAAACACACAACCTATTCCCTATGGGATAGGAGATAGACTGAGGTAGAACAGGAAGTCACATGGTAACCCCAGCCAAAAGCTCGATGACCATTGGTGTTACCATGGAAGCAGGGCACAGTCACGTGACATTCAGCCATTGCATCATCACACCATTAGGCATATACAGAGAAATATACATGAGTAGTACCATGCTTGAACACTGAGAGGCTACATAATACCATTAGACACTGATACCTGAATATACATGCAATAAATGAATGGAATAGCAGACCTGAACACTGCAGGGGTGACACAATACACGCAGTTTGCAGTGGACCATAGCTTTCCAGAACAGAACTGGTTATAACAAAAGTGTGAGCATAAGAAGGGCTGTTCTGGGACACTGCATACCTTTTATAAAAAGCTGTTTTCAGTTAAAACAACGGGCATAGTGGGAGACGGAAGGGGGGGGGGCCTGGGGGAGGATCACGGCAGTGGCAATGGAAGAAGACAATGTGCCGCAGCGTCCTCCCGCCGCCCGATCGGTGGGAGGCAGCAAATCTTCCCATAGACGCTGGGGTCACAACGACCGCGACGTCTATAGGGTTAACTGCCCAGGGGGGAGCACGGCTCCCCTCTGGGTAGTGGTGACGGGAGTAATGTGCAATGTGCGCCAGCCTCCTCCCGCCGCCAGATCTCAGCTAGGGTCAGTGAGGGGAGGCAGGGAAAGCATGACGTTCAGGGACGTCATGATGCAGAATGGCACTGCTTTTCTTGAATTCCCTGGACGTCATTTTGGGGGAAGGGGGAAGTATTATTAGTATTCATGAGCTCAAATTAAGTGGTTCCTAGTTTACCAGTAGACAGAAAAAAAGATAGGTAAAGTGCTATTCCTGAGTGTGGCTAGTGTGTATGGGAACATGTGACCTGCCTTTGTAGAGGCATTGTGGGTAAACTATGGCAGTGGCTTATAGGGACATTAGACTCTCTCAGTTGTGAGCCAAGAGGGGATTTGAGGGACCAGGAAATATTACAATAGGGGCATGGGCTATCACTTATTTAGTAAATATTCACCTGAGGGGTCTGACGTCAGCTTATTCCCTGCTCCCTTTTAAAATAAACAGGCAAAATGAGTTCAGTAGTCAAAAAAGAAAAAAAAAAGAACTTGGCTAAACAAATAAACAAACATTATTTCTTTTGAATGGCTGCCTTCAGACCAATGTATTCTGTACACAGTATGTATCTAAACAAATGGCAATCTTAACCAGATTAGGGTGGATTGTGTGCTATATGAAGCACTAAATTTGTAGTTATAACATAGAAAGTACAAGATGTTCTGCAAGGAAAGGTGTGCCTGGTGGATGAGGTAAGACTAGAACACTACAAGTTGAGCACCTTTAGCCTCCAGCAGTAAATGAAATATAGACTTTGAGAGATATATTCTCATGGTGTGGTCAAATCACATTTCTACCATGCAAAATGTCACAGTTATGGCGCAATTATGGGAAAAAGAAAAAACGACTGAATCTGACAGTACTATGTAAATATATACTAAACATGCAATAGGTCAAGTATTCCCATCTGGGGTAGTGAAACCCTATCCACAGAATGCACAGAATAGAGTATAACTAAAAGATTTCTGAAGATCCAACCACTGGGGCCCTCTGTGATCTCTAGAACGGCGACCCCCAAAATCCCCACTGAATGGAGCTGGGGGACACACGTGTACGCCACAGCTCAATTCATTCTCTATACAGCTGCCGAAAAGAGAAAAAAAGCTGCTTTCTGTGGCTCCACAGAGAACGGATGGAGCTGCGTCTTACACATGTGGCCTGCAGCTTCATTCAGTGGGGATTTTGGAATCCCCAATGGTTGGACACCCTGCCCTGCGATCTCTTAGCTGTGTCTTATCCTGTCCATACTGGACTTTGCTTGATATTTGCATGTATATTCTATAGAGCTTTTGTGTTTGGTACTACAGTGGTGCCTTGGTTTAAGAGTAACTTGGTTTAAGAGCGTTTTGGTTTAAGAGCTCACAGTTTTTCAAAATTGTGATTTGGTTTAAGAGCATTGCTTTGGTTTAAGAGCTTCCTGTACTGGGTGGGAGCGCGAGTGGAGGAGAAGCATGGTCTGCATAGCGGGGTCTACAGCCCTGTACTCTGACCCAGGAAGTCTCCCTCACCTTCCAAATCATAACAGATCAACTTAAGGGTGGGGCTTACATCAGGGGACAGGACTGTGGAGGTAATCTCTTCATAGCTGTAACCCCTCTCTCCCTGGACAGAGAGTGCTGCATGTATGTGCCCAAATATACCCTGCTCATTCCTTCATGCTCCCTACAGTCTCTGTCAGCCCTTGTGTTTCCTATCCTCTCCATTACTGCACAGTAACTTATAATATCACATATTCTGCTGTTTCTGAATGTTTGCTTCATCCTACATGTTATTCAGAATAATAAATGATTATTTTTGGGGTGTGGAACCAATTGTCTGCATTTCTATGATTTCTTATGGGAAAATTTGCTTTGGTTTAAGAGTGGATTTGGATTACAAGCACAGTCCCAGAACGAATTATGCTCGTAATCCAAGGCACCACTGTATTCTGTTTCCGTTTATTTAGTGAAATACATGGCCAGTGCCAATGACCACAAGGAAAGGACACATTTATTATGTCTCAGGGTACCTGCCAGGTTTTTGAATGGCAAAGTTATCAGAAAATACAGTTTTTGTTTTGTATTTATGGCACGGTACTGTATGTCTTCTTCTTGTTTAACATTTCATTACTTTACTATCTAGTGTAAAGTCTCGTGTTTCTGTCTGATGACATGTTGTGAAAGAACTGGGCCAAAGGTTGACTATGTGTTAAAACTTGCAGCAATGTTATCATCTGCACACAGTTCTATCATGTCTGAGGGACACTATAACTTACTCATAAAATATAAGCTGAGGGCAAGGCTCATAGTCTGATTTCTGTATAGATTTAGCTTGTCTTACATGTGGCGCTTTCATTTGATTTGTTATTAACTCAGGAACAAAGTGACCAATGTTAAGGGTCGTTTAATCTGTGGTTATTATATCAGTCATTTGAAGGCAAATATTTAAAGAGTTACTCTGGATACAAAAAATATATTTTAAATACATCGCTTTAATAAAGTTTTATCACTTTGTATAATTTTTTATGTACATTTTCACTTCCATTCACTGGCAGTAGTATGAGGCGACACGGCCCCCCTTCTGCCACCAATGTTTGTGTCAGGAACTGCAGGGCTACCTTTGCCCTAAAGTTCCTCATCCTCTGCTCTCATCTAATTCTAATGCTGCGTTTACACGAAACAATAATTGGCCCGATCGTACGATTAACGATGTCGGAGTAACAATTTTTTTTTTCATAACGATCAGCGTTTAGACGGTACGATATATCGTACGGAAAAATCGTTTTGCGATCGCTCGCCCGCAGCCCCGCCCGCCCGCAGCCTGGCCCCCTGCTCGCAGCCCTGTCCTTTGCTCATCCGCAGCCCGGCCCCACGGTCAACCACAGCCCCCTGCGCCGCCCCGTTCGCCACCCCTGCCACCGCTCTGATCGCCACCCCCGCCGCCCTGATCGCTACCCCCGCCGCCACTTCGATCGCCACCCCCCGCTGCCACCGCTCTGACCGACCCCCCCCCCCTGCCGCCGGCTCCTCTTCAGCCAATCAGTGCTGAAGAGGAGCACTGATTGGCTGAAGAGGAGCTGTTTGAAATTCCCGGCTCCCCTCTTCAGCCAATCAGTGCACTGAAGAGGGGAGTCGGGGATGTCGAAGACCTGCTACGCGGAGCAGGTAACGTATGGTCGCGGCGGGGGAAATCGGAGCGGCGGAGGGGGAAGGGGGGGCGACCGGAGCAGCGGTGGGGGGGTGGGGGCGATCGTAGCGGCGGGGGTGGCGATCAGAGCGGCAACGGGGGTGGCGATCAGAGCGGCGACTGCAGGGGTGGCGATAAGAGCGGCGGGGTGGTGATCGAGCCGGCGCAGGGGGCTGCTAATGAGCGGGGTCCGGGCTGCGAGCGGGGGGGGCGGGCGGGGCTGCGCAAAGCGATATACAGAGCAGGGTCCCTGGTTCTAGCTGAGTGAGTGGTGAATGCAATTACCACTCGCTGTGCAGAGACAGAGATCATGTTGGGCAGCTTTCACCAATGTATTGTATGTAAGAACATATAGAACAGGGGGGAAACAGAGCCCTGCTCTATACATTGCTGTGCTGCTGCAGTTCCTGACACAAACATTGGTGGCAGCAGAGGGGGCCGTGTCACCCCTTACTGCTGCCAGTTAACCGAAGTGAAAATGATATTTTTTAAGCATCTTACACAGTTAAATGTAAGTCCTTTTTCTGCAGCAGATTGGTTGGTAGGCTGAAGAGTATGGGGTTGGGGGCCATTCTCTATAGGTATAACTTTCCCTGAAGGATCTTTGGTAACTATATTGCCACATGCCAAATGTCCTATAGTGCAGCCAAGGAAGAGGAGGATAGCTATGGTAGATGCAACTACTGAAATTTACTTACTTTGCCATAGTCCAGCAGTAGTCCAGGTCTCTGCCTTTTTGTGGTGTTGGCAGTGTTGTTCTGTAGCAATGACAGTAGGCTGGTTAGCCTGTCATGGAGCTGGGACACTGGGCAAATCAGACTTGACTGGGCAGACAATCAGACGCATCATCGTACCTTGCTGCCTGGTAGCACCAGATTTGAATAGGCAACTGCTGGTCAGTTGCCTTTTACTTTAGCAGTTCATATGGGATTTTTCTTCTTTTTCTCATCTTCTCATCAGAAGCCCTCATGCTGTACACCACATTTATACTACATTTTGCTGCCCTTTCATTTGGAGAAATTTTTGCCCCATATGATAGTACGGTCAAAAAAACACACAAGTCCATCAAGTTTAACCACGGCCCAAATGTATCTGCTCAGCTCAGTTTCAGCTCTGGAAATATAAACTGTGATTGGTTTTTCTGGGCAGTTATATCAGTTTCTGTCAGGTTGATAAATCTGGGCTATGTCAGTGATTTTGTATTGTCTGGGCCGATGTTTTTTTGCCATTGTTTTTTCCCCATGTACAGTACATAACTTTTAGAGGCTACAATGTAAAATGGCACCTTATAATACTCTACAATTCCAGGCTTTACATTTAAATGTTTAACAATATGACAACTTGATATAGAAACCCATAAGAATGCGTTTCTTCGCTGTTTACTTGTCAGTAGATAATAATGCTCATTGACATTTTGACTTCCACCCTATTCCCATGTGAATGCCCAGGTACAGTTACATTGCTATTTGTGGATTCTGTGTCTGGTAGGGCAGATTCTCTGGCAAGGTCTTCAGAACATACAGTCTGTAAGCTGGGACGGTAGGGGGGTTTACCTACAGCAGAGACATCATGTTCTTAGCTTGAAGGTCAAAAAGACTCCAAAGGTATTCTCTATGGAAGTAAGCAACAAAATAAAGGTCATACTACTTACACCTGTCAATACTCAACATAGAAACAAGCTGATAAAATACAAAGATAATACAAAGGACCATAGGTCACATACCACAATGTACAGTAAATTTTTGTTCACCCATCCTTTAAGTAGCCATATTCTTTGTTACTAAGCCTTTATATAATGTCAATGTAATTGTTTATAAAATGTTACTGCAATGATCAAATGTAGCCATTTCAGATAAGGCAATGGCATTTTATGTCAAATAAGAAACGGAGGAAGTCACCATCTTGACACTGATTCAAATAACATAAAAATGACTCTCTTATCCGTCCATGCCAAGGGACATCTGCCAATAACAGGGCATGGGTAAGGCTGAAATATTCTTAGCTCTTATGTTCACTGATCATTTCCAGGGACAGAGTATGGGATAATACATGTTTCACAGCTCATGAAGTGACAAGCTGGTGATACTATGTCTTGAAATATCTCTCCAATATCAAAAACAGTGATGATAGTGTTTGTCCCCACCCTCTTTAAAGGATTTTATCAGATAGTGTGCCATGTTTATGTATGTGTCATTTGTACACTATAATGTAAGCAGATATTGTAGCTCAAACATACAGGTCTGTTTTGCTTTACTAAAGAATGAGTGACAGCGTCAGGTCTCTATTCCCTCTTGTTATGGCCCCCTTGATGTCCTGCCAAGCTAAGGAATGTGGGTCAGAGGTCAAGTAAGCACAGGATGTTCTTGTAAGTCCTGTCCTTTGGCCGTGAGGTTCAGCTGGCCTTGTTTTATGACTCTGCATGGTGTTTCTACGTGTTACATAAATGCAACAATTAATTCAAAAGTTTTTTTTTTTAAATAAATCTTTTGTTTATTTTGAGTATTTGAAACAAAACGACTAATTGTAAGAACAATGAGTTCTGCTGCAAGTTTCTCACCGGTATATTGGGTGACATTCTTTCTAATAGTTATTGTGCTGTGTTCACTGTGTTGTATTTTGAAACAGTTCTAGTAACTGAGGTACAAAGCATCAAATTAAACAGCAGGGCTCTATAATCAATCTGTACCCTTCAGATAATGATGAGGGGATTTGAAAATGTTAAGACATGTTGTCTTAAATATTCAGAAAAATTATTATTATTATTATTATTATTATTAATAATATTATTATTATTAATTTAATTTGGAGCAAATGGAGCAAATTTTGACATAGCATCAGACATGTCAAAAGTTATTGATCACAGCTGCTGTGATCAGGAGATATAGCCAGGGTGATTGACTCCCCTGTTGCGTCTTCTCCTGATTGGCCAAATCCAACAATGTCTATAAGCCCACATTGTCGGACTTAGCAGCTGGCCGAGGATTGAGACTGACTCACACTGACTGCAGCATCTATGGGGTTAATTGCTGGGACCTGAGTGCGGCTCCTGTACCTGTTTCATCTGAAGATCTACCGGTATGTCCATATGCCAGAAAGCACTGGAAAAATGGTGTCAGTATGTGATACTGTGGGAAGAGATTAAAGGTGGGCTACTAAAAAGAAAATCTACCACCTTTAGCAGCAAGATTAGAACATGATGAGGTTATGATTACTTTTGTCTTCAGTCTGAGCTCTGTACTTTGTCCTAATGCACAGGGATAATTCACATAGCGATGTAACAGTAAAATAAAAGACCAAAGAGGTAATGTTTCTCCATGTGGAGGGTAAAATAAAGGGATGTGAAGACTTATTAGCTTATTAGCTTACTAAGAATTCTGGATCGCTATATCTGTTCATTTTTTGTGCACCTGAGGAAGAAACCGGTTTGGCTTTGAAACGCGTAGTGATTTATGCGGTTCGAAATAAAAATTTTTTGATGATACACTGTGCTCCTGTGTGTGACCGGCGCCTGATACACCTGTGCTTCTTGGAGTAGAAGATTAAGTCTGTTACTTGCCCCAGCGTGGGTTCACAGGAAGGCTGCGGTCCACATGGGACCAAAGTTTTAGGTGAAAGAAATAAAAAGCGTTTATTTATGATAGCACAAATATAACGCGTTTCCAGAGCCTAAGCTCTCTTCATCAGATACAGTGCCCTGTATCTGATGAAGAGAGCTTATGCTCTTGAAACGCGTTATATTTGTGCTATCATAAATAAACACTTTTTGTGTCTTTCATCTAAAACTTTGGTCCCATGACTTTGTGAAGACAGTGCTGGTGTTTTCAAGGAGTTTGGTAACTTTTCCTTTTTTTTCCCTTTCCTGCAATTTTACATGGGCCCCCACTCAGGGAGCATCCCAGCCTGCTACTCCATACTAGCTTGCAGTCGTTGGCACCAGGACCATTTGGACTCTACATCGGTACCCCATTTCAGGGGTGATATGCATTAAGTCCAAGGGGCAACAAGGTGAGCCTCCTACCTACCTCACCTTCCTTTTCCCTTACTGTAGGATATCACACGAGGCGCCGCCTCTCACCTGTTCCCTTTTTTTTCTCTACTATTTAATAATTTGGAGGAAGTCCCATACTGGGTTCACACTATGTATATTTCAGTCAGTATTGTGGTCCTCATATTGCAACCAAAACCAGGAGTGGATTAAAAACACAGAAAGGATCTCTTTACACAATGTTGAAATTGAGTGGATAGCCGCCATTTAATGTCAAATATTTGCTGTTATTTTAAAACAAAGGCTGTTGTATTGAAATAATGGCCGTTATTTACTGTTATATGGCGGCCATCCACTCAATTTCACCATTGTGTGAACAGATCCTTTCTGTGTTTTTAATCCACTCCTGGTTTTGGTTGCAATATGAGGACCACAATACTGACTGAAATATACGTAGTGTGAACCCAGCCTCAAGCTTAAAAAGTGCATTATAAATGGATTAGCTGGTTATCTTTAATCATTGAAATCTAGCAAATGCCCATGAACATCTGCTCCAATAAACTTTAATGTACGTTTTTAATATTGCATCCTACGTATAATCATTAAATGTCACCCTCTTTCATGTAGAACATCAAATGCCAGCTTTCTGAATTTGAAGATTGGTTTTACAGAATCATAAAAGTAGGCAACTGCCATTGAGAATGGCCACCCATCTTTGAACACTCTAAACTCCACCAGGTGAGACAAATGTTGGAGGAACTACTCACAGTAACCGATCCCTGACAGCATTTATTTTACTTCCTCTAAGGATCTAATTGCCAGGTATGGGTCTTCACTATCATGGTCCAGCATTTAGCAAAGTATCAGGAGCTCCTTTCGCAAATAATTTTTGATGTGCAATGATAACAAAGTAGGCTGTGATGCAACAAAAATGTATGTGGATGGATACTGTACAGATGGTGAGTAGGCTTCATAATAATTTCCTCTAGTATATCCACAGGATTGTCAATTTGATAAAGTGGTCATAATAAGCAAATGCAAAACAGAATTATCTATCTATCTATCTATCTATCTATCTATCTATCTATCTATCTATCTATCATCTATCTATCTATCATCTATCTATCTATCTATCACTAAAATACCCATGTAAGGTGTTTCACCATCTAGGAAATCTAAACAGTACCATAAGACATTCATCTATTGATGATCTACCTTATCTTTTCAGGAAGCCCTTGTGTCAGGCATTAGGCAAGTCACTGCCACAGATCTTCCCTCATAACCAAGGATATCAGCTGGTGTCTAGTATATAGAGTCGATCCGAACCCGAACTTTCGGCATTTGATTAGCAGTGGCTGCTGAAGTTGGATGAAGCCCTAAGGCTATGTGGAAATCATGGATATAGTCATTGGCTGTATCCATGTTTTCCAGACAACCTTAGAGCTTTATCCAAGTTCAGCAGCCCCAGCTAATCAAATACCGAACGTTCGGGTTCGGATCGACTCGAACCCGAACCCGGTTCGCTCATCTCTACTAGTATACCATGTGTTTGTGAGTGCTAGTACATGCTGAAAATGGATCTTTAAGCCAGCAAAGCCTCTGAAACATAGGAATGTAGCCTTCTCATTCCACAAAATGTAATTAATTATAGCAGCCAAAACAACACTTTTCACATTGTAACTGCCCTTCATCAGAGACATGCATTGAACTGGTAAATAGAATGCTGTAGTCCCAAAACATGTTTTGAGTGCTATAAAGAGTTAAAGAGGATGTACCACCAGGTACATCCTCTTTAACCTGAACCCACGGATACTCAAGCACTGGAGGCCGGCTGGGCCGCCCCCAGTGGGAGGGAATTTCCTCCCCTGTATGACGCGGCTCCATTCATTCTAAGGGAGCCGCGTCATAGAGGGGAGGGAAAAACGGACCGCGGCACCGGCTTCCCCGTGCCGGTGCCGTTCGATTATTGGGTTCAGGTTAAAGAGGATGTACCTGGTGGTACATCCTCTTTAAGCAAACTTTGTGCATTCTACAAACCCGATCGAGCAGCATTTGATTACCAGTGGCTGCTGAAGCTGAATGCAGCCCTAAGGAGTCCTGAAAAACATGGATACAGCTTATGGCTCAACTCTCATGCTATACTGATATATGTATACTTAAAAAATATTGTTATAAACATAAAAGATTGTCTGCTGGGTCCATCTACTCTGCCCTTAGTAATTCCTCTCTCATTATCTCAGGATTGATATATGTTTATCTCAGGCACGTTTAAATTCTGTTATTGTAGATTTATCAACCACATCTGCTGGAAGTTTGTTCCAAGCGCTACTACTCTTTCAGTAAAGTAATATTTTCTCATGTTGCTTCTGATCTTTCTTCTTGTTCTTGTTAAATAAGAAGCTTATTTTCCTTTGTTTCATTATTGGAAGTTGCATGAGCATAGAGATCCATTATCAGTACGTACCATAACATACCAGCACATGGTGTCATAACTCACTTGTTGTCAACCTACTTACGCAGCTATTATAAATGATTGTGCCTATGTAGTAATGCCAAAGTTTTTTTTTCATAGAAGTGTTTTTTAGGTGTTTTCTGGAAAGAGGATTCAGAGTAATCCCTCATGTGTTTGTCTATGTACATACATTTAGGGCTTACAAACTCCAGGTCTTGACCGTGCCTTAGGGACCTTTATTTTTTCTTGTACAGGCATATATAATTTTAAACCCATGCTCTGCTAAGGGATTTGCACTATAAAAGCTTGTTTGACTAGAGTAACTATGTACTTAGTGCTGCATAATTGAGCACATTGCTTGTTGCTCGGGTCCCAGGCAGGCACAAAACCTGGGATCTAAGGCAGTATTACATGGCACAATATTGAGGGAAAAGCCAGCATCGGCCTATCAGGTCAGCACTTGTTTCCCCCTCATTCCCTGCTTACTGCCTGTGCTATTAAATGCACAGAGAGTGGGTGGGGAAAAGCAGGAGGGGCTGCCCGGACGATCATTAGATTGTTCGGGCAGCCCATTGAATTCAGCAGCGTTCTGAGCAACGAGCAGCAGACCATCGCTGTGATGGTCATCCCATTTCAGTATTTTTAAAGACCATGATGAGTCGAAATTGTGCATGGCAGCTGATCGTGGTCTTTTATCACCAAATTATTATCTGTTGGAACAGTCGGTAATTGACCAAGTATGGCTGATAATCGTTAGGTGTAATAGAACCTTTAGACCTGATCAGTACCATACACAACCCCTTACCTCTTTAACTTTTTTGATAAGAATTGACAAATATACATTGTGTATCTTAAGTTACATCAAGAAGATGAAGGAAGTCATAGTGTCCACTTAAGAATTGTTTACCTAGGAGAAGGGTAGCTAGCCTTTTAGTAGTTTATTGGCATACTAAGACGCTCACAGTTCGTCTGATATCATGTCTTCTGATTCTTGCCAGCAAGCTTCAGAGTAGCAAGGAATGGCATTACCCACAGTTACCATGCTGACCAAGGGTCATCTGGCACTCTGACAGTCTTCTGATTCCAAAGAAGCTGTGTAACCAGCAAGCATATTATATGGCTGCAAGGTATCTGTTCATGGTGAGAGTATTGTAGGTTTTTTCATTCTTGTGTGTTAAGGTTCATATACTAGATGTGAGTTCTACCTGTCAACATAAAGCAGACCAACTCCATGTATGTTAAAGGTTTTCTTTTCTTGTTAACTGATTACAATCCATTTCTGTCACTTTTCACCTATATACTGTGAAGTGACAGTGAATTGATTAAATACAACACAATAGCTTAATAGTTCTGTGGTGTTTGGAAAAACCATTAAAGGGGTTTTCCTAAGTTCAATATCTGATCTGTGGGGCTACACTTCATGGCATCCTTACTGATAAGCTGTATGCAGGGTGCTACACCACCTTTAATCAACCTTCACCCTCAGTGCTGTTGTCATTAAATCCTCCCTTTTATTAATATGTAAATTAAGTGGATGGGGTGGTACTGCAGCCCTCAGTGCACCCATCCACCTACCTAATAAGCAACTCAGTGGCATCACTGCAGAGTACTACCTCAATATTCCTAAGGAGGCAGTGGGCAGACAGTCAGATCATTGCACTGAGGCGTGTAGTCCTGCCCTAATTTGCTTATTAATATATCAGAGGATTTAAAGAGTCACTGTCGTATTTTTATTTTTTTTTGCAGAAATCAATAGTCCAGGCGATTTTAAGAAACTTTGTAATTGGGTTTATTAGCCAAATCTGCCATTATCTGCATGTAAAAAGCCTTTTCCCAGGTCCCCTCCTCCTTCCTCTTTTTCATCCACTCTGAAAAATCTGAAAATTGTGACTTGTTGCAGGAGACGTACCCTGTCTGCTCTAGGGAGAGGGGAGGGGGGAGGAGGAAGGAGGGAGTTAGCCGGCAGCAGAAAGCAGATAACAGAGGATTACAGGCACGGAGCTGGGTGACAGCTGTAATCTGAGCTCAGACAGGTCACTGGTGACTGTCACAGGAGATATCCCGTGAGGGATTTGTAGATTAACTCTTTGTTGTCCTGTTTTGGTCTTTTCTTTAGCTCTCTCCATAGGAGAACAATGAAGACAGGGGGGAGAGCTTCAAACTGCTTTTTCATGATAAAAATGCATTTTTCGGATAATAAATCCAATTACAAAGTTTCTTAAAATCGCCTGGACTATTGATTTCTGCAAAAAAAAAAATTCACGACAGTGACACTTTAATGAAAGTAAGAAAATTACCTTCAATCTCAGCGTCCTTAGCTCCATGAAAACATAACAGCAGGTTGGAGACGTCTATTATGCTGTCAGTTTCCCTTTAAGATCACCAAAAACCTGAACATTTGGCCTGGACTGAAGTCAATAAAATATTCCAAATTCCCAGTGTTCATCCGAAGCCTGGATGCCGAATTACAACAATTCTTTATCATGGGCAAAGAAAAATATTGGCTTTAGAGAGTTGAAAAGAAATACATTTGACTATTTGATGACTAGATGACTAATGATTGACCTGATGATTAATGATAGCTGTTTTCTCCTCCAGATTTTAAAAAAAATGTGTCAACTACTCCCCAAAACAGTTTTTTAAGCAACCATAGGCCAGACCAGTAATACATTACAACAGTGTTGTAGATGCTCCTGATTCACTGACAGTTTAGCTCTGCTTTGCATATGTGTTCCATTACAAATACAAAGTGCACAATTTATATATATATATATATATATATATATATATATATATATATATATATATAAAACACCCCATGAATGTACTCTAATATGTTCACTTATATATACTGTATATGAAAAATAGGTGCTGCAAAAGCCTCTATTATTTTACTGTTTTTCTAACATTTTCCATATGTTTTATCCTTAGGAATTATATAACACCACACTGAAAGGACAAGTCAATTTTAATTTAAATCCTCTAATTTATGTGAATCTTAAAGCGACTCTGTACCCACAATCTGACCCCCCCAAACCACTTGTACCTTCAGATAGCTGCTTTTAATCCAAGATCTGTCCTGGGGTCCGTTCAGCAGGGGATGCAGTTATTGTCATAAAAATAACTTTTAATCCTACAGTGCTGTGTCTAACGGCCGGGGCTTACATTTGTATATGCATTAGGCTGGCACACCCTCTCTGTCCTTCCTCCCCACCCTCCTCATCATTAGGAATGCTCCAGGCAGATTGCTCCCTATTCCCCACCTGTTTGTATAATGAACATGGGCTGGATCGTTCATACACCTTTGCAAAGCTCAAACAGCAGTAAATGTTGAGGAGGGTGGAAAGGAAGGACAGAGAGGTTGTTCCAGCCTAATGCATATAGAAATGTAAGCCCCGGCCGTTAGACACAGCGCTGTAGGATTAAAAGTGATTTTTTAAACAATAACTGCATCACCTGCCGAACGGACCCCAGGACAGATCTTGGATTAAAAGCAGCTATCTGAAGGTACAAGTGGTTTGGGGGGGTCAGATTGTGGGTACAGAGTCGCTTTAAGGTTGGTGAAACAGGCGCTAAAGGCCCTATTACACATATAGACAAACACTGACCTGTCAGGAATGAAAAGTGCACATGATTTAAATGTAATGCCATGCGGCACAAAGGATGGCAAGTTTTGGCACACATTTATGGCTTGAAAGTAAGACAACTATAAAGAAGTCTAAACTTAGGGCCCTATTCCACAGGACGATTATCATTGAAAAATCGCTACATAGTTCGTAATTGAACGATAATCATTTTGTGTAATAGCAGACAACAATTAAATGACCAACGAGAAATCGTTGGTCGCTTGATAGAATTTCGACCTATTTTTATCAGTGACCGTTTGCAAATTGTTTGCGCATCATTCGGTGTAATAAGAGGCTTTTCGTGAGTTTGTAGTAGCAACCACAGAATGGCCACAAGAACAATCAGAAATAACGATCATTGTTCCGTGTAATTTGGTGAGCGATTTAATCGTTGAAAAATCGCTTAGTGGAAAAGGACCCTTAGACAAGACACTCAAAGGCTATGTTCATACAGTGTAAGAGACCGGCCGTTCCGTGACCCAGCCGGGACACGGAATGGCGGGTCTCTGAAAAGATCATCCGCAGGGTTCTGATGCGGGCGCATCCGTGCGCGCCCGCATCAAAACTCCCCACTGCACACTATGGAGTGAGTGGCCGGAGCCGCATGCTCCATAGTGTGCACTGACAGGTTTTTCTGTGGCCACTATTCAATGAATAGCAGCCGCAAAAAACTGACATGTCAGTTGTTTGCGGCGCCGCGAGAGATCCCAGCCGAAGCGTATACTATGTGTATACACTCAGGCTGGGATTCCTAGGCAGCAATGGACGTATATTTCCATATAAATCTTTTACGAAAATATACAGTGTGTGAACATAGGCTAAAGATGCACCAGATTCTCAAACAGGCGCAGAGTCACAGTTAAGTCACGCCCCATTGTCTAGTTTAGTGATTCAGTGGCTACACATCAATATATGATCATCAGCATGCAAACACTTTAATGGGAGCTGCACTACAGTAATCCATAACCCCACTACACAACGAATGGAGTCCGCTGCTTCTTGCCAATTCATTGTGTGCAGCTTTCCCAAACAGATGATCAATGTGACTTTCTGACATTCTGCCAATCAGATATTGATGGCCTACACCAGCTCTGGCATATAAACAATTAAGCAGTTGACTCAGTCCATTGTGTAGTGGTGGCACTAAGTTAGGGTCCATTTAAACAGAAAGATTATCTGACAGATTATCTGCCAAAGATTATCTGCCGAAGAATGGATTTGAAAAGAGGAGAAATCTAAGGTTTTCCTTTATGACCTGATCTCTGTTTATAGTCTGTTTCTGGCTTTGGCTTCAAATCTGTCAGATAATCTTTCTGTGTAAATAGACCCTTAACAGCTTCCATTAAGGTGTGAGCACCCTTTGCAACATTAATGGCCTATCCTGTGAATAGGTTATCAATGTCAAATTCACGGAAAAGCCCTTCAAATTTTTTGTCTACACCGTCTAAGAACTAGACTATTTTTTTTTCTTTCCTCATGTGTGGATTGATGAGACTAGTTTGAAATCTTCAAATCAATAGTTTGAAATCTTCAAATCAATAAAGACACGAGAATGAACAAATTCCAGGATATTGAGGAGCGCTTGTGCATTCTGTCAAAATGGGGGTGGGGGGTGAGTTTTGTCTTTGAGGGGCTGGCTGCTACAATTATCAAATGTAAAGCCTATTGAGCTCTTACTGGATGAGCTTCACTGGATTGTCAGGATAAATGCCCTACAAGACAGTCACATCTCAGGGAAAAGCCACGGAACATGTAATTTAACATTTCCACAATCCCAGGGATCTGTCTGCTCAGTCTTCTGAAAAAGATGTAATGATAGTTTATTTGGAGTACAGCCCAGTCAGTCAGCTTCTGTTTCCCAATCTTCTGTCAGCTTCTGTTTCACTTAAAATGACTGTGCACCACTGATTTTAGGAGGAATGCTCAGTGACAGGGTTGCCCACTAGATGGACTGCCTGTACATCCATTCCAGAGGCCTGAGTATGCAGCCTATAGCAACCTGGATCTCCATGCTGTAACTTGGGGTTGCTAGGTGGTGTTATCAGTGGTGTTAGCTAGGTTTGGTGGTACTAACTAGGCCCTATTAATGATGGCCAGGAGTGGTATGCCCACCCCTGGGTATACTAGCACTAGACTCTGAAAAAAGGTAGCACTGGGTGTGTGGGGGTGCAGGTGCAAAGCAGAATAATGAGCACAGAGTCAAGCACTTAAACAAAATTACACATAACTTTGGAATCTTCAGTGCAATACAAGTTAAGACTTGGAAAAGGTGAAAATGCGCAAAACATAATCACAAAAAAGCAATATCCTTTCTCCTGGTAGACAATGCAGAAGGATTGGCTTGGGTTCTTGTAGTGCAGATAAAGAAGTGTAGCTTGAGTATAGTAGGTAAGGGTCTGTCTTTGGGCCTTGCTCAGTAAGTGCATAACTCTGCCAGGATAACTTGTGCTATGTCGGTGACTTGGTGAAAAATCTTGTTAAAACTGATAAAGAGAAAGAAGACCACCTTATGCCAGAAGAGCCCATAGAGTGTCAGGTCTGGTAGTATGAGTCCCAGGGTTAAATGACTGGGTATAGCTAACCCTTCAAGGTTTCCCAAGTAGGTCGATCAGGTTTCAGTGGAATTTGTCAGCTTATGCACTTTGCTCCACTGCAGACTAATGCCTTTTGTGGATAGTCCTGACTAGATCCAAGATGGTTATCCCAGGTGTAGGCAAGATTTATCCCAGATGACAGTTACCCCACCTTTGGGTTACTAGAAATTCTCTCATAAGAATCTGTAGTCCCTGACAAGGCCCTGGCCCTCAGGCCAGGCCTGGTTATAAGCTTCAGCAGGAACTCTTGTTTTGACTGTGTCTCTCTCTCCACCATCCACTAAGGAAGAACCTTCCACCAGGAACTAGCTATCCTATACTGTATTGGGGTGACCAGGACTAACCTTTTATAGATGGGGAAAGTGCTAGAAAGGGTGAATTGGGAGTGTGTGATAGGTGAAGAAGTATGAGGCACTCAAACCCTTGATTGGACAACATAACTCTAGTACAGAAGACACAGTTAACCCTTCATACCTTTAGCTGTGCAGTTAGGATAGGGGAGATTGAGACACCAAGTGAGACAGCCAGGGTCTCATTTGGTGCCCCCTATGTAAAGTTTCCTCACAGTAAAAGTGCCCCCTAACATCAAAACAATAAAAGTTCCGTATTCAGTATCCTTATCTAATAACAGTGCTCCAAATGTAAGCTTAACAGAGTAAGGGTGCGTTCACATAGCTTATAAATGCATGGTTTCTACACAGGAAATAAAAAAAAAAAAAAACTTGAGGTGTCACTATTATCTTTTCCACTTATTTCAGTTTCCCTCCAGTACTCCTACAGTATATAGTAATAGTACTACCATGTCAGCTTTATATAGCTTGAATTTCTTAGCTGAACTATACAGAAACATGATGCCCTCTGGCACACAGAGGCACGTCCACATTATTAACTGAGTCGGTGTTGATAAATGGGCAACAGACTTTGACCTGGATGTGTCATTGCTAAATCCTTTATAGATCAGAATAGCTGAGGCATTGTGCTAGGTGGCATCAAGGCTATCCATACCCAATATGAGCTAGCACTGGGAAATTAGAAGGAGGATCACAGGCCAGCCTGTCCTCATGGGAGGGCATCCTGTGTGAGATAATGCTTCCCATGCCTTCTGTACTTGCTCCTCACCGTCCTGTTGATGCAGTTGGCTTGGTTATGGCACATGATGAAAACTGGTATGGAGCCACAAATGAAGTATCACACTTTCAACAGAACACCAGAGATCTTGTGGCTTTTATGCTATGATGGATTGTTTTGGTAGCATAAGGGAGACTCACACAATATTAGGTGGATGTTGTAATGTTCTGATGTCAGTGGATTTAGCCTAAAACACCAAAATGGAAGCATCCATACTTAACATAATTAAAAATTTATATCACTATATTTGCTTTTGTATTGCTATTTATGAAATATTTAGAATCTATTCTTCTTTTTCAGACTGAATATATTTCATATCCAAAACATCAACTTTTTCAAAAACACATAGGCACATGAAATATTACTAATAATCTTGTTGTCTAGTGGATTTGCACATGAAAGACACAAGGAAGGGTTTTCCCAAATTACTCATACACTGATCAGCCCTGAGTAGGAACTGTTCCACTGTAGAATTCCAAGTATTTTCCATGTTTGCTTTAACTGTGTGTGCGGCTTTGGATGAGAACCTAAAAATAAATGTAACATTAGCTTCTTCTATTAGGTCCTGCCAAGTGCATGATATTTTTAAGTGATAGTATTCATTATGTTGAAAACAGTAGAACATTAACGTTTTCTGAGATTGTGTGCCACAAAAGGACTGGTACTTATGGCCATAATCCAGGAAACACATGTAACGCTAGCCAACATTGACATAACATGGATAACTTTTAATGGATAAGTAAATGATTTTGGAATTACTTGTATACATTTACTCCATGATTATAAGCATATGAGGATTCTAATATTTGGAAGCATATGAAGCCAAATGGTTTAGTTGTGTTTGCAAAGGGAATGACGATGAAAAGCTGATCATGTTTCCTGTCAATCAAAATCAAACCAAATCACAGTGATTGCCATGGCAGTTCAGAACGAACTTTAGATGAGCTGCATGTAATGTACGCATTGCACAGATGCTGCATAATATTGCTCCTATGAATTGGCCAATCTTTTTGTCTGCAATCACTAGGCTACTAAATCAGCGACCCACGCATGTATCGCTAGTGGGTTGTCTGCTTCAGTAATACAATTTATTGTCTGGTTGTATCAATGTAGTGTAAAAGTTAACAAAATGCACATTATAAGGAAATGGAGAGAGAACCTCAAAGTGAAAGCATACTATGTTGATTTATTTGTAACAATATCTAAAATCTGTATTCATAAACCTCATGTGTAAAAAATAGATATAGATATAAAATATAAAATAGATACAGATACACAAACAATATAAAAATATTGCATCCGTTCTTATATAGGCAATAAGGAGATGTCCATGGCAATGTGCCAATAGCTAAAAGTCTATTCTGTCTGTATATCTCACAGTATCGGTAATGCTTGCTGTATATCTTGTGATCTTACCGGTCCGATGCAGCAGTTCGTAGGCAATTTGCTGGTGATAATGTAATCTTACCGGTCCGATGTAACAGTTCGTGGGCGAGTTACTGATGATCGGAGATTTCCGGGACGTGCTGTGGGGTCTCTAGCAGTCAGGCTCCCAATGAATCTCACTTGCACATGCACATCGGCGTGCCGTGGCCACGGCTCATAGAATCACAGGTGAAAGAGGGGAGGAGATCCGGCAATCAGAACAAGCTGTGAGCAGCAGGCAAAAGTGAACACTGGAACTAAAAGGTATAGTAGTCCTGGAAATAATTATAAAGTGCTTGGGGTGCTAGCTAGACACGTTTCGGAAAGGCTCTTTTCCTCATCAGTAGCGAAATGGTTAGTAGTTCATCAACTGTATTTTATATAAAAGATAAAATGTAAAAAGTAAAAGCAGGCTTGGAAGTCAGGATTTGCTGTGGGGGTCTCTTATAACCCTTGGACTGGATCACAGTACTTCTCTTATATTAAGTCCTAAAAAACAAATGTATGAGCGCAAACTTGATATACAATTCAAAAGAATAAGTGAAAATGCTATAATAACAATTCATATTATGGTAAAACAAAGGTAAATTATGTATTGCATAGGATCACATAAAAAACGCATAAAAATGCATGGAAAACACATGACAGTGTGAATATGTCTCTATTTGTGAAAAAAAAATGTGAAGATCCAAGACATCATGGTGCTGATAAACAGCTGGACACACGATGTGTCAGATGAACACACAAATTTACAAAAAGCCCAAAATTTCCAAATCTAAGTTTAGACTGTGGGGGGCTAGAGTTTGGAATTCATAAATACTTCTAGATTCAAATTGAGACATTCTAGTAATAGGATTGGCACACCTCCAATTCTTCTTAACTGTTAATTCTTCAGTTAAGAAGAATTGGATGGGTAGCAATCATATTACTAGAATGTCTCAATTTGAATCTAGAAGTATATATGAATTCCAAACTCCCCACGGTCTAAACTTAGATTTGGAAATTTTTGGCTTTTTGTAAGTTTGTGTGTTCATCTGACACATTGTGTGTCCGGCTGTTTATCAGCACCATGATGTCTTGGATCTTCACTCAATTTACTTTTCCCCCCCCCCCCACAAATAGAGACATATTCACACTGTCATGCGCTTTCCATGCATTTTCCATGCGTTTTTATGCGTTTTTTATGTGATCCTATGCAATACATAACTTACCTTTGTTTTACCATAATATAATCTATCTATATCTATTTTTTACACATGAGGTTTATGAATACAGATTTTAGATATTGTTACAAATATATCAACATAGTATGCTTTCACTTTGAGGTTCTCTCTCCATTTCCTTATCTGTATTTTTTTTCTCCTATACCTGTGGTGAACAGGGACACACCGCTGAGAGTTACCCCATGACTGCAGCAGTAATTCTGTGGTGGCACGTACCTATCTAATTTTAAAATGTACATGATACTGGATTAGAGGGGTTCTTTACTTTGAACAATGCCATTGTGTTAGAAAATTTAATGATATAGAAATAAAAGGACAGCATGCTGGGGTTGTAAAACGCACCATACTCACTTGTCTTCTGCTTGCTGTGTCTAGCAACGCCACTCTAGGCTTTTCACTGCTTTTCTTTACTTTCCTGCATGACATACTCTCCCTTCTCTACTGATGTCATTCTCAAAGCACCCTGCAGCCAATCACAGGCCTCGGTGGTTTTCAGCATGAAACCATTGTGACCAGTGATTGGCTGTAGTGTTTTTGGGACGTCGTTTCTACAGGAAGTAACAAATAGTGTCAGTGGGATGATAAATATCCTGCATTCTGTTATGTTTAACCCCAACAGGCTGTCATTTTTTAATCAGACTTGGAAAAACTTCTTCAAGCATAACATGGCCACTGAAATCAATAGTCCTAGGTCAGGTCATACTCTATTTTGGTTAACTGATTTATACTGTAAGATCACAATACCTATATTGAACAATGTATATATTTTTATGTTATTTAGAAGGACATTCTCTTTCTGCTCATCCGAATTAACAACTTGTAAAAATAACAGCCAAATATTTGCTTCAGATGTGCTTTGATGTATAACAAATAGTGGTGTCTGTACATTGAATTCTTTACAATTGATGTGCTTAGTAAATCTTCTGGTCAATAATTAAAACTGCGACAGACTTGCTATACTAGTAGTCAATGTCCCCCGAGTGACCTCAACCTACACACGAACCTTTCCCAATCTGGTAATATGGCTAATCCTATCCCTGCGCCTCCTGCTACAAGAGAGCTGACAGTGTAGGGAGGGGACACAGGGATAAACACATGAACAGATCAGATTTGTGTCTCCATTCATAGCAGTTAAGAAATGACATAAGAAAAAAAACAGCAGAACTATTCTGAATATATTCTGTATGATCAAAGCTTATAATTCATTCTATTTATCAATGTTGGTAATTTAATCAATGTTTGTTGTAATTTAAATATGTAATAAATAATAGATTATTACCATATTTAATAATAGTATTAGATTTTTTTTTAAAAAAAATAAACATGATTAGAGTTATAAAATAAAGCCTATAATACTGTCATCACTGCTCAAGTATTACACATTGCACTCCTGTTATGTTTACCATCAGAGCTATTATTGGTTTAGTGCTGGCTAGACCGGGGTGCGGAGCATGTGGAATATCCCTGCTCTTCACCCTTAATGCCTGCATGCCTGTATGACTTTCTTGACAGCTCTTCCAGGTCACGGTTCCTATAAAGTCACTACTTGATGGCAGTAGAGCTGATACTCTAATCAGGTCAGGAACACAGGCAAAGGTCATTGCCAGGAGAACAGTGAAGATACAACAGGCCAGAACACGTGACAGAAGTGTAGTCAGGGAACAGCAGGAGCCAGGAGTAAAACAATAGGTGCAAGGTAAACAATCCAAAGGGCAAGACAGGGGAAATATGCAGGAACTACACCAGGGTCATGACCAGGATCAAATCTAGAGTCATGATCAGGTTCAGTATGCACAAGAATGAAAGCCAAGCAAAGTCAGTGGCTTGAAGTGTTCCTATTGTTTCAGGTAACTTTTTCAGGATAAGCTGTCTTATGTGTACATAAAGAGCAGCACTATGTCTGGCCATTATGTAGTTTGTTTAGGATTTATCAGCAGTGGAGACTAGCTGCTATGGTGTATCCCCAATACTGTGCATGTTCTCCCATTCATGCATCACTCATACTCCACTCTCAAAAGCAGGTAACACTTAAAGTGACTCTGTACCCACAATCTGTCCTCCCCCCCCAAAGGGCTTGTACCTTCGGATTGCTGCTCTTAATCTAAAATGGTCCTGGGGTCCGTTTGGCAGGTGATGCAGTTATTGTCCTGAAAAACAACTTTTAAACCTGCAGCCCTGTGTCAAACTGGCGTGGCCTAGAGTGTCTGTGTATTAGGCTGGTGCGATGCCCGGGCCCCTAGGGGCCACTCCGCTAATAGGTGTAGTTACTGGCCGGAACAGCTGCTGAGCAGAGGATTATCACGGTTTTGGCACGAGGGCAACACATCTGAGAACCGGGCTCCTGACCATGCGGAGGCTGGGCATGCGATTCTTCGATGTTCCTAGTTGGGGCACCGATTAATACACCAATGCCAGGGTTCAGTAACAATGGTGAGGATCTTTTTATTGTAACCGTGGTAACCAATAGCAACAGTCTCTCCGGGTGCAACTGGGAATACAGTTAACCTGGATAAGCAGAGTAAGGGTGATGCTGCAATAGGCTGTAGGTGAGCGTGCCGGATGATAAGGGTAGTAGTAGTAGTGGAACGGGGATGCTGGGTGAGAAAGACTTGAAATGAGTACTTGCGGTAGATGACTTGAGATGATGAAGGAGATAATTGGAAACGACACCCAGATGAGGATCTTGAGACTTGAGACAGGAACACAGCCAGTGGACTGTAGCAGCAGAGCACACCAAAGCTCCTCTTCTGAAGGTGAAGAGGAGTCACAAACACAACCTATCCCCTCTGCGGTAGGGAATAGACTGAGGTACAGCAGGAAGGCACATGGTATCCCCCAGCTAAAGCTCGACGGCTATTGGGAGTACCATGGCAACAGGGCACGGTCACGTGATCACCAGCCTTTGCATTATCACCATTAGGCATATACAGTGAAATATACATGAGAAATGGGTGTAATGACAAAACCTGAATACTGCAGGGGCTTACACAACACACAGTTGCAGTGAACCACAGCCTTCCCAGAACAAGACTAATTATAATAAAGAGGTAGATACAAACTAGTGAACAGATGGCCTGTTCTGGGCCACTGCACTGGCACAACCTCTCTGTCCCTCCTCCCCGCCCTCTTCATCATTAGAAATGCTCCCGGCAGATATTCTCGTATTCATCACTTGTGTGAACACTGCACAGGTGCCTTAACGATCAAGTACATGTGCAGTGTTCCTGCCTGGAGCATTCCTAATGATGAAGAGGGCGGGGGGGGGGGAGGGATGGAGAGGTTGTGCCAGCCTAATGCACAGACACTGTAGGCCACGCCAGTTTGACACAGGGCTGCAAATTTTAAAGTTGTTTTTCAGGACAATAACATCACCAATAACATCATAATGCATCACCTGCCAAACAGACCCCAGGACAGATCTTGGATTAACCTCTTAATGACCAGGGGTGTATATTTACGCCCTGACGTCGTTAAGGGAGTTCAGAGGGGGGGCCGAGTGGCGACCCCACTCTGAGCCGCTGCAATCCCGGGTACTTTATGCAGCCCGGGATCGTGGCTATTAGCAGGCACGATCCGATTGCCGTGCCCACTAATTAGCTTTTTAAATGCAGCTGTCAAAGTTGACAGCAGCATTTAAAATGCGGGGTTTTCAGTTTCCCGGTGTCTAGTGAGGGGATGCCCCCCGCGACGTGGTGGTGGAGAAGCTGTCCCCACATTTGTAGCAGGCCGGGGTCTGCACCGTAATGGCGCTGATCTGATCCTGGCTCGACATTCTATTGCTTTCTGCAGCAGCCAAAAGCAATAGAACACTAATCTCATTGATCTTTGCAGTACATAACCCCCCTTTTCCCATTTTATAAATAAAAATAAATAATTATGTTTTGTATCGCCGCGTGCGTAATCGCCCAAACTATTAATTTATTTAATTCCTGATCTCGCACGGTAAACAGCATAAGCGCAAAAAATCCAAAGTGCAAAATTGCGCATTTTTGGTCGCATCAAATCTTGACAAATTGTAATAATTGTATTCAAAAAGTCGTATATGCACAATCAAGGTACCAATAGAAAGTACAGATCATGGCTCAAAAAATGACACCTCACACCCATAGACCAAAGGATAAAAGTGCTATAAGCATGGTAATAGAGCAATTTTAAGGAACATATATTTTTTAAAAAAGGTTTTAAGTTTTTTAAAAGCCATCAAATAAAAATAAAAGTTATACATGTTACATATCGTTGTAATTGTACCGACTTGAAGAACATAGAAAATAAGACAGTTTTACCCCAGGGCGAAGGCCGTCAAAAAATGTCTAGTGGGACGGAGATCCGTTCTTCTGGCCGGCGGGCCTCAGCGTCGCAATGACGCTGATCCAGGCTCGCCAATAGATTGCTTTGGCCTGCAGCAGACCAAAGTAATCTATGACCGATGTAATTGATCTTTGCTGTGTATATACACAGCATTGATCTCTATGAGAGATCAATGCTGTGTATATACAAGTCCCCCAAGTTCAGTTTATGTAAAAAGAAAAGTAAAAAAGTGTTTTTATTAATAAAAAATCCCCTCCCCTAATAAAAGTCCAAATCACCCCCCTTTTCCCATTTTATAAATATAAATTAATAAATAAACAAATAAATAAACATATTTGGTATCACCGCGCACGTAATCGCCCAAACTATTAAATTATCACATTCCTGATCTCAAATGGTAAACTGCGTCAGCGCAAAAAAATTCCAAAGTGCAAAATTGGGCATTTGCGCATTAAATCCAGAAAAAATTTAATAAAAAGTGATCAAAAGTCGCATATGCGCAATCAAGGTACCGATAGAAAGTAAACATCATGGCGCAAAAAATGACACCTCACACAGCCCCATAGACCAAAGGATAAAAGCGCTATAAGCCTGGGAATAGAGCGATTTTAAGGAACATATATTTGTTAACAATGGTTTGAATTTTTTAAAAGCCATCACATAATATAAAAGTTATACATGTTACATATCATTGTAATCGTAACGACTTGAGAAACATGCATAACAAGTCAGTTTTACCATAGGGCGAACAGCGTAAATGCAAAACTCCCCGAAATCAAAACAAATTCTTTTTTTTTTTTTTCAATTTGACAGCGCAAATGATTTTTTTCCAGTTTCGCAGCATATTTTATGGAAAAATAAATGCCTGTCATTGCAAAGTACAATTGGTTTCGCAAAAAATAAGCGCTCAAATAAGTCTCTAGGTGAAAAAATGCAAGCGCTATGGACTTATATATGAAATATATAATCTTTTATTACTGTCATAAAAATATGTTAAAAACAGAGAGGAGATAGATCACACAAACACAGAGGACAAGGAGCATCAGTTGATCAGTACAGATACCTAGTAGTTATTCGTATTTCTAAGGCCATGTTCACATAAACGTACGTTTCGTTTCGTACCAATCACAGCCGTTGTTGCAATGCAACACAAAATAATGTGCCAGTGCATTACAGTACTTAATACCATAGCAGCTAAACCCATAGGATAGTAAGAGTAAATAATGTCAGCATATTCATGTATTGCACATTACCCACTAAGCCTGTGCAACCTATAGAGAAAAGTTCTATTGCAACTAGCCAATATAATATATCTAAAGGTAATACCTAAGATAATGGACATGCAAAAAAGCAAGTAATAGTAAACATCATGAGCGCAGGCTGAATAAGTAAGGTAACAAAATCAGGCACAAAACATGAATGACATAGTGATTAGCGACATATTGTATGAAAAGAATATGGCTCCCACAGGAAGCACCCCAAGTATGTTAAAATGTTACTTGTTATTATAGTCTTTTTGGCACTGGTGTTAGATCATCAAAAATCCTCCAATAACCTTCAACTGTTATAGATTAGGAGTTTCTTTTCCCCCATGTTGTATACAGATTTTTTTACTACAATCACAAAGGTCAATGTTTTTTCACAATATATCTCAAAGGCAAATGATAAGGGGAAGAAGCAGACAAAATCAGATGAAAGCATGTGCATGGAGCATTGGCAAATACACACCCTTCATAGGAATTCACCTTGTACAATAACACACAGGGCAAGCACCTGATCTGAAAGTCTTTCTTCTAATACATTAACCTGAATAATGTTATATATCCTTTACAGTTTGTGGACACAGAATTCAGTAATTTCCCACACAGAGGCTCTACCATCAAAATGATCTAGCTTTTTTGGAGTAATGTAATATCAGAAACAGGAAAATCTCCAACTTAGAGACTCCCACTTAGGCAATGGCTCCCAAATGGGCAACGGTCCTCCCCTACGTGCACAGGAAAGAGAAGAATAGTCAGTAAGCTCAGAATCCAATTGGCACGTGGGAGACAAAATCAGAACCAGAGGCAAGGTCAGAGACAGGATGTAACATCAGGGGCAAAGTCAGTAACCTTACCAGAGTCAGAAGCCAAACCCAGAGTAAAAGCCAGGAAGGAACTTCAAGGCCAGAACCAGAAGCAGTAAAATGAGCCAATGGTCAGGACACAGTAAATCCAATAAGCAGAAGAACAACATGTATGAAGCATAAGGAGTAACAATCACAGGTGATTGAAGCCAGCAGACGTCTGTTTAAGTCTGACAAGGGGGCACGATTGGTCCAGCATCCCAGCTTCCCGGTAATCTGAGCAGTGCTCTTGGTGCTGCAAGACAGAAGAGGACATGACCACATTGGAGCACGACTGGGTAACTACAATACATGTAACTGTTATAAGGCCTTATGGAGGCACACAGAGCCTATGCAACTTTGAAGGATGCTACCAGATGGTGCTTTGTAAGGTGCCACATAATAGAGCATGGATATGTCTAGACTTGCTCTGCACTAAAGGATACCGATTTTGTACTGGTATAGGAAACATAAAGCATATGTAAGCATATTGGGGCACAATTATAAAATTGTGCCCAAGGCGTATGCCACAGAAAAGGCACAAATTCTTACCTTTCTGTGGCATACGCTAGCCGTAAGCTACTGCCGCTTGGTGGTAGGGGGATGTCAGGGGGGCAGAAGGTATGGCCTCCTCTTGCACATAACTTGTCATGGTGTATGCTTGTAAACAGGCATTAACTATGCAGAATCTACCCCTGCTCCGGAGTAGGTGTAGATTTCTGTGCAAGCCCGTGACAGGTGCAGGTCTCTCCAGTGTCCGGAGGTGGGGCTTTATTAAGACTCACGTACAAATATGACAGTCTTGATAAATGTCCCCCTTGTTCACTATGCATCTTTGGAAGCAACATCAGGATAACAAAGATGAAGATCCACCTTAGGCAAATCTTTGTAGCTTTCCTCCTCTACAGTATTTAGCAGATACTTGTGCTGAGCCTTTAGAGAAGGGCAATCTGTTTGCATGTTTCCAAGTGTACATATTAACAGAAGTAATATATGATTAAGGCTTCACTGGCAGTGATCAAGTGTTTTAAATATTCCCTCCTGCAGGCCTCGATATTATACTGATCTTCTTTAATCTCTGGAATATTACAGAATGTTAAGCTTTTCTTTATGAGACCATAATGCAGGTGATCTTAAGGGTGTGTAGAGATTTGGGGCTTCAAGAGTACACTTATTCTGTCTCAGTTTCCTGCAAACAACAACACTCTGTGCAGCGACTGGAGTTTCCAGACTGTGACCAAATCCTGGAATTTACAGAGACAGCTGGAGGGAAAAATGTGGCAGAAATCCTGTAAACTTTAACAATTGGCAGCATTTACCAAGACTTTCCTTCATTTCTATGATGGACAGATGTCAGCACTCATGCAAGAGCTTTAATTTAGTGTATAAAATAATGTAACCTAATGTAAATAGGATTTATTACAATCCTGAGCAATATTATTCCATATCACTTTCCATAACTAAATAAAAAGAGTAGATATAATGACAAAGAAAAACAATTGCCAGGCTGCATAGGCTGCAACATGTCAAAGCAATAGATGTTTTTTACTGAAATTGAGTGACTAAAAGGCAAAAGAGTAGCAGCAGGCGTGGGATGGAGCTTTCTTAGGCTAAAAGTTGTATTACACAGGACAGTTATTGGCTGAATGGGCTGGTATTGCCCTTTGTAAACAGGGCCTGTGATCAGCCAATAAACAAACTTGAAAAAAAAATTAAATATGAAAAACTACTCAAAAAACCTATTAGAAATGTTTGTAGTTCTACAAAAGCATAGAAGCATGGGAAAATTAAGATGGGGGTGGTCATCATACTTCTGAAAGCTGTAGGTCTCCTCAACCAGAATCACAGCCACATTGATGTTCATGAGAAGTATGAAGACAGCTAAGACAATGATTTTCGTAGACTTCAAAGTCAATGGCCACACAGATACATGATCGTCTCCACCTCTTGTTAACTGTATAGGATCTTCAAACAGCGTTTGGGAGGGGGGGGGCACCATTTTTCCTGAAAGATGGTTATCCTATAGGTGAGCATTATTAACGCTACCTAAATAAAGTGACTACTAGGGTCATAACTAGAAAATGTGCCATACATCAAAAGAACCAACCTGGCCAGAGACAGTAAGTAGTGGAGGCCCCTTGGACCTCAAAATTATGGTGTTCCAGGAGACTTGTCTCATGTGCCCTCTTTATAATCCATGTATCCAACAATAAATGACACAACACCATAGATTACTTGCTGTTATTTTTAGTAATATGAAATGAAACACGGAATATATTTCAGCGTAAGAGAGGCACTTGTGATCTTCTCCCATTCAGGGATTCAGCTCCACATTGAAAGACACCAGCTGATTAGCCTATTTACATTGAACGCGGCTCCTTATAATCCATACCTGCAGAGCAGCCAGTGGCATAGCTACCATAAAAGCAGCCTATGACACTGCTATGGGGCCTGCGCAATAAGGGGGCCCACAGGCCCTTTAACTGTGAAAGCTTGTGATGAACACTCACAGTTAAATGCTGCGGCGCTCTGACTGACAGAGCAAGAAGCCATTGGCTTTGCCCTGACAGTCTCTCTTGTGGCTGGAGGCAACATTGCACCTCCAGCCACAAGAGGCCCCCCCCCTTACACATAGTCACCTGGCCTGGTGCAGTCCCCTGATGTCTGTTCTCCCAGCTCCCTGGCGCACAAGTGACGTCATTTGGAACTAGGAGAACAAAGGAGCAACAGGCCCGTACAAAAAAACTGGTACTCGGATGTAAACCTCTAAAACATGACTCGGAAAATTCTAAAGATACGATTCAGTATTTACTTAGATCTCATACCCAACATATTACTAGTAGATCCTGCTGGTATACAATTACCTTTCAAGATTATGGGGATCATGGGGTCCACATTTGTCCGCATTTAGAAGGTCAGCACCATCTTGTAATGGCTTCACAAATTATCATGACATACTCAACATGACGAAAGGGGTCTTCCTAATGTTTCCTCCTAAGAAAAGCACCACAAAATGTATATTATTGTAGCACAGGTATAATACAAAACCATTATATAAGCAATATATGTTTGCCTATTAGCATAGCTTTAGAGCATACAATCCTATTAAATACCAGAAGTGCAGGAATTTGATGAACCCAACAGATATTGCAATGGACCAACTTACAAATTTCCAGATAGCTTAAGATCAACTTCAAGATGTATGCTGGAAGCAGAAGTGATGGTATGCATTGTATAATCTTTTCATTAAAAGACTACATGAGAGACCATTTATCTTTTTTTAAAACTTTGTGGACAACCATAGAAATCACTGGGTGGGATATCCAAGGTTTTAGACAGTGTTTGATATTCCAGTGATAATACTCATTAGTAAAGGCATAAAAATTCTCACTTACACCTTTGCTCCTGCCCATTATTTTGCTTATACCTTCCATTTTAATATGTTTAATATGTTATCAATAAACTTTAAAAGCCTTGGCCTATGGTGTGTTTTTTCTTATGATTGAAAGACAGTATTCATCTGCTGTAAAGAACACACTGCAGAGATGATTCATTTATTTTGAAGGTTATATTAAGTGCCCTGGGAACTAATGTTTCAAGGTGTAGAATTGCAGAGGGAGGATCAGTATGCAGAATTACAATTATGTCATCATAACTGACACTTATATTAGTTCTTGTTTAGGCTGTAATTAAACTAAAAGGCAATAATACAGTGCATAGCCGCTATTACACATATCCCTAAATGTTCTTCCGTTCAAGGGCTTCATTTGTTCTCTTGTAAATCTGGCAGATGTTTAATGTCTTTACTTAAAAGGCTGACCACTTGTGAGGTTCACTTAATGAATCAATTGTTGTTAGAACTTATGTTCCAGATCCACTTGTGTTTGAGCATTATATTATGGACAATCTTAACAGGACGGTCATTCATGTCCCATCATTCCTTTAGGAACAGAAAGGAACATATGAATTTGTGAAAGGGTAAGTCTGTGGTAATGCAGCATGTTACTGAAAATAGACATTGTTGTCCAGGCTTCTCTTTTAAGACTGACATAATATCCAGACACAGATAAATGGTATATAGAAATAACAAAGAGACAGGTGTTCATAGGGCAGGGGAGTTTAAACCGACACGGTATTATCTAGCAGTGGAATAGACACACTTAAGGCGAACAATCAGACTTAAGGCGATTGAATCGGGCCAATTCAGCATATTATCGCTCTATGTAATAAAGGCAACAATCAGCCAAAGAAATAAACAAGAGCTGATTGTTGTCCTTTAAACGCGTTTAAAAATCATTGTCCCTCGGCGGCACATCGACACGTTTATATGATGCACAGCTGATGCTAGGGTTCAGCCAATTAGCCAATGACTGGCCAGTGATAAGCTGGGTGGCCTGTCACTTTAGAGACGGGATCAGAAGTCACCGAGGTGGCTGTGATGACAGGGAAACACAGGAACAAGGCTGAAGGACATCGGGGGAGCCTGGACAGGTAAGTACATATTTTAATTATTTTTACACCAAAGCAAGGGCTGCACGAACATTGCTAATGATATATATATATGCCCTTTCTGGACAATAATCGAGCCATGTATGGGCTTGGCCAATCTCGCTTACAGTGTAATGTTTGTGTCAGGATGGTATCTCTGCAGAGCATTATGCGCCCCTCGGCACGTGCTGTTCGGCCGAGAAGGCGCTGATTTTCTTGTATCCTGTTTCTGTGTTTTGTTTTGTTTTGCTGTGTGTGAACTCTGGTTTATTGCTCACCTGGGTTGGAAGACACACCCGACTTCACCTGCTGAGTTCTGTCTGGCCATGTCATGGTTAATCTGTGTTTTGGTTCTGCTGTGACTGACAGGTCTTCCTGCCAGTGGATCTGTTTTGTTCTCAGCTGTCTGTGCTTGGAGATCAGGGGGATGGTCCAATTTTGTTCTGGATCAGAACCCTGGCCTCCTATATAACTACCTCAGTCTTGGATATCATTGCTGGTTATTGACTTAGTCTCTGCCTGCTTGTGGATTCTGTTTCTTTGCATCTCCTGACTACTGCTTTGTGTTCTGACTATCCTTGCTAGCTGCCTGCCCCTGACCATATCGCTTGTTTGTCGACTCTGATTATAGGATTGTGATTTTGTACTGTGCTGCCTGATTGTTGTGACCCGGACTGTCGACTATTCTTTATTGTGTTTTGTCTGTCTGTCTTGTCTTTGTGTCCCACCTAGCCAGTGCAGGGACTGCCGCCCAGTTGCTCGCCGCCATCTTAGGGCGGATTGTGGCAAGTAGGTAGAGGACAGTGGGCGGGGCTGAGCTTAGGGCTCACTGTCTTGTCTTGTCCTGCTGTCCAGTTCCTAACAGTTAGGCTATGTTCACACAACATATCTTTTCATATTTCTACAGCCGTTGTTGCCGATTGCAACAACGGCCGTAGCCAATATGAAAAAATATGTTGGCTTGCTGCCTATGGGGTCCCGGCCTGAGCTTATACACATAGTATATACTCCGTCCGGGACCCTAGCGGCGCCGCAAACAGCTGACAGAAAGCTGTGAGCCGCAAGCTTCATAGCAAGCAGTGGTAAGTTCTGATGCGGGCGCACAGATGCAC
Organism: Dendropsophus ebraccatus; assembly: GCF_027789765.1. Classification (NCBI taxonomy): domain Eukaryota; kingdom Metazoa; phylum Chordata; class Amphibia; order Anura; family Hylidae; genus Dendropsophus; species Dendropsophus ebraccatus. The sequence continues at coordinate 69,452,045 of NC_091454.1, forward strand.
CCGCATCAGAACACTACGGGCCGAAAGATCATCCGGCCGGTACTGGAGTGACCTGGCCGGGTCACGGAACGGCCGGTCTCTTACACCATGTGAACATGGCCTACAGAAGTTCTGTTAGTATAGACACTCCTCTTTTGCAACATGATCGTTTTTAGATAACAACACAGATCAGCTAGAGCCTGGAAGCAATATCTTGGTTCTTAACCAGGGGTAGAGAAGACACATCACAGTAAGGGGGTCATTGGACACCTCTTATAGTCCCCTGAGTACAAACTGGCCTGAAGATACCACTGGACAACATTTAAGTATTTAGTTAATAAATGTTTGTCAAGTATTTCAAGGTGCTTTGGAGATATTCTCTGAAACACTAAACTTGACAAAAAATAATGTATACTTTTTGAAGTATACTGCTCAGTGGTATCTACAGACCAAAAGAACAAAAAAACGTTACAGACAACTCACTAAAATGTGGCCTAAGTCCTGAGCTAAATTTTGTAATCCAAACAATAATGTAGTGCGTAAAGCCTCGACAGACAAACAAGAAGGAGCTTAATGGCCTTTGGAATGTTGGAATGTTGATCCATTCATAATAAGAACAATGAACTTTATTATATCATATTAAAAAAGCTGACTAGTAGCTCCCCAAACCTCTAATGTGTTTCAAGTGCTACTGCTCCCAGTCATAGAGTGTGAGAAATAGGGAGGGTAAAATGTAAAACCTATCCAATCAGAAGGACGTATGGCAAAACATGAATTCAAACAATACCGATCACTTTACTGGCATGGCGGGGTACACTATGAAAATTCTGACTGGTGCGCTGTCACATGTGTGTGTGTGTGGGGGGGGGGCGGAACTTGAAACATTGAAACTCCCAATACCACTGAAAAATAAGGTGAGTAAAACCAAATAAAAATAGAAGTAAATATTAACAACCATAAAAAGAAAGGAAAAAAAAACTAAACTAAAGCAGTCCTACATCCTGAAAACTATTAAAAGAACAACAGTCACAAATATCTGTCACAATATTGTACAATATATAAGGGGATCCCTTATGCAAACTGTAGTAATATAAACGATCAATTCACACTTATGAATAAATCACAAGATAACTGAGATTTTGCTGTAAGGGCAATCTCCTGATTCACCACCGAGAGATGATGTCAGTGGAGACAGGGGTTGTGCTTGTTGGAAAATCACCAGCCTGACTCCTTTATTCTGGGAGAGATAAGCCACAGCCAGAGCCGAATGCTCCTTTGTACAGGGAGGACGGGGGCCGGATTGAAGAGATAACTGTCGGCCGATCAATCGTTCAGTAATCAGTTACTGAAGGTGTATTATCTAGGATGGAATTGGCCTATATAGTAATTGAAGATGTATAAGTATGTTAGGCATTTCATAGAGAAAATAAAGCAACATATATCATGCATATGAAACAATCGAATGAAGCAGCCTATTCACCCTTTACCAAAGGTATTTTCAAAGTAATCTTCATTGTGAAAGTGCATCAAACATCGCAAAAAAATTAAATAGAAATAGAATTGCCAATGATTCTTAATATTTATTCCATAATGTGCACGCACCCTATAAGAGAAAATACAAAATAAAAGGTATGTTATCACAAAATTCATATTAAGCTACCTGTGAGAGAATCAGAACACACAAATAAAAAAGGTGAGAGAAAAAACAATAAACCATAAAAATACATGCAAGCTAATCTACAATCAAGACCAATTATAGTTTGTATACACAATAATTATCATAGGAACATTCCCTTTAAATTGTTACAACTAAGTAGAAAACTGATAAACCACATACTGTAGCAATAAGCAGTGTAAGTATAAAAATGATAAAGCCATACATCCTGGAAAAAATAATTTTAAAAAATTAGAATTCAAATTAAGCCCCTTAGGGTGAATCTGAGAAGTCCTGAATTCTTCACACTGCAGCAGATCCCTGAGAACCCAGTTTCTTACTGGCCTATGGGTTTGTTTAATGGCATAAAATGGGTTAGATCACCATGGTGGACAGAATCAAAAAGTCTGGCAGCACCTAAAACATCAGGAACTTTTATTTCGGCAATAACAATGATGTGCTCAGATATCCCGACCTTACGTTTTCATAAAGTACACGCAACATATAGTAAGTTAGAATATATGCACTTCATGACATAGACCACAAATTTGGAAATAGTTAATGTAAGGGCCCCATTACACAAGACGAACAGGGAGATATCGCCCTGTGTAATAGGGCCAGCTTGTTTGTCAGCTGATCGCTTTATTTTAATATGCTAAAAAATTATTGGTTGCACATTTATCTGTGCAATAGAGGTTTTGCAGCAAAAGGCACATTTCCAGAGCCTATAACAAGGCTTGCTTATTGTTCAGTTGATTGCTAGATTGTTGTGTGGCCCTCCCTACACATTAGTAGAACCTTGTAGTAGGTAAATTACAATTTATATGTAAGATCGGCACTCGTTTTCTTATCTTCTCAATCTATGTAATAGGGCCTTAACTCATTATTCTGAACTTGGCAATGCCACTAGAAAAGACAACCATTGCAATTTCTTCCTGTTGGCAACGATTACATGGGTTCAATTGCTCACAGAAGGGTGGCACCAAGTGACCTCCACCAAATGACCTTTCCTTGCAACATATTTAATGCCATCCTGTAAAATGCCAGCTAGAATCTTGTTGCAAAATGGGCAAATTATTTCTAATGACACCAATTTGTTTGTACCAAATAAAGGGAGTGGACACAGTAATAGAACTTGCCTGGTTATCTGTAAGTCAATTATCAGTTAGACATTCCGTATTTGTGAATTATGCCATGTAAGGATTGCTTATCCAAATTATGGCTGTTCTGTTACAGGACCATTTGGCTATTCCCCTGTCAACTAGTCACTGGAATACGTGTTTGGATTTTTCTTGAAATATATGTGCATCTGCACAGGCCTGTTCAGTTCTTGTTTATTCACTAACGGGAATAGCTTTGATGGTATGTTTTGAATGACTAGATGTAGAATGTTATATAGTATCCTTTTCTGGGAAGTCAGTATTTATTCATGATATCCCTGTACAGGGGTGTAACTAGAAATAGCTGGGCCCCATATCAAACATTTGAATAAGCCCCCGTCCCTACTCAATGTCCAACTCTTTTGGGGACATTTATCAAAACACACAATGAAAAAGGGATATTTGAACAGCATGGATACACTATAGGAGACACCATAGGGTTAATATTTTCTGTCACTGAGGTAGTGGGCCCCACACCTGGAATGGAATCCAGATTTTCCAGAAACAAAACTAAGTGGATTCACCAATGAAATCCGGAAAACCTACTGACTTTAAATGAAATTCACTAATTTTTATTTATTCAGAAGGGTCTGTATGTGTTTTATACCAAGTAAGGACACAATTTGCCTTCTGATAAGTGCTAGGTTTATCAAGAAATACTTGCTTCCTGAAATGATCAAAGTTAATGAAGGTATGTCCCCAGGTTAATAGTGAAGTCCGTATTATGTATATTTCTAGCCCATATAAAAATGTAACAACACCATCCCATTTTATTTTGTGACCAGGATCTAAACTAATACACACTCCACTGACACAGACATACACACCCACACACAGCAGTTACAGCGGAGGATCCAAAACTGCTGGTGTCCCAGTGGGATGTAAAATGAATGAATGAAGAATGACCACCATATGATTTTATCTTATGCTAAAGCTATCTATGTAGAAGCCATATCTTTCCAGATGTTCACTATAGGAAGGTAAATGTGTAAATAATTCTGGTGTGGCATGCTCCACAAAGACAGGAAAGCTAGACTGATCACAGACATGTGCTTTTACTTTCTTCACTCCCTATAGTTGGTACAAACAAATAATTGGTATAATTAAATGTAATTTGCCTATCTTCCAACAAGAAGACATATTAGCTGCTATTTTACAGGGTGACATTAAATATGTTGCAAGGAAAGGACAGTCCCTGGTACCACCCTTTCTCTGAATGTGATAGCACATCATAGTTCCAAATCAAATATGCCTTGTCATAATTTATACCTTTGTACATCATGTTTGGTCTTCTCTCTGGCCATCATGGGTCGAATAGACTTTCAATTATTATACATATACATATATTGTATGTATTTATTGCATGTGAAATTACATTATGAATCATGGGCAGTTACATTTATTTTTGAATGTTCGTGCAGCCCAAGCCAATTGGCGTTAGTTTACATTGCAGCTTGGGCAGTGTCATTTAGAGCTAATACCTTTTGCATCTGTGATTTGTTAATGGTACAATTGATTTATTTAGCATTACTACTTTTGTTATCTTATCATTCCAACCGCAGCTTCAGGTGGCTAGGTGTATGCGTCCCTTACTTATTTACTTACTGGATGACAGGTTTATCTGAATATTTTTCTCCATCCTATATACATTATTTTCTAGACTTACATGTTATGTTGGTACTGACAAGAGGTAGGTCATTGACAACATGACATGAGCTGTATTCATGCACCAGGCACTTATCCCATATACTATGCCTTTGTTTCAAGATTCTTGTGATGTACAAACAGGTTTCCCACTGTGTTGTCTTTGTAAAATTTGCATAATGTGTAATGATGTTATTTGTGACCAATGTTCTTTTCAGTATGTAGAACTGCTCTTGCTTTACTGCCTGCTCCCTTATATCATAGAGAGAATGTCAATCGTGATAGCTTTATATGGACTCAGCCTTGGTAATATTCCAAGGCTCGACACTAAATGTAGATTTGGTAATGACGTAGTAATGGTAACGTAGGTCACAATCCCTTCTCCATCCCTACACTGTCCCTGTCCTGCTGTGGAGGATCTTCCTCTCAGGGGCGTAACTACCACTATAGCAGCCATAGCGGTTGCTATGGGGCCCACCGCATCAGGGGGCCCCATGGCCTGCTCCTGCAATACACTGGGCCCCCTGAGCCGTCATCATTTGCAGCACCGGGTGGCCCTGCTGGTCTCCTGGGTTTTGCAAATGTCCCTTTAACTTCAAGCACTCCTGACCAGAGCTAGCAGTTATGTAGTTATGACTTCACTTGACCGTTTAGTGGTCAGTCGGGGGGGGGGGGGCAATCAAAAGTTTGCTATGGGGCCCAGCCATTTCTAGTTACGCCCCTGCTTCCTCTCTATTGGTGGCATCAAACATGGAAAGGTCTACATAGACAAATCGCTTCTATGGACGCTGGGCATGCTATAGATCTCTGTGGATAACGAAGACAACACAGACTAGAATTCTACTGAAGCAATATGCAGACATCATTGACTAAATGAAAATTATGTAAATAAACCTTGTCATTTTATTAGGTAAAATCCTCATTTACTGATTAATGACTAATGTGCAGAGTTAATAGTTGTTGTGCAAGGTTTAATTATGATCATTGTGTTCATCATGCTGAGATGTCACTTACAGCACACTGTGAGCACATTGTAAATGAGTGGGGCAGAATCATTCATGGTTACAGTGACAGCTTGTGAGAAGGGTACAGCACAGTTAAGCATTGTGGTTTGTTCTATGACAATCCTAATCAACTGTGTATGATTTACTACTGATTCTGTATGGTGCAATTTATTTATTAGTAAGATAACCATCTATGTTCAATCTGGTGGAACCTCCTTAAGTTGACTGAAGATATCTAATTTAGAATTTTCCATTTAGTATGTGTGTTCCTTTTTCTACTTTACAATACACTTGTATAAGAAAAATTAGCATTTTTGTCTTGATATCAGTTACCCTATGGGCAGCTGCTTAACTGTTCATAGGTATCAATGTAATACTATAGTATTAAATTGATCCATTAGATCTGTACTTTATTGCTACAGCCTGGCATGCTTTAGCAATAGAGCAATGTCAGCAGTAACAGAGCCTTAGTGCAGGCCTTGAGCTACTATGACAGTGATCAGCTACCCTACAATCTTGTCACAGGGAGGTGCGACCTACTCCACTATACGACCAATGATGTGGATTTACTCTGTTTAAGGCAGAATCAACCACAATATCAGCTTAAATTTTGCCTGAAATGTCTCATTGTGCATTAAGCCTTGCACCCAGGAAAGTTATTACACAAACTGACAAGTAAAGAATCTCTTTAAGATGTCTTAACCATGCCATTATAGTTACATTTGTTTCAAACACTTATCAAAGTTCTACATACTCCGAATATAGTAGGACTATTAAGGAGAAAAAAAAACATTTACAGCCTTGGCATGTACAGAATGTACTAGATGTAACTTTGTTTTTGGAGTTGTATTAGATTTGGCTTGTTCTAGCTTTTACATGCTACACTATAGAGAGGTGTGTTGAATGTCTCATATTAGGCTTCCTCTCTGAGATGAGTCAGTTATAGAGTAAGGCATGATCATTTAAAATCGCTGAAATTTGTGACTAATGTGCAAGAACTTCCATAAAATCATACTCTCAGTTCCTTATTTTATAGCAGAATATCAATTTTTTGGAAGAATTATATCAAGCTGTTTATGGTGAATCAGTTTTTATTTAATTTACAAGAAAAAAAGCCATAGACATAACTAAATAATATCAAGGCTAACCAGCATCAAAGGAGAGCTCCAGAGGCTCAAAAACGTTTTCTTTGCTAATACATTGCTTTAATAAAGTTATATTGCTTTGTAATATAACTTTATTAAAATAAATGTATAGTTTTGTAGCTATCATTTAACTTACAGCTCACTGTACTATTAGCAGAATGAGCGTTGATAGCAATTACCACTGGCTGTGTAGAGTCTGCCACACAGCGATCATTTAGACAGCCCTGCAGTTCTTGACAAGTATTAGTATATGTGGCAGTATAGTATTTAGTCAGTGATGGTTTGTACGGTTTTGGACGGTTTGTACTGTTCCCCCAAAGGGTAGGTGACCTGCCGGGCTTTAATGGGTCCCTTGGGCTCCTGTCACGGTAGTCCGGAGTGGCAATTGACCCACCTGGGCTATTGGTACCCCCACCCACAGAAAGGGGGAAATGATCCAAGGTGTGTAGCGAATGTGTATAGGTGCTGGTGCGGATGGAGAGATGACTGAGTCCCAGTGATAAAAATAGAACAGCTTTTACTGTGCAGTCTCTGAATAATATACAACACTTTGACTGCAAATAGATAATATGGACACAGACTTTAGTGCTCAACTTGGTTTTTTCTGCGGAGATACTTGGAAGAGCAGGAGATAGTAGAGGTAGTTGTAGCGGTGCTTGTAGAGTGGAGCAGCATAAAGGAGAGGAGTTTGTCAAGGGAGTCCCAACCCAATGTAATATGTGACTTGGAGAGAAGGGAGCTACTGCACATCACACCTATGGCTGATACTAATACTGCTCGGCTAATTTTACAAACCAACGCCAGGATGTCGGTATATAATTTGATCAAACCACACTGCCCCGTGTACCACATGCAGGTCTCCTGGTTCACACGGGTCCCTACTAGTGATGAGCGAATAGTGAGATATTCGAATATTCGATATTCGTACGAATATTCCGCAAATATTCGAATATTCGATCGAATAGTCGATCCCATTAAAGTCTATGGGAACAAGTATTCAATTAGTGAAAAACATCTATTTGACCATTTGGAGGATGAAACCGGAAGCTGGGGGATTTGAACGCTTATCAAATATTTATTGAATATTCATACGAATATCGAATATTCTAATATCTCACTATTCACTCATCACAGTATTCGCTCATCACTAGTCCCTACGCTAACTCCACACTGTGTCGGTCAGCGACTGTCAACCCCGCAAAGCGTGCACATGCAGGGAAGGGAGGCCATGGAATGGCCCTGCAACCCCAATGTCACAGGACCAAACCCAAAATGCCCCACCAATACCCGGCACCACCGGCGGAGAAGGCTGCCCCCAAACAACACAAGTATAATTATGGTATTACACTCACCACTGCTGCTGCAGACAGAATGGGAAAAACATGGAGGTACTGACATGTGAGCACAGGTATATCCTGCTAATTTGGGTCACATGGGTCTCATAAAGGGGAGTGCCAGCCGCTCAGAATGTAATACTTGTGCTCTGCCAAAACTTTAGATAGATACTTGAGACTTGAGTTTGAGAAGTTTACTTGTACTTGTGTTTAGAATAATGTCTGACCACCTTCTGCCCTACAGTATCGAGTTTCCCATCCTAATAGGGTGGTACAGAGCCAGGCCCTGGCTTAGCTGCAGCAGGGACGTCTTTTTGTGTATCCTTCTCCCACAAGAATCTGGGTAAGACTGCAGCTACACTTCCTCCCACACAGTGACTACTTTCCACAGGGATATGTAAGAGACCCTGCGAGTAGTGGAAAGGAATGTGTGCAAGAAAAGAAGACGAGTGATAGGCTAGAAAGAAAGAGCATATTAGACAATAAAAAATGCATAATATATAGGAAACAGTAACCCTTTGTTGGCTTCAGCTGTGCAGTACATAAAAGCATATATATAAGACACTGACACCTTGTGGTGAAACTAGAAAATACATTTGAGAAAATTTCACATTTGATGGCAATGATCAACAATCGGCTGATCATGTTTTTTTGGTCCTGACATAAAATCATCAGCCGCCGGGTGCACATCCCTATGTGTAATAGAGATGCGCAGCTGACGACTGATGAATCTATAAAGAAAATAATAAAGTTCATACATTACCTCCCAGGTGTCTTCCTGTCTTTTCCCTGCTCCCCACAGCCGTCAATGCAACTTCAGAGCCACTCACTGAAGTAAAAAGCTGCAGCCCTTGCTGCACGATGGTTGAGCCGTGTAATAGGCTCTGTAAGCCAGAGCTGATCTAGCAGATTGGCGCTCATTTACTATAGTGATCAGGCTATCTAATACGGTAGTAGAAGAGATTTCAAATGACACATGAAGTTATATTACATGTATCTATGTCTATTTGGGAACTAAGAATTAGTTTAGCCTAGATGAACATCCTAAATTAGAGTGGACAGAAACACTCTAAAGACAAGGGGAGTCCTGAGGTTTCTTTTTCTCCTTTTAAGACTTTCTGCAGAGAGTTGTGGTCTATCATTCATACTTAAATTAACCATTGTGGTGTACCCAAAGTGTCAGAACTAAGGCCTTTGTATTTGCCCCTATTTATAAACAGTATGAGATTAAAGGGGTATTCCCGTCTCAGAATTTTATTGCATATCTACAGGAAATGCTATAAAAGTCTGATGGATGCGGGTTGCATTTCTTGGTTGCACATCTGGTGATCCTATGAATTTGCCATAAATGTCTCAGAGGGAAAAACCTCTTTAAAGGGAGTGTGTCAGGATATTCATGTTGCCCAAACTTTCAACCATTAGTGTGTGATTAAACTGTAAAATATTTTACTAGTCCATGAAAAATATATAAAGAGCCGTTTCTCCGAAGTGACGCAAAAGACAAGAGGGCAGCCTTTCTACGCCTTCTACAAGATGGCTCAGCTGTTCTTCCTCAGCTATAACTCCCATAGACATTAATAGAGACAGCTGTGCCCCCGCATCTTCATTCATTTACTGCTTGGATGCAATGGCCAGCAGCCCCTCACCAGGCAAGAGGAGGGCTGGGGGAGATTAGCTATGGAAGACCAGCTGCCGCTAGAAGAATCAGGCAGTGGTTTATTGCCTTCTTACCATTGAAATAAACATTCATGCTTGGTTGAGCACCAGAAGACATAGCTGTCGGTGTTTTTAAGATATTTTTAAGATAAAGGAGACACTTGAGATAAGTAAAAGTATGAAAGATGTGTAGAGCAGGACAGAAAAGCACTGACCAAAACATGCATAAACCACCCCTCATATAAGAATGAAAAAAGGAGAAAACATAGAACAATGACATACATGGTAGAAAAGTGTAGTTGGATTCAAACAAAAAAAATTTGGTGAATACACTTTACAGGTAATTGGTGTCGATTCCCATACAGTGGGAGCACAATATGTAATAGAAAAGTGTTTCGAGATGTCAGATAAGAATTCCTGTTGAGCCTGGCCTATCACAACTGGAGACTGCACTCTTATCTGACGCCAACAGACACCAGCTTTCATCATAGCCTGATGACCTGATCGGACTTACACCAGCCCTGACAAAACATTGATGGACTTGAGCATCTTCTTACTCCTCAATCACATCCTCAATAAGAAAGACCCACCAGGTTACTACCCAATGGTATACCAATACCAGAGACAAGGTGGAACCGCTTCAGTGAGACAGTGACTAAAAACTGCTCATGACGTATTTCACATATTCCCTGATGAACCCATCCATCGATTTTGGGGGAAATGCATTGGAAATGGAATAGAATCCCATTGAAGAACCGTAGTAATTATATAATGGGAACCCAAAAAAGTGTGCTTATATACCGCATCACCACAAACAACTGTGCTCTTTTGTAATTGTTCTGGGTGGGATATTGCAAATTTCCCAATGTGTAACATCTTATCTGTATCCTATCTTCATAAGGCTATACTCCTGACTATACTCTGGATATCGAGTGTTGGGGAACTCCCACCTGACTCAGTAGTCTCCAGTGATTATAAGCAGGGCTCAATACGGATTTATCCCTGACATTGGGGCCCCACTTCACAACACTTGTCTACTGGATAATTTAATCCAAATTTGTGGCAAAAAAAATTAGTTTGAATCCAACTAAATCTGTCTACAACGTATGTTGTATATTTTCTCCTTGTTTGTACTTAGACTAGCAGGGACAACTTTACATCTTCTTGGTCATTTAACTATACTGAGAATAAAAGTAAGATTTAAAGTGTCACTGTCTTTCTAACTTTTAAAATCTAAATCTACAGGTGATGTATTATAGAGCATTTATGCAATTTACATTCATTATTTTTTTTATTATACCTTAAAACAAAGCTATACTTTTCTGAAATCCATGTCCAGTCTACTGAAGGCAGATTTTTAGTCTTGTGCTGGTTGAAAAAAAAAAACAACTAAGTCCCGGCCAGTACAGAGTGTCACAGCTCATCGCGTCCATCAATCACACGACTGCCTTCTCTGTGAGCGCTCAGGTGACCTGGAAAACACGGGACTTTCTTTGTTTAGACTCTTTGAAAAAAAAAGTCTAAACACAGGAAGTCCTGTATTTTCCATGTTAACTAAAAAAAATTATATAAATTGCAGACAGTAATACTTCAATGATGTTAAAATGAATCTGCTACCCTCGGCCCCCTTACCAAGCTGGCAGCACTATTGGATAGATAGCAATAAAAGCCTTTAAAGGATACATTTGTTAAAAAAGGTCTCTATTTGGGTCAAGGAGGTGGGGCCTATCATTCCCTGATCCCTAGCACCACTACATCTCATAGTGTGGTATGCCCTGCTCTTTGCATAATCACTGATGGGCACTGTAACTACTGCAAAGTGAGGAGTAGCAATTTTTGGGTTTAGAGAACCCTAGGCCTGCCTCCTTGATACTATTCAAGGCCTGAATAGAGGCAAAAATAAAAACAAAGACACAAGTAACAAAAGCATGTACTGAATGCTTTTATTGATATCTATCCAATGGTGCCGCCAGCCTGCTAGGTGGTCACGGGGTGACAGATTCACTTTTATAAACATGTTGTAATAAATGCACTGACCTGACCAGAGTAAATGAACCGGGAACAAAGTATTTATCAGTGAAATAAGTAACAGAATGTGACAGACAATGATTTGTGAAGAGCATGTTAGGCAATATATGATGCGTTATACAAATCACATGCATGGTGGCGTTCAGTCGTAACCTTCATGTACCTGATCCTATTGGGTGAATACATCACTGCTGGTCAGTGACACCACTTGACCAGGAGGGTTAGCAAACAATAGTGGTAGTATCAGGTTCCAAAAATCCCAAGCACTTCTCTGAATGCAAACTAAGTTCCACTTGCTAAAGGTATCAGTCTGTGTCTCATGATTGTGCTGTTGAGTAAACTTACAGAGAGAGAGAACAAGATAGCAATAGGACCACAGGTAAATAAAAAAAAGTTAATGAATTAATGTGAATCTGTCATCTGCAATTAAGGTTCCAAATTGCTGAAACGTTTAGATAGCTGTTAGGTCAGGGAGACACATTGTACTGTGTACTGTGCTTCCAAAACATAGAAAATGCTTTTATTCTTCAGTATAGGGGTAGGGAACCTTTTTGGCTGAGAGAGCCAAAAATGGCAAATTTTTTAAAACGTAATTCCGTGAAAAAAAGAGCTACACGATCTGAATATAACTAAATAAAAGTAAAAGTGTGCATTTTATGTAAGACCAACACTTTTAAAGTACAATAAGTCTCTGAATCCTTTTTAATACTGTTGTTCTGCTGTTGCTTCTAATGTAGAATAAAGTACTTCTTACCATTAATGTGACTTGCTGCATGGTTTTGCTGATGGCTTTGTAGTCCCCCACACACACCACCCAATGTGACTCCTCGCCCCCACATACACACACACAACCCCACCTGACCCCCCGACACAAATATAACTGATATATATTCCTGCTGTGTCCCCCCCCAACCAATATATCCCTGCTGTGCCCCCATATATTAATAATGGCCACTGATGTGTCCCTTATATAGTATTAATAGCACTTGCTGTTCCCCCTCCCCCATATACTAATAATGCCCTTGCTGTGCTTCTCCACGTAGTAATTATGCCTCCATATAGTAACAACGCCTCCCTGTGACCAACTGAAAAAAAACCCACAATTCTCACCTAATCCAGGCTCTCTCGATGCATGAGTAAGTCTCTCCCTCGCTTCAGGCCTGCAGCCTGTAAGCTGCAGGAACAGTATTTCCAGGCAGATGTGTCATACCATAGCGCAGACCAGAGTAGGTGATCACCTCACCACAGGCTGTAGGTCTCCAGGCAATGAGAATAAAAGGGGGATTGGGATGCTGACTATCAGGAACTTACCTGACAACTCTCCAGCGACGTCCGTCCCGGCTGGAGCGCAGTGCTGCCTCCCCGGCCGGGGCCGCGTGGCGTCACAGAGAGTGAGTACGGAGGCTCCAGTGAGTGAGTACAGAGGCTCCAGTGAGTAAGGCCGCCCAGCTGAGCGGTGTAGTGCTCAGCTGGACGGTATCAGTGCTTAGGGTGAGTGGCAGACGTCTCTGCCACTCATTCTGCAGCACTGAAGCTAACTGTGGTCAGGACTCAGGAGTCCGGACCAATCACATTCTGGTCTAGGCTCCTGGTCCTGTATTTAAAGAGCCAGTGGTCATTTACTGATCGCTGGCTATTAGGTTAACTCCCTGGTCCCAGCTTCCCTGTCTACTCCTGCGATCCCCATTCTAATCCCTCTGTTTTCCTCGACTTGTTATCTGACCTCCTGCTTGACTTTTTGACTATCCGATTGTTTGCTGATTTTGTATCGCGTTGTCCGTTTGGTTCTGACTTGGCTTGTTCACTATCCTTTATTGTGTTTGTTTGTCTGTCCTGTTGAGTGTTCCACATATACAGCGTAGGGAACGCCTTTGGGGTTGTCCACGGCCGCCTAGGGCCGACTGAGGCAAGTAGGTAGGGACAGTGGGTGGGTTCAGACTCAGGGCCCACAGTCTTGTTGCGTCCGTACCATCCTGCCCTGACATTGACATTTCCTGCTCTGCCATTCTACTTTTCTGCATCTATGTAAGGAGAACGCAGATGCAGTGAAGGGTGAGTAGGGCTTAAAAATAAAGTGATTGAGGCATACCTCGAAACTGTGCGGCCATGTACAAAGGAAACACAGTATTGATGGCTTATCAACAGGATCGGTCATTAATCAATGATTGGTGGGGTGCCGACAACCAGCATCCCTACCACTACTCAGTTGGCTCTGGTCATTGTGTTTTTGCTGGGTCAGGTTATTGCAGCTGAGCTGCCATTCACTTGAGCAGGAACTGAGCTGCAGTTACCCTTTCCACCACTATGGAGTGAATGTAGCCAACTGCTTTTGGTCCTGTTCACTGTCTTGGGGTGCTGTCTCGTTAATCAGTGATTGATGACCTATCCTGTGGATAGGCCATCGATCTGTTTTGCCTGGAAAACCTCTTTAAGAGTAAGGCATAGACAGGAAAACTGTGTCAGGGCTCACACTCCATTTAAACAGAACATGTCCATGTCTTCTCTTTATTGCATCATAAATGCAATACAGGACATATAATCAATAAGAAAAACTAATTGAAAATGGCTCGTAATGGTAAGTGATGGGCTCAGAATTGAATACTTTAACTAGGGCCTGTTATTGTGTTAGAGCCTTGGCCCATGAGAGGATTCCTTGTTACTCTGGTGGGCCAGCATGATCCTGCTTAGGAATGGTCAGTAGGTTGAAGCTGGGCTATTAGGGCATGCAGTCCCAAGTGTACCATAACAGCCTAGTCTACCAAAACATGAAAGACCATCATTCACTTAAAGAGGAACTGTCACCATCCCAGAGCGATATACAAAGCCCCTATTATAGATCAGGTACATATTACTCAGACAATGTCTTCTGACTGTAAATTAGATGGCACAATCCACAGAAATTGCATTTAAAGGATGCCTGCACCATATGTAAATTAGCCTTATACAGTCACACTTATGCTACCCTTCTCTTTCCAGTCATGCTGCCCGCACCACTGTTCCTCCCACACTGGCTTGAGTGACATCCCTGATCACTGCGTTTGGAAAGATAAAACTTTATCTTGGCCATCTTTGCTGTGATCAGGGATGTCACTCCCCTATTGTCTGACTAATATTCAACTGATCAAGCACTGGGGGTTGTTTATATTTCGGGGGGGGGGGGGGGGTGTAATGTCCTCTCTACAGCAATTGTACCACTTGGCTTAGTGAAAAATAAATGTACACTACCTGGTCTGCACGTACAACCTGGTGGCGCAGTCCATTTTTTAAACCGCCACCCGATTCCCGCTTTCTTAATCTTCAATTGGGCCTGCTCTATGCACTGTTGCCGGGCCCAGCGCTCCAATATCCCCCCCTCCCCCTCTGTGACACGGCCGATTTTCAAAAGGCATACGTGTTTATTTCACTCAAATTTAAAGAGTCACTGTCGTATTTTTTTTTTTTTTTTGCAGAAATCAATAGTCCAGGCGATTTTAAGAAACTTTGTAATTGGGTTTATTAGCCAAATCTGCCATTATCTGCATGTAAAAAGCCTTTTCCCAGGTCCCCCCCTCCTTCCTCTTTTTCATCCACTCTGAAAAATCTGAAAATTGTGACTTGTTGCAGGAGTCGTCCCCTGTCTGCTCTAGGGAGAGGGGAGGGGGGAGGAGGAAGGAGGGAGTTAGCCGGCAGCAGAAAGCAGATAACAGAGGATTACAGGCCCGGAGCTGGGTGACAGCTGTAATCTGAGCTCAGACAGGTCACTGGTGATGGTCAGAAGAGATAACGGGTGAGGGATTTGTAGATTAATTCTTTGTTGTCCTGTTTTGGTCTTTTCTTTAGCTCTCTCCATAGGAGAACAATGAAGACAGGGGGGAGAGCTTCAAACTGCTTTTTCATGATAAAAATGCATTTTTCGGATAATAAACCCAATTACAAAGTTTCTTAAAATCGCCTGGACTATTGATTTCTGCAAAAAAAAAAAAAATCACGACAGTAACACTTTAAGCTGCAATGTTTCAATCCAACATTAGGGTCTTTTTCAAGCAGGGCTGTATGCTGCCAACCGGCTGCCAGTTCTCAAGCACATTAGATGTATTCCCTCATCATCTATGTATTTTGTTGTAATCACCAATGTTGGACATTTGTTCATTTTGGGATGACCTACATATTCCCTCCCAGATACACAGATGAGAACATTCCCCATGCTGTGGTCCTGTTGTTCTAAGGACTAATCCAGCCCTGCGGTAAGAAATGCCAGCTAAATATTTGTGTCTACCCTCCCTGGATACCAGGATGCAGATACATTGTAAAGCTTTCACACTGAAGCAATGTGGCTTGTACGAGAACATCCACATCACTGTCCTCAGAGTTAGTGGGAAACAACCAGGAACACAAGATACTTGTAAATGGTGACTGCATATAACTAAGACTGCTAACCTAAATCTAGTTCCTATGTTTTTTTTTTAGATGTCTCTCTGTACTTTTAGGCTGCATGCACTTGGCTGTGTTATGGATCTGTATCGGAAAGGTCCCTGCTGTTAGCTGGTATAGCTATATTCGTTACGCTTGCATATGGAAAAACCTCTTTAAACTCTTTATGGGGAAACCTTTTTAGGGTGCGTTCACACCTACAGGATCTGTAGCAGATTTGTTGCTGTGTTCAGTTATTTAAATGAAATCTGCTGCAGAAAATCAGCTGCAGATCCTGTAGGTGTGAACGCACCATTAAACAATCTACGGGATAGGGTAAGTGTTGGTAAAAGTTTGACCAATGACAATACAAAAATACATAAAAAAAGGTTTACCCATGATGAAAACGTATTACTTATCTACTAAATAGTTGGTCAGTGCCAAATGTCTCTAGTTCAGTGTCACAGCTGCTGAGCATACACACTGTCACCATGTAGAAGTGGAGAAGATAGCCACCAAGGGCTCTACTAGCACCATAGAGTTTAAATGGAGTGATAGCAAACATGCTCTAGGGGACTTGGAAGCCGTATTCTTGTAATTGGTGTGGGGTTGCAGCATTTGGATCCCATAAACATAATAATGATAATAATAATAATAATAATAATAATAATAATAATAATATTCCACAGATTCACAGTGTTGCTCCCTGTCCCCATTAGGGCTAACAATTTAAATTCACCTATCTGTATGTTTTGGGAGGAAACTCACACAAACACAGAGAGCAGAGAAAACTTTACAGATGTTTCCCTTGGTCGGATTTAAACACCAAGGCTAAAGGGTAGGAAGTATAGTTTTTTTTCCAGTTTTGCATGGTGCTCTCTGCTGCCACCTCTGTCCTAATAAGGAACTGTCCAGAGCAGGAGCCAATCCCCATAGAAAACCTTTTGTAATTTGTTCTTAAAAAACCTAATAAAAACATTGAAACAGAAAACCTTTCCGCTTTGGACAGTTCCTCACACAGGCAGAGGTGGCAGCAGATAGCATTGTGTCAGACTGGAATTAATACACCACTGCCTGCAGGGCATACAGAAGCTGATAAGTACTGAAAGATTTGAGATTTCTTTAAATAGAAGGAAATTACAAATCTTTATTACTTTTTGAGACCAGTTGGGTTAAATGAAATCTTTTTTTGCTGGATTACCTCTTTATAGGGCATACAAAATCCTGTAGCTTTCGTAAGCTTTTCGTAGATCAGTCAAATAAATTTATCATCTTTAGTATCATCAGAAGAATTTGGTGTGGTGGCGTGCAGCAGCCATTGTTGCTGTGGAGGGGGCTAGGTCTGGCGGCAGTAGTGTCGCTGGACCACTGGGTTGTCTCTCTATGGGCACTGATAGAGCAGCTGATAAGTATGGAAAGACTTGAGATTCTAAGTAAAATACAAAACTATATAATTTTCTGAAACCAGTTGATTTGAAAGAAAAAGATTTTCGCTGGATAACCCCTTTAACCTATGCCTAATAGCAAAGATTTCCAGTAGATTGGTGCCGAATGTTCTAATTGTCTGAACTAGGTGCAAATCAAAGTTAGGCTTAAATATCTGAATGACTGCTACTGCCCATGACAAAGGGTTAACATGCTCATTTCATGATTATTGACCTTCAATTGCTTGGTTAATAGTAAGTTAGAAATGGTCACAAAACAGGTGGTTTTCATTTTGTAGAATACATTACATTGTCAGACTGTTTTTCAGCAGTAGTAAACTGCAGCATATGTCAGACCTCATGATTATTACAGAATGACCCTTTACAACAACTGGCAAGAGCAAAGTGGAGAGGGAGATTAGTGCACAATGCTGGTGTTAGGTACTTGAGTCATTAGGAACAAGAGTCAAAGACAGGTTGTCTGCAGCCTTCATTTACCAGCTGCAATTATGAATGTGCATGTCGTTCACTACAACTACATCTTTAAAATATACTTCAATAAACTATTGTCATTCAAGATGTTTTCTTTTCTAGCAGGCAGGGGCTACAGTTGTCTCTATATAAGTCTAGTATTATTATGACTGTGCCTGTTCGGACCTCGGCGCGGTCCTATGCTAGTGATATACTTTTGAGACTGCGCTTTTAAGGCCATATAACATGCCACAATGTGAGAAGGAAGCAAGATGTTAGACATGTTAGGCTACATTCACATTAGCCTTTGACCACCCGGCACCATTCCGTCTACCTTTTCTGTTTTAGAGTAAGCAAAACGGAAACTGTCGGATCCGTTAAAATCCCCATAGATTCCCATGCTATTTTAGTGTGCTCCGTTTGCCCTAATTGTGCTCCGTTTGCATGCAATCCGTTCAAGATCCGTTTTTTTGAACGCAAGAAAAAATAGCGTTTGCAGTATTTTTCTTTCCGCTTAAAAAAACGGATCACGAACGGAAAGTGCACTTCCGTTTTTTTTACATTGTAGTCAATGAGGACGGATCTAAAACGGAAGGTATTTCCGTTCACATCCGTTTTTTTCATCCGTTTTTGCACTGAGCATGCGCAGAAGCAGCAAGAAACCAAAGAAGAAAAATAAACGGATAGAAAAACGGATGCTGACTGATGCAAACGGATGCAAACTGATGTACAAAAGTCAGTTTTTTTAAGCCAAAATACAAACTGACCATTAAAAAAAGATGAACATTTTGCAATCAGTTTGCATCAGTCTGCTCATCCGTTTAATTAATATAGACGGATCCGTTAGAAACAAAGAAAAACGCTAGTGTGGCCGAGCCCTTAGATCAGACTAGGGCTCACAATCTGTGTCCTTCCCCTGTTCTTTCTCTAACCGTACTTCACCTCTAGTTCTGTTAATTATCTTACCAAATAACACTATAAGGCTATGTTAACACACAGTATTCCCGTTAGTATTATGGTCAGTCTTTTTTAAACCAAAATGGAAATGGAACTGACAGGGCAAAATTATAATGAAAGATCTGCACAGTTCCTGTATTTTCAATCCGCTCATGATTTTGGTTGAAAAAAGACTGACCAAAATCCTACAAAAATACTGTGTGAACATAGGCTTAATGTTAATGCATCAAATAAGTACTATAACTAACTATGTTAATGGGGATAAGGTAACTGTTGACCATTTGCATACTTACTTTTGTTCAGTATTTGGAGAAGGCAGCCTTCAATGTTGTAATATGCAATTTTAATATAGCAGGTAAACTTCAATAAAGGAAAGGTATAAATGGTATCATTGACTAAGTTGGATGACTGTGGTGCTGTGGATATCAAAGCCAAAGCCTTTATCGCCTTCAACAATGATACAGTTCAACATAAAGAGCTGATAAAGAAGTTATGTAAAATTAGGCTTAATTCCTGGATAGCTCTTTGCAGTTGGCAAAAAGATAGATATTAGAGGGTTGTTGTTAATGGTGTGAACAAACGGCGTACCACAAGGTCATGTTCTGGAGCTTATTTGTTAAAATGTTTGTAAGTGACAAAGAAGAAGGTTTGGTAGGCAAGGTTTGTATGCATAATAGGTTTATTGTTCCTAAAGATGTCTCTAAAATTCAGCTTTACAAAACTATGGAAACTGGTTCAATGTTTTTAAATATAATGCACTTGGGGGGAAGGAATCCCCTCTCTAAGTATCATATTGGCAGTTCTGTGTTAGACAGAGGTGAAGGATTAAGGGTTCTTATTTCTGACAGCTTCACAATAAGTGAACAGTGTGGTCACACAGTAGGGAAAGTGAAAGTTGAATGCCTGGCTGCATAGCTAGAGGTTTAGCCAGTACGAAGAGGGAGAATATGCAGTACTGAGGAGAACTTATTCATCTGCTTACAACACATTCTTGGTTTAAATTCTGGCAAAAATAAAAAAAATAGTGCATTGTATCGTAGACCACCAGAAAGAACGCGTTTGCAAGTTTTTAATTCCTGTCCAAATTGAGGCATGTGGGAATGGTTTCTAGGTAGTTCCTCAACTTAAATTGGCCTCAGGTTACAATATTTTCAAAATACAATTGTTCTTGGACCACGGACCATCGTTACTTGAGATCAGACTCAACATATAATGCTACAGAGAGTCAGGATCTGGGGCACATGTGAATAACTAGATAATTGACCAATAAAAGTGGCCATTTTACTGGTAAACCCCCAGTATTACTGAAGTCCATGCTGTGATTGGCTGTCTAGTAGCGCCTCTCTACAGTACAGTGTGATACTACATGTTCTGTACTGCTCTTTACCTGTACCAGCATGTTTTGTTTCTTTGGGCACCAGGTGAGGATTCATTTTATTTTTCTGGGACCCTTCCGGAACTGTACTGGACTCTGAAAATGCTCCAGTCCCCTATAAAGAAAGTAGACTCTAGCAGCTCTTTCTGCTTATTTTCCTTATCTTATTTTTTTTTCTCATTTTGGGATGAAATTACAGGGTCTTCAGAACCAATTACCAGTTTTCCATAGAGTTTTGGTCTCAGGATACAATGTTTTCAACATACAATGGTCGTCCTGGAACCAATTAATATTCTAAATTGAGGGACCACTGTATATGATCCAGGGAAATTTCTGTCCATATTAGATAGATTTCTGGTGCATCTAATTGGAGACTAGGACATACTTATTTTGTGCTCTGCACCAAAATAATAACTATGTCTAAAACAAGACTGCCTGGGCAGGAGAGCTATTATGGTATGTGTCCAGGGAGAAGGAGTTAAAAAAACAACATGCACTCATCTCCCTGGCTCCAAAGCTGCATCAATCACACTCATGCTGGTCATTTAACACCCTAAATGCTGTGACATGGATCGACATTTTGGAGGATTTCTACCAGGTTGAAAAAAGTGACCCTGGTGCTAGAAAATTGAGGCGCTGTCATGAATGTGCCTGTACCGAACTCCGTGCGCCCCTTGGCTCGTGCTGCGCGCCTGAGATGGCGCTGATATTCAGTGTTTTTGTATGTTTGTGCAGTGTCCTGAACCTTGTCTGAACACTGCTCTATTTCCTTCTGTGTGTTCAGCCACACCCGCTTTGCCTGAGATACTCCTGACCACTCCGGAGTTAACTCTGATGCTGGTTAGCTAGTCTGATAGACTGTTCTCTCTGCCAGTCAGGTTGCTCTTGCCCCAGGTGTTCTGAGATTAGGGCTCTGGTCCAATCAGCTCCTGCACTGGACCTCTGGTCTCCTATATAGTGTCTTCCAGCCTGCCTCTCACTGCCGGATATTGAGCTTGTCTCTGCCTGGTTCTGTTTCTCCTGCTCTGTTTATTCTGACTCTTTTGCTTTGTATTTCTGACCATCCCTGCTAGCTGCCTGCCCTGACCATATTGCCTGTTTATAGACCTTGCTTCTTGGATTGTGTTTTTGTACTGCGCTGCCAGACTGTTGTGACCCGGATTCCTGACCATTCTCATTGTGTTTTGTCTGTCTGTCTGTCTTGTCTTTTTGTCCCACCAAGCCAGTACAGGGACCGCCGCCCAGTTGCTGCCCTGGGGCTTAGCCTAGGGGGGCAAGTAGGTAGAGGACAGTGGGCGGGGCTGAGCTTAGGGCTCACTGTCTTGTCTTGTCCTGCTGTCCGGTTCCTGACAGGCGCCTAGAATCTTTGTCTGGAATATTCTGTAGAGATGAGTTGTGGATGAAAAAAGTTGGGATGGCCTGACCAGATAAAAAAGAAAAGAGAATTACTCCAAGAACAAACAGATCCAGAATATCAACAGTAAAGACCCTATTACACCAAATGACTATTGGCCAATTACTGACTGCCCACGCCGATAATTGTTTAGTGTAATAGCACATGTTGAAAGACACAGTGAAAATCACGGCGTGTGAAATGACCATCTGCTGGGCGTCGCTCTGTGCAATAGGAATGGCGGCAGCAGACCTACATGGAACTTAATGGGGCACCTGAATGATCTAAGGATCATTCAGGCAGACCCTCCAGTTGCGCCCCGATCGCTGTCTGTGTGTGTAATAGCGCAGGCAGCAAGCAGGGAACAAGGGGTAAGTAAACGCTGAGCTAACAGGTCTGTACTCACTTTCCCTGGAACATTGGGCCGTGTAATTTGTCCTTAAATGAATGTAGAGATGTCTGGGATAAATATCTATGCTAAGGTAAAAATTAGTTTAGCTGTGTATGGCCTCAAGAGAAGCAGTAACTGAACTTACCTTTTCAGAATTTACCTCTCATACCTTGCAGCCATAACTGCGCTTCTGCACAGCCATTGTTTTCTAATCCTGTACAACTACTTTAACTGCTCTTACTCTCTGTAGTGTCTTTTCATTTGAAACTGTCAAACTCTATGAGCACAAACCAGTTTTTCACTCTTCTTTTCTTAAGCTTTTTGTAGAAAACCTTTTCCCAGTATTAACCAAACCAGTTACATTTGAGGGATTGGTTTGGAGTAGGTTGTAGAAAGAATTCTAGTTTTTAGGATTTTTGGCAATTAACAGTATTGCATTCAGTCTCAGTCTTTAGTGCATAAGTCTCCAGTGAAATTAGGGCTATGTTCACACACGTTAGAGTTTCATTGCCGTACTGTCACGATACTCCATCGTCTTCACAAAAATAATACAGTACTGCAATGAACTGATGCCGTAACACAATGAAATAATGATAAACAGAAGAAAAATGTCAAATTTACTTGTTTTTTTTCTCTCCTCTCTGGCCTTTGTTTTTTGTTTTTTTTGGTAGGCTCTGTGGCAGTTTCTCCAAAACACATGGTGAGGGTTTGGCATTTTTTTCTGCAAACTGTGGTGTTTCTCTCCAATGGAGTTCAATGGAATTTCTTCTGTTCATCTCAAAAAATGCCAAAGGAAAAAAGAAAAGAAAAGCCAATCACACCTAGTCAAAGTAGAAAAAAAAATGGGAGAAAAATTATCTTTGGTAGTTTTTCTCGTGTTTTTCTAGAGGCCAGAAAGACGCCATAGAAAAGCTGTGTCTGGGAGCACTCTCAGTGAACACAGAGCAGTTGATCTAACTAGTTTTATATGTGACCTTCTGTAGCAGCCACTTACCATCTAAGCAGATTTTAGAGTCTTACAATAAACTAAGGGTCAACAAGCTTGCATAAAAGCTAGCTCATGGGAACTTTCAGGATTCTTGCTAGAAATGGTCACTGGACTGAACTAATTTTATCACCTCCTGTACTTAGCTTTGTGTTGATGGTGCTCACTGGCCTAGTTTGATGTGCTAGACATCAGTCAGGTAGCTTTGTTTCTTTGTATTGGTATTTCTTTTTTTAAATTTGTGGCTCCTTTAAGGCTATGTTCACATGCTGTACAAACAACAGCCGTACCGTGTGAACAGCCGTTGTTTGATGCTACCGACAGCTGGGATTAAAGGAGAAGTCTGGCCAAAATAATTTTTTTATATGTTATTACTGATGGAAAGTTATGCAATTTTCTAATGTACATTAATTATGGGAAATGCTCATATACTGCTATTTTCCTTAATTTAGTGTATCAGAATTCTTTCAGAAGCAGTGACGTCACAACGAATGGTGTAATTCCTATGGAGTGTCCAGCAGGGGGCGCACTATATATAGAAGTCAATGAGTACCATTGATTTCTATATATAGTGCGCCCCTGCTGGACACTCCATTGGAATTACAATGGATGTGTATGTAAATGTAATATACAGTGTTTTTGATTGAATACATTTATGGAATACTTTGGGGAGCAAGTGTCCTTGCTCCCCAAAGTATTCCATAAATGTAATCAATCAGTACATCACAGTAAGCCCGCCGAACCGCCGCCGCCCGCCGCTACCGAACGCCCGCCGCTCTGGACTACACTCAACTACTACTCTCATCACCTGCTCATAGCATGAGCAGGTGATGGGAGGTGTAGTAGCTGGGTTACATCGCTGAGATCGCTGCTGTTGCCGATGCCTATCATCCCCCTCCGCTCCCCCCTCCTGCTTCTGCAGCTGATAAGAGTAGTTGAGTTTAGTCCAGAGCGGCGGGCGTTCGGCAGCGGTGGTGGTTCGGCGGGCTTACTGTGATGTACTGATTGATTACATTTATGGAATACTTTGGGGAGCAAGGACACTTGCTCCCCAAAGTATTCCATAAATGTATTCAATCAAAAACACTGTATATTACATTTACATACACATCCATTGTAATTCCAATGGAGTGTCCAGCAAGGGCGCACTATATATAGAAGTCAATGGTACTCATTGACTTCTATATATAGTGCGGCCCCTGCTGGACACTCCATAGGAATTACACCATTCGTCGTGACGTCACTGCTTCTGAGAGAATTCTAACACTTCCTGATACACTAAATTAAGGGAAATAGCAGTATATGAGCATTTTCCATAATTAATGTACATAAGAAAATTGTATAACTTTCCATCAGTAATAACATATAAAAAAAATAATTTTGGCCGGACTTCTCCTTTAATGATCATGATCATTAATTCCGGCCGCAGATATTGTTAAACAATGGCCGTTCATGCAGAACAGCCGTTGTTTGTACAGCGTGTGAACATAGCCTAAAGCAGCGCTTCTCACTGGTGAGGCACAGCTTACAGTCTGATGAGGCGTGGGGTCCCTACCTGTGCCTGACTCCAGGATTTTTGGCCTGCTGTGAAAATCAATTGATATCCTTAATCTGGCCTGGAGGATGGCACAGCAGATTATTATCTGGGTGGTTTGACTGTCCATATTATAGTCTTCTAAGATGCAGGTATTTAAGTAGTGAGTGAGTGAGTGAGTGAGTGAGTGAGTGCAGGAGTGAGTAAGTTGGTGACATCATCACACATCTAGAGAAGCCATAGAATGGGAGCCAGGAAAGGTGAATATTAACATTTCAAGGAAAATGGAGAGGTGGTAAAGAAGAAGTAGGAATCAGCGCAAAAAGCAGGCAG
The DNA here is from genome assembly GCF_027789765.1 of Dendropsophus ebraccatus. NCBI lineage: Eukaryota > Metazoa > Chordata > Amphibia > Anura > Hylidae > Dendropsophus > Dendropsophus ebraccatus. Next base: position 69,476,901 of record NC_091454.1, read on the forward strand.
CATGATGCAGTGGCACTATATCAGGTCCTAACCACTGACATCGGATCGGGGTTCTCAGTGGCGATATGCCATGAGATATCCAGTGATCTGATCAGTAGCAACTGAGAGTCAGTACACACAGTCACTGCTAATAGCAATCCTAGCTGCACTGTCTATGTGGAACTAGTGGGAGAAATAACTATTTGTGGGACACTATTGGGGGATTTAACTATTTGGGGAACACTATGAAGGGAATTAACTGCTTGTGGGGAACTAATGTGGCACTATTCAGGAAATTAACCATTTGTAGGGCACTATTCAGGAAATTAACTACTATATTAGGAACTATTGCAAAATTACCTACTTGGAGGGGAATAATGGAGTAACTACTTTGTGGGAGCAACTACTATCGAGCAGTATTATGCATGGTGTGTCATGGTTGGCTTGCCTCCCTAAGTTTTCCTTCACACTGCACTCTACCTTCCTATCCTATACTTGTTATGTCATGGCAATTTATGATATGATTTATCATAGTGCACAGCGTCAGGAGATGTGCGGCGCTTTGCCAGTGGGTTATACAAATAGAGCTGTATGTATAAGTACAGTGTGATTTTGGGTTACCACAGAAGGAGCTGTATGCATTTCTGAACTGTGATGTTGGGTAACCACAGGTGGAGCAGTATGTATTTCTGCACTGGGGTGTAGGCTTACTAAAGGTGGAGCTATATTTGTTGCTATACTGTGGTGTTGGGTAACTACAGGGGGCTGTATTTACTGCTTCATTGTGGTGTTGGGTTAATACAGGTGTAGCAGTATTAATTTCTGCACTTTGGTTCTAATTTGGCACTGTTCTAGGATATTATGTGCACTACATGGCGGTATTGGTATGTGTTTGTTGGTTCGCCGAATGAGGCTTGAGAAAAAAAAGTTTGAGAAGCTCTGCTTTAAAGTGAATCTTTCATTCCCTCCTCCCTCCAAGGACCTGAACCTGGCAGCTTCATAAACTCTTTCATGCCATACTTGTAAAACATGTGTTGGTGTCTTCATTTCTGCAAACAAAATGCTTTAATTTCACTTCTGAGTAGTATCATACAGGCACGTCCTATAATGCCCTCTGCCCTAGGACTGAAGTGCCTCTCACTGCTACATCCCTGTCTATGCCCACCCCTCTGCATAATAACCTTCATAAAGGTCTCTGCCTCTCTAATGTATTGTGATGAATATAGAAAGGTTTCTATACTGTGGTATTATTTAAAGGGGTACTCCAGCGAAAATATTTTTCTTTCAAATCAGCTGGTTTCAGAAAGTTATCTAGATTTGTAATTTACTTCTATTAAAAAATTTAACTCTTCCAGTACTTGCCAGCTGCTGTATGTCCTGCAGGAAATGTTGTTTTCTTTCCAGTCTGACACAGTGCTCTCTGCTAACATGCCTAAGTGATGTATGTATTCATATTATCCTGTAAAAAGATTAAGTAGCACTTTCCATAAGCTATTCTAGTTGCCAGACACAGGTAGCCAACTACCAAGTCACCAATAGTAATGTACAAGAGAAGAAGAGTCAACAAAGTATTTTTTTGTACTCAAAATTTTAATTTTTCTATTTTATTTTTGTGCAAATCCATCACTGTGTACTATAGCGTTGTTTCGAGTTAACCACCCTTCATCAGGCTATAATGACATGGAGTGAGGTATGGACACAGTAGTAATCACAACAACTGGAGTGCCGACACGTCTTCCATTGTATCTTTGTGTAATTAACCTACTACTTGTTCTACAACTAGGTAGCAATGCATGTTTGCCACATTGTATTTGAAGACCCAAACCTTATGAACAAATGTTTGAGTACTGTACAAAAATAAATTGAGTTTAATTTTTTCAGACTTTAATTCCTTTTCAAAAGATGGGGGTCAATTTGAACAACGAAAAATGATGTAGGGAGGAGCGAAGGTTCAACGTCTTACGTCTGCTTTAGCTGCATGCTCATTAATGTGATAAAAGTGGTATCAGATTTTAATGTACCTTTCACATTAGCAGCCCTGTACAGAAAATGGTATTTTAATAGGAGATTTAGCAGTTTAAAAAAACTTGGACACACTTGGCCAGTTGCAAATGTCACCAGTTCCCCACCAGTGAGTCTGCAATGTTAATAAACTGTTAATGAACTCAGCAGTTCAGTGTTTGCCAAAAGGCTGACTTTTTCTTTATCCTTGAGACACCTTGATAAGTGTAGTAGGTGTGTGGTTACATCTACCAGTAATATAACCCTTTCTAATGTAAAGATAAAAGAAACTCTACAATGAGCAGATAAACTGGCACCAATGGTGATAGGTAACAATATAAGGGTTACAACAAAGTAAATAACTTCTAGCATGCGTAAATGGTAAGGGCCCCTTCACACGTCCGGAAAAACCACCCGGATTTCCTATCAGGATTTCCGGACGCATAGACTTTCATTGGACACGGACACCCTTCCGGAATTTTCCGGAAGGGTGTCCGTTCCGGAAAATAGGACCGGATTTTTTAGAACCGGTCCTATTTTCGTCCGCACATCAGGAAAGCGTCCGGAGTTCCACTCACCTTCCGCCTCTGCCCCGGCCTCCTGCTGCCTCTTCGTCCGCATCCTTGTCTGCAGGTACCCCCGGCGGCCACTCGCGGCACCCACGCAACCCCCCCCCCCCGCGCGGCCACTCGCGGCACCCCCGCACCCTCCCCCCCTTCCCACGGCCACTCGCGGCACCCACGCACCCCCCCATCCCCCCCCAGGCGGCCAGGAGACCAGGACAGGTGAGATTAAAACTCCCATCATGCCCTGCTGACAGGCCATGATGGGAGTTGTACTTCTGCAGCCTGTGGCCATCCAGGTTGCAGAAGTACAACTCCCACCATGCCCCTGCTGACAAGTCATGATGGGAGTTGTACTTCTGCAGACTGTGGCCATCCAGGTTGCAGAAGTACAACTCCCACCATGCCTTGCTGACAGGTCATGATGGGAGTTGTACTTCTGCAGCCTGTGGCCATCCAGGTTGCAGAAGTACAACTCCCACCATGTCCTGCTGACAAGTCATGATGGGAGTTGTACTTCTGCAACCTGGATGGCCACAGGCTGCAGAAGTACAACTCCCATCATGTACTGCAACCTGGGTGACCACAGACTGCAGAAGTACAACTTCCATCATGACCTGTCAGCCAAGCATGATGGGAGTTGTAATTCTGCAAGCTGTGACCATCCAGTTTGCAGAAATACATGTCCTATTTTTCTTCTCATCAGGAAATCCTGAAGGTTTTTCCTGATGGTTTCCTGATGGTTTCCTGAAGGTAAAAACGGATTACTGTCAGGAAATCCTGATACTTTCCTGATGACATTTAAGGCCTCCTGATCAGGATTTCCTGACAGTAAAAACTGACACGGACGTGTGAATGGATCCTAAGATAGGTGCTGCACTGACGTATAGGGTTACCTGCTGCAATTTCAATGGCAATTTGCTGGTAGCTTTTAATTTCTATAAAGAAAATGTAAGTGCTTAAAGGGAACCTGTAATGTTATACATGGTGTCTAGAGATGAGCGGACCATCAGACTTTTGGTCCGACGGCATCGGCGCTCTCTCGTCATGCCTGTGATCCCGGCGGCATAGTTGCGATCCCGCGAGTATGCGGCCAGGATATTCCAGGGAATTCAACATCGATTTCCTGGAATATCCTGGCCGCATATTCCCGGGAGCGCAACTATGCGGCCGGGATCACAGGCATGACGAGAGAGCAAACTGCTTTCGGACCAAAAGTCCGAACAGTTAGCTCATCTCTAATGGTGTCCTGTGCGATATCTGGTATACAGCAGGATAAGCTGAGCTGATCACTGGTTCTTTAAAACAAATTCGCCCCATTTTATAATACATGTGATCTGTAACATATTTGTAAATGACCTTATTTTGCAAAAATGATTCCTTGACCCTCATAAAAAAAACTGCTCTAAAGTCTTGTCTCACTTCTTTACAATTTGCTGTCAATGCCTTGATGAGCCTAAGAAAGTCTGGGCTGTGTGACCATGAGCTGAGCTAGTCTGCCTGTGCATGATTCACACTGTTACTGAAACATCTCCCTTTAACTTAGTGCTTAGTGTAACCTGTTCATTTCTGTACTACTGCTGTATCTTTTATTTCTGCTCAAAAATTAGTGCATCAGTAACCCCTCACCCCCAAGCTATCTTAGTGTACTGTATAAATCATCCTCCAGCACAGTACAGCCTGTTCAGTGCACTTAAAGAGTATGTGCATATTATGTCGGCAAGACAAGAGAAAGGAAGTTCTGGTCCTGACCCTGAAATGGAGAGAATGAGAAATAGCTATGCACCAGGGAAGGGACTCTAATTACTACCACTCCAATTTGCAAAAAACTTTTTAAACAACAGATACTGTATGCCTAAAATGAACTTTTTTCAATTTTTTTAATCAATTTTTTCCCTATTATGTTACCCCCCCCCCCCCCCCAGCCACCACCAAACTTCTTCTTCAAATCTTGCAGTGTTATTATCTGTCTCTAATAGGTAAAAAAAAAATCTGTAAATTTTAAGTAATACATTCGTTACATTCTGATATTTGCTAATTAATTGACTGATAGTTGGCGTATTACATGGGGTGATATCGACTTGTTTTGACTAATAATCAGCCTGTGTAGCCCTTGCCACTTATAGATAATAATAACAGGAGCCCCAGTCTTGGCCTTTGAGTAGGTATAGGGACATAGCTCACAGGCTTGTTCAGTTAGCCTTGTTTTTTCTCCAAACTGCAACTGTGCATAACTGTGCATGGAGCAGATTATTTCACATCTGTAGCATGGATTGATTATGCTGCCCACAGAGCCTATGTTCCATCTTTGGCTTATGCAAACTGGTATTAGTCAAGGCATCTAGCATCTAACCACATGGGACTGGTCGCACAAAATAATACAATAAAAATGTGAAGAAAGAGGCACCATTGGCAGCAATGTGTGTTATTGGGACATATATTGAGTGATTCAGTACCTACAATACAGGACCATGATAAACAGCAACTCCACGTTGGTGGCTGATAATTACTTCATATTAATCCTTGTCAAACCTTGTCCAAGTTTGGCAACAGTGTTTATTGCTAAGGCCAAAAATTCCCACCACTGTGCATATAGTGTACTAGAAACTTCACAAAATATAATAAATTCCAGAACACCTCTTATTCAGGCTCTATGTTATCACTTTTCATTTACACAGGAATCTTAGAATACAATTTATTCCCAGGTAATTGCTTTGTTTTATTGGTTTGCACTTGCCAGGTCTTTTTTTTATAGAGGTTGGATGAGTTTTGATTTGATTTGTTGAAGTTAAAGTCCCACTGAATAATTGAAGGTCAGGTTTATTTGCACAGTCTGACCAATGCGTGTACTTATCTGGTTAAGGATTTAAAGCTACAGTCAAGGGCAAATATAACAGGGTCTGTAAATCTACAAAAAGATTAAATAGCAAGTGCCTGACAATGGACTTGTTTTTACCTTTTTCTGGATGAATCATCAAAGAATGAGAGCAGGGCGTGGAAGTCATTGTAAAGCACAACTAAACAAGTGTTAAAAGACTTACAATATCCTATTCTATTATCACAGAAAAGGGGGTCATTATTACTGTAATGTATGAAGGCACAGGGGCAACTATTACTTTATAGAGGCAAAGAGGGCAACATTCATGCAGTATTGTGCAGAATATAAGCAATACATACAAATCTTAAAGCAAAGTAGCACAAGATAATGGAATAGAAGCAAATAACAGGAGTATAGAGGCAGTATACAGGGAGACAGAAGAATAGATGCGGTATATGGGAGTATACCGCGTCTATAAATAAGTACAGTAGTAGGGGTCCTGTAAAAAAAAGTCTCAGCCTAAAGTGGGTCCCAGCCTTAGAAAATTTGGGAACCACTGGTCTATTGCTTAATAAACATGTACCACATGAGCACTGTCAAACAATATTCAGACTGTATAATGTCTCTGATGAAACTGCCACATATCAGATTTAATGTGCCGTAAGAGGCATGGGCTTAGGCCCCGTTCACACATAGCAAAACTAGCGGAATTGTCCGCCACGGAATGTCGTTAGCCTCCCTTTTTATAATGGGAGTCTATGGGAGGCGCACGCTGCTGTTCTCACAGAGTCTCTCCACGCTGAAGTATGAACATGTTCATTCTTCAGCGCGGGGAGAGCAGCAGCGCGCGCCTCCCATCATGAGAGGGAGGCTAACGGCATTCCGCTAGTTTTGCTACATGTGAACGTTGCCTTACTAAGAGTACTAATACACAAAGCAATTTTTTGACAATTAACGAAATGGACTCAAACGACCGATATGGCGAACGACCTGAAATCGTTCACCCAATTACACAGAGCGATGAACGTTACTTATGATCTTTATTGCGTTCGTCCTGTCGTGGCCACTGCAAATGACCGAACAACGTCTTATTACATGCGAACAATTTGCAGACGATCAACGCTAAAAATAGGTCCAAATTCTATTGAGTGACCAACGATTTCTCATTGGTCGTTTAATCGTTGTCTGCTATTACAGTAAACGATTAATGTTCAAATCCGAACAGTTTAATGATTTTTCGAACGATAACCGCTCCGTGTAATACCACCCTAAGTGTCAATGCGTCCCTAAGGATCTTTACTGGAGATTACATTAACTCAACACTCTTTGGCAAGTGAAAGGTAACACTCTATAACCCTGTGTTTTCTATGTACAGAGTATTTCCAGAAAAACAATGCTGCAAATATAGTGTGCCAGAATTCTGGCTTTGATTGTGCCAAAAATATCTTTATATATGCTGTGTGCCAGATTTATTATGCACTTTTAACAGTTTTCAGAGCTCACTGGACAATTCTGAAAAGTGACTAGAGAAGAGAGCATGGCCAAGAGGAATTCTAAAATGTGTCACATTTATTATTGGTGTGTGACAACCAAGAGGTGGCATATGGAAGAGAAATATAATATATCTAGCAAAATGTGCCAAATCTATCATACAACATATGCAACTTGATACATTTGGCACAGAATGTAAGGGATGTGGTACTACCCTGCTGGAAGGACACTTCTTGGTGCAAAATGGGAAACTTATTTTTTAATAACCAAGCCCTGGTGCTTCCAAGGCATCTGTGCTGGCCACTACATGTTTCCAGAATTACATGCAAGTCAGTATAATTTGCACATATTATAGGCTATCCCAACACAAGTGGATGCTGGGTCCTTGACTACACATACAGTAGCTTTAATCTATGTTTCTATGTTTGCTAACATAATATTAAGGCTATATCCACACATTGTCAAAATGACGGCAGTTTTTTTTTTTTTAATTGTTAAGGCTGGGTTCACACTATTTATATTTGAGGCTGTATTTGGTCCTCATGTCAGGTCCTCATAGCAACCAAAACCAGGAGTGGATTGAAAACACAGAAAGGCTATGTTCACATAATGTTGTAATTGAGTGGATGGCCGCCATATAACGGTAAATAACTGCCATTATTTCAATATAACAGCCGTTGTTTTAAAATAACAGCAAATATTTGCCATTATATGGCGGCCATCCACTCAATTACAACATTATGTGAACAGAACCTTTCTGTGTTTTCAATCCACTTCTTGTTTTGGTTGCTATACAGCCTCAAATATACGTAGTGTGAACATAGCCTTATTTGCCATCAAATCACAGTCTTCCAATAAAAAGGTCCATCGTTTTGACGGTGTTTGAACATAGCCTTAAACTTTGTAAGGGGGTTAATATGGGTACTTGATGATAAACCCCTTTAAAGCTTCTGTCTGTCTCCTCAAATTTTGTGCTGTCTAGATTTTAGATATTATTAGACAGATATGACATTGGATAGGTGATATCTAAAATAGGGCTAGCTTTAATGAAATGGCTTTTGTGTCACTCAGTTCTTGGGTTATGTCACAGTTGATAAATGGTTGATGCATGAGAGGGTAATATGCCTGAGGGTAGAACAACATATAGGTAAGAATGTAAATGCAACCCCAATAGCAGCTGCATGAAAGTAGAGCTCTGATTGCAAAGGATCAAAAATCATGCAAATTGTGTTCAGCTTGGCTAAAAAATCCCGGAAAACAAGTATTTACACTTTGAAACTGAAATGTTAACTCTTCTGACACTTTACATTGTGTGACTTTTAGATGCAAGTTGAATTTCTTCCGATTTGATGGACATAAATAATAGTACAACCATTCAAGGAAGCAACAGATATGACAATGATATGACAATACTAATATGCCATGGGCCCAAATTTATCAATCTACCTGAAATCAAAGCTGTCTTTTTTTTATAACAACCAATCACAGCTCAGCTTTAATTTTACCAGAGCTTCATAAAATATAAGACTGGTCTATAGTGTTCTACAGTGTGTTAGGACCCGCTAAGATAACATTAATCTCCTAATGTTGCCTTAGGATGCATGTACATGGTACAGAGAGGTCTTGATAAAAACATTTTAGCGGTTTACAGCTATTTGTCACTTTTACTTATCACAAAACCACAGCAATTAGCTATAAACCACAGTTTGGCGGTATTGTGTATGGACCATGTGTTCTATTTATTAAACCTCCTTGTAAATTTTCAGCATTAAGGCAAACAGTACAATACAGTGTTATATTTTAAAGGTGGCCAATCTTTCCTCTAACCCTTTGTAGCTAGTGAGCGGATCAGTTAGGGACTTGAGCTGTATGCCCTCTAAAGCAGTGATCCAAAACAGAAGCAAATACATATAAATGAAGTGCCCTAGAAATATAATTAGAAAGGGTAGTTAATGGGTTTATAGTAACTTTCCTTTGGTCGAAGGCATAGAAGGCATAATATCTACAACTCTGATTAACTGTCTGTTACCCTGGTGGTCTATAAGGAAGGAGTTAAGCCCCTATTCAACAGGGCGACTATGAGGAGCAAACAAGCGCTGTCAGTGCCCGTTTGCTCTTCCTTCCCCGCTCGCTGCCGCCTCTATTACACGCGCCAGCAGCGAGCGGGTGAGAGCCGGGGGGGGCGCAAGGGCTGCGGGGGGCTGCCCGGGTGGTCGCTGATCGTCTGGGCAGCCCATAGCATATAGCAGTGGCCTGCTGACGCCACTCCAGTTCCACAGAACGACGGCAGCATATTGTTGCTATATGAGTCGTTTGTCTTTCAACATGTTAAAAGACAAATGACTACAACGATCAGCCGACACCGTTCATGTTGGCTGATCGTTGCCTTCTATTACACAGAACCATTATTGGCCGTAAAGGCCGATAATCGTTCCGTGTGATAGGGCCTTTACTCTTAGAATCTTTGATGGTCTTGGGCAGAGAAAAGGCTTATTATTAGCATGACTAGAGGTCAGAATGGGTAACTTATGCCATTACTGGTATTCTAGGTTGGCTATGTCAGCATCCCTGGTGGTCTAGGGCAGTGAACATGGTAATGACACTATCCCTGAAGATCTATGGTAGTGGAGTGGTCAATTTCCCATATTGGGGTCCACTGGACTGGTTACTCACCTCAAGGCTCCAGTGTGATCCTGGTTGTAACAGGAGGCTGAACACGGTTTGCCAGCTTCCTGTTCTCCTAGTGTAATGATCACAGAGACCAGTGCAGAAAGACAATATAGAATGGGGAGCTGTGGAACTATACTACCACACGGTTTTCGCTATAACCAGGTAGAGCAGCTAATGAGAGGGAGGTGAGCTCAAGGTATTGGCAAAGAAGCAAGTGTTTCCTGAACACAAAGAATTCTTTAAGTTGTGGAGTCATAGTGTCATACAGCTTAACACCTTCCTGATGTACATGTATGGCACATGTTGGCTTGGAAAGTATGGAGTAGGCTCAGGAACTCAGCCTGCTTCATACTTAGCTGACACGCCATAAGTGACCTACATTGGAGCTTTTTCCAAAACTGTTTTTTTTTAACTTTGAAATCAGTAGGCCTTGACAACTATCTAGCTATCTGAAAGTTGTCATCCTGTCAGGGCTACGATCAGCACCCCCATGACACAATTGCAGTGTGTTACTTTCTGTGCATAGCAGCCTGTGACCTACTAAAGGCCTCCCTGACTGCCATGTCATATCCACTATTATAGCCTGCCATATGCAGGCAGTATTAGTATTGTAAATAACTGAAATTACACAGCAATGTATTGTAGAAGCAATAAAAATATCTCATGTACAAGTTCCCTAGAAGCACTAGACAAGTTTTCAATTGACAATTATTTAAAAAAATAAATATCTTTTTCCAATAAAAATTCCCTCCTGTATTATGCATTCGTGGATAAATATATCTGTACACTATTGGAAAATGCAATAAAAATATTTAAAAATCACTAATTTCCCCCATTTTTTTATACAAATATATATACATACAAACAATTAACAGATTTAGATTGCCACCTGTGGAAATGCCTGAGCTATTAAATATAATAAATTAATAATAATAACATTTCTTTATTAAATAGTATTATAATAGTATTAATATTTATTTTTTAAATAGTAAAACAGTAAATAGTAAAAGTAAATAAATTTGGTATCATTGCAATCAAACTGACCAGTAGAATACAAAATAAAATTAATATTAAACAATTTTTAACATATGGTAATAATGTATAGTACCTTAGAAATAATTACAATATCCTACAATGCACAAACTTTTAATGTACAGGAACACCAACTCCCTCTGGAGCTCTGGCACACTTCAATAATTAGACATTTGAATAACTCTGGGATGGTGAATAAATCTTATCAAAATATAGCAAAAAAAAAAAACTCACAGAGGTGATGCATGTTGTCTTTTTTTCATGATGTTTTTTTTTTGACAATTCGTGGTATTTCATAATAGAGATCAATAATAAAGAAAAGGACAGATCTTACTCACCATAACTCTGTCCTGGTGCTACATTATGGAGTCCACCCCCTCACTCATGCGTAAGGGCATGAGTAAGGAGTTAAACCCTGCAATGTAGCGCTGGGACAGGGCTATGCCGAGTTGGAATACCATACTACGGGATATAAGCTATGAATTGTCAAGAAATAAACTGCATAAAAACATGCAACACTTCTTGGTACCTTAGTTTTTTTTTCTCTATTTTAAGATTTATGCACCATCCCAGAGTTATTAAAATAATGTATAGTAACTTCTTATTTACCAAAAATAATGTATAGTAACTAATTTGCCTTTTCTGTTATTTTATAGGATTTAATAATTAAACCTGACACCTCTTCCTTTAAAATAATACTATACCTCAGGTTTCCAATTACACTCCTTAAAGAGCTGGCCACCTACTATGACTGCAGATACAGTCAAATAGACTCTGCTCTGTAAAAGGAAAACTAACATCAGAATCTAACCTGCTGTTACATTCACTTAAGGCCTTATCACACAAAACGATTATCGGCCCATTACGGGAGATAATCGTCCTATGTAATAGAATGAGCGATGTCGGCTGATCGTTGTTGTCATTTGTCTTTCAACATGTTGAAAGACAAACAACTCATATAGCAACGGTCTGCTGCCGTTGTTCTGTGGAATAGGAGTGGCAGCAGGAGAATGATGCTATATGCTATGGGCTGCTCGGACGATCAAGCGATCACTCGGGAAGCCTCCCTGTATCTCCCCACGCCTCCCCCAGCTTTCACCCGCTTGCTGCCTCCGTGTAGTAGCAGCAGCATCGACCGGGGTACCATGAGCAAACAGCTCCTTACAGTCGCCCCGTGTAATGGAGGCTATAGGTAATGTGGAAAAAAAAAGGCAATTATCGTACCAGACTCCTTAGAGCTGTTTTCCTGCAATCTTGTATTTTAATAACATGTTAATCAGGTGCTTTGGTGCACTGGGGACGGTACTACAGTCTTTGGTGCAACATTGCGCTTGCCTTCCTGCCAGCCTGCCGTTCTTCATGGATAGTCATCTGGTGATTTGCAGTGATGACTGGCTGGAGTGAGATCCACCTCAATATTCATAAGGAGGCAGCCAGCAGACAGATGGGGCATTAAGGGCTTTAGTACCCCAGTAACCCCCAGTGCACCAAACCAAAGTAATATATTCATAAAGGGAGGATTGCAGGAAAAAGGATGAAGATACGAAAATTACTGTCTGCCTCAGTGTCTCCCACCCTCTAGGTAACATTTAGTTTCCCTTTAAATGTTCTTTATTTGCACCTTTACTCTTAAAAAACTTTATTTACATATCTTATTCTATTTGAGTGGCAGTTTATCCTTTACAAGTGTATGCTTTCCTCCTAAATAAAATATGATTGCTCAATGAAAACAAAAAAAGGCAAGGGCATTAGATAAGGAAAAGATAAAGCACAGATTAGGTTTCTTTTGCATTTACATAGCAATATTTGCAGCCTCTTGTAAAACACGATTTCATTAATGATTTAGCAAATCACAATGTCCTTTTCAAATTGTGTTTTTGTTTTGGTAAGATGTTCCCTTACATATATGAAAGACACAAATAAACATGGTTTATATAGATTACACAAAGGAAAGAGGAAAGGAATAACGTGGATTAGAAAAGGAAGCAGATATAATTCTAAACTATTCTAAAGTGTGACGAGTTGAGATAAAGGGGCCTCCTGGCTAGGAACCATAAGGGGGAGGGGGGGGGGGGTCTCTGCGACCACAACCCTGTTGTTGCTAGTGGGGTTCTAGGCCTCATTCACACGTCAGTGTCAGTCTTTACTGTCAGGAAATCCTGATCAGGAGGCCTCGAATGGCATCAGGAAAGCATCAAGATTTCCTGACAGTAATCCATTTTTACCTTCAGGAAACCATCAGGAAATGCCTTCAGGATTTCCTGATCAGAAAAAAAAGTGTTTTCAATATAGTATACCAACATACATCACGAGTATCCACATAGCCCCTAGTGTACCGTGCCACCATCTCCCCCTCATGTACCATACTACCGTCTCCCACTTATGTACCATACCACCGTCTCCCCCTCGTGTACCATACCACCGTCTCCCCCTCATGTACCATACCACTGTCTCCCCCCATGTACTGTGCCACCGTCTCCCAATCATTTACCATACCATTCGCTCCCCCTCATGTACCGTGCCACCGACTCCCCCTCATGTACCGTTCCACTGTCTCCCCCTCATGTACCATGCCACCATCTCCCCCTTATGTAATGTGCCCCTGTCCCCCCTCATGTACCATACCACTGTCTCCCCCTCATGTACTATGCCACCATCTCCCCCTCATGTAATGTGCCCCCATCCCCCCCTCATGTACCATACCACTGTCTCCCCCTCATGTACTATGCCACTATCTCCCCCTCATGTAATGTGCCCCCATCCCCCCCTCATGTACCATACCACTGTCTCCCCCTCATGCACCGTGCCACCGTCTCTCCCTCATGTACCATACCACTGTCTCCCCCTCATGTACCATACTACTGTCTCCCCCTCATGTACTATGCCACCATCTCCCCCTCATGTAATGTGCCCCCATCCCCCCCTCATGTACCATACCACTGCCTCCCCTTCATGTACCATGCCACCGTCTCCCCTCGTGTACCATACCACTGTCTCCCCCTCATGTACCATGCCACCGTCTCCACCTCATGTAATGTGTCACTGTGCCCCTGTGTCCCCTATGTGTACCGTGCCCCCTTCCTCCCTTGTGTAGTGTGTCAACATCTCCCCCTCATACCATGTGTCATCCTCTTATCTGTGGGTGGGGGGGGGGGCTGGCATCTAGGTGCGGGGGCTAATGGTGGGGTTGGGGCCGGGCAGTGCCGCTAAGGGGAGTGGGGCTGGCATCTAGGTGCGGGGGGGGGGGTGTGTTAATGGTGGGGTCAGGGCCCAGGCAGCGCTGCTGAAATCCAGGTCCGGTGGGGGGGATGGGAGGTCGGGGGTCAGGCATCGCCGCTGAGGGGAGGGGTGGTGGTATCCAGGTGCGGGGGTGTGTGTGAGTAATTGTCTGGTCGAGAGCCGTGCAGCACGGCTGAGGGGGGAGGGTATGGAGGGTATGGGGGCAGTGCTGAATCCTGACTCCCGTCCAGGACCTCAGCAGCGCCCCAGGTCCGGGGGTATGAATGGAGAGGTTGGGTGGCCGGCAGGGCAGCTGTAAGGTCCCGGGATCCAGTGCTGCCGGGGTCCGGAGCAGCGCCGCTAATGCCAGGTAAGGGGGCTTGGGGGAGTTGGGCGGCCGGCCAATCTGGAACTCCCAACGCTTTCCTGAAACCGTCCAGTTTTCCAGTGCTCCCATAGAGTTCTATGGGGACATCCGTGCCGGAATTCTGGAGGAAAATAAGACAGGATCTAAAAAAAATCCCGACCTATTTTCTGGAACAGACACCTTCCGGAAAAATCCTGAAGAATATCTGTGACTAATGTACTCCTATGGGTCTGGAAATTCGTCCAAATTTCCTGATAGGAAAGCCAGACAGATTTTCTAGACATGTGAAGGGGGCCTTACATAGTGGGGGTAGTAGTGTTGGTTAATGTGGCAGGAAAAAAAGGGAAATTTGGGCAGCACATCTATGACTCTGTTCACACTGAAGGTTGCACGCTGCTTGTGGCTTAAGTACAGACAAAAAACAGAAGGTGCAACAGCAACCCACAGGTGCAAGGGCTTACCGTATATACTCCTCCCAGTGTACACACGGTAAACACCTGCTCTGTAAATATTAAAAATGAAAATAAATATATATATATTTATATATTTTTTTTTTTTTAAAGTGAGAATCTTAGCAAACTATTTGATCAAACAGAGTGTACCATGTCACCACGTTAAGGCGTCCCCAGAGACACGGTCCCTACTCTAGCATTTTCACACTAGCAATGGCCTCTCCTGGGCTGAATAAGCCTACAACTGGGCAGATAGGAGCCAAATGATCTCTTTTATAACAGCCTTGGGACATGGGTGGAGTGCAAGCCAACAGGAGGTAGCCACACCCCCCACATTCAACTGAAAAAAAGGGAAATTTTGGCAGCACATCTATGACTCTGTTCACACTGCAGGTTGCACGCTGCTAGTGGCTTAAGTACAGACAAAAAAACAGAAGGTGCAACAGCACCAGCAGCGTGCAACCTGCAGTTTGAACAGAGTCATAGATGTGCTGCCAAAGTTTCCCTTTTTTTCTGTTGAATGTGGGGGGTGTGGCTGCCTCCTGTTGGCTTGCACTCCACCCATGTCCCAAGGCTGCTATAAAAGAGATCATTTGGCTCCTATCTGCCCAGTTGTACGCTTATTCAGCCCAGGAGAGGCCATTGCTAGTGTGAAAATGCTAGAGTAGGGACCGTGTCTCTGGGGACGCCTTAACGTGGCGACATGGTACACTCTGTTTGATCAAATAGTTTGCTAAGATCCTCACTTTTTCAAATTTTTTTTTTCATATTTTCATTTTTAATATCTACAGAGCAGGTGTTTACCGTGTGTACGATGGGAGGAGTATATACGGTAAGCCCTTGCACCTATGGGTTGCTGTTGCATCTTCTGTTTTTTAGTTAATGTGGCACAAGGTGAGTTAGATGGTTGCTGGAGGTAGTAGAGTGGGTGGGCTTAGCTGTGTGGGCTTTGTGTAGGGACAAAGGAATTAGCTAGGCAGCGGGAATATCTGGGGGAGGTATCCAGGCGAGATAGGTGTTAAAGGGACGGGGTTAGGAAGATAAAAAGGTGAGGGAGCTGAGCTAGGACAAGCACTTTAGGGGGGAGTGGAGTTAGCAGGTTCCCTTCTTATTCTAATTTTTTATAAATGTTTATCATTGGTATGGGTGAAACTGTAGAGGGTGTAAGGGGTCTGATGAGGAGACCACTACAATAAATGTTGGGGACTTTGTTAGTAATGGCACTGTAAAGGCACTGACTGCTACAATGGTATCTTTAACTGCTTCAGATTGAATAAAAAGTCGTTCATGTTAGCCAGTAATTTACAAAAGAGGCACATCACTGCACACAGTATAATATGCAGTAGGACATGTGTAGGTTTTATGTGGCAGAAGCCAGACACCACACAAAAGACACAGCAGCTGCATAATGTCTGAATGACTGCACTAGTCCCTGTCAATAACAGACCTCTGAAAACCAAGACACAGAGGAGACATCTGAACCTAATATGCAAAAAGACCAGTTCTTTCTTGTGTCACTGCAAGCAAAACAATAGAAGAGTATGGGTTTTATATGACACAACATGGCTACACTGTGGGCCAAGTGCAAAAAACCCTCAAGAGTGGGTCCCCCCCCCCACTTATATACTACCCCACCGATCCCCCCCCCCATACTTGTCAAGGTAGTGATTCTAGATGGCAGAAAACATTGAAATCTTTAAGGGTGCGGTCACAGGTACAGGATCTACAGCAGATTTCAATGGCCCAGATTCGATTTGCTTTGAATCTGCAACTTCATATCTGCGCCATCAAATCTTCTGCTGATCCTGTACGTGTGAACGCACCCTGTCACCCGCCGCCACCTCTCTCCCTCCTATTACATATATACATCCAGCACCATCATGTTGTTTGTAATAAAGCATTTTGCAAACTACCTTTTATTCTATGATCCATCTCTTCATTCAGTCGAAAACTGTCTTATTATCAGCATTTTGTACCCTCCATCCGACCTCAACCCTGCTGGACATTATGCACCCCTCATTGACTCTGGCACTAGCGACGTCAACTGAGGCCAAAGGAAATCCCCTGCCGTCTCCAGGTCCTGTCAATGTGGGCGCAGGCTACTTTGGAGGAGGCCATGTCACCTGCCCAGGGATTTCCTTTAGCCTCAGGTGGCATCACCAAGTACAGTGTCATCGGGGGAGGGAGGGAGGGGGCATGATTAATTTAATTGATGGGCTAAGGGGGGATGGAGGGCACAAAGGCTGATACCTTCATTAAACTGCCCAGTTCTCATAAAAGGTCGGTTTTAACTATATGAAGTAACAGACTAAAAGATTAAAACCTTTTTATTTATTTTCTTCAAAGAACACGATGGTGGCATAATCGTCCCTTGGGGAAACCACTCAAGGTAGGCCCGACACTGCCAATATAGCAGGATCCAATCACAATTAGACCAACTAAACAGTAGAGAACCCCCTCTGAGATATGCAGCGGATTCCTACAACCAATCACTTGTACCATGCACTGCAATGCTGCTGTGCCGTATTGCAGTATATTGCATTTTGACAGGTTTCCTTAGACACCTTGGGGGAGATTTATCAAAGGGTGTAAAATTTAGACTGGAACAAACTGGCCACAGCAACCAATCACAGCTCCTCTTACTTTTACCAGAGCTGGAAGCTGAGCTGTGATTGGTTGCTGCGGCCAGTTTGCACCAATCTAAATTTTACACCCTTTGATAAATCTACCCCCTTGTCTTCTGCAGGATATACTAGGAGTAATAAGATGGTAGACCCGCCAGGCCCTTGGCTACCATCTTAATCACTGGATTCTATTAGACACTATTGACTGCAGCACCTAGGGCTGCCAGCCACCGCCGGCGGCTGTCAGCTGTGATACACAGGTGGCATGTGTTGTGTATGAAGTAGATTCAGCTCATAAAACCTTGATACAATTTTCTGAACATTGCTATAACTTACATGTACATCAAAGATCAAGAAGGGGTTAAGATTCCCTTTTAGTTAATACGGTATTACTTTTTGTAAAGATCCAAAGCAATGGTGGTGGCGGTGGTTGATGGAGGACATCTGAAAGGGAACAAATACTTTTGTACAGCACTGTGTCTTGGTCTCCTACAATGTTACGTGTTCTGCATGATAAAAACTAGAAACAGTGTTCATGATGATTATCAACCAGCTTTCCGCTGATTCATAAACATGACAGACATTTTCTCTAGACCAAATTAATTTGCTTATGTCCATATCCCCAGTACCAGATCTTGCTAACAGCCTGTTATAAGAGCGAGCGTGAACCTCATTAGCCTCCATCTACACAGCTTCGGGTTCATTAAAATCTGAGTTGCCATTTTAATGTGCTCAGAGTTAAGCAGCTAATAACATATACACTTATGTTGGTACGAGGAGACAGCCATAACTTTAATGACAGTAATTTGTAAATCATGATATTGTACTTCCTTTAAAGCTGAATCTTCAATGTATGTCAAAGTTTATGTGCACATTTTCGGTTAGTTAAAGAGCATTCTTTCCAACCAGGAAATATAAGTACCTGAGCTGTTCTCTCATGATAAATATTCATAATTGTATTTGCACTCCTGCAGCTTAAAGGGGTTATCCCCTTTTTCTTTCGAATCAACTGGTTTCAGAAAGTTATATAGATGTGTAATTTACTTCTATTTAAAAATCTCAAATCTTCCCATACCTACCAGCTGCTGTATGTCATGCAGGAAGTGGTGTATTCTTTCCAGTCTGACACAGTTCTCTCTGCTGACATCTCTGGGCAAGACAGGAACTGTCATGAACAGCAGGACCTCCCTATAGAAAACCTCTTCTGCTCTGGGCAGTTCCTGTCTCGGCCAGAGATGTCAGCAGAGAGCACTGTGTCAGACTGAAAAAAAAACAACATTTCTTGCAAGACATACAGCAGCTGATGAGTATAGGAAGACTTGAGATTTTTAAATAGAAGTAAATTAGAAATTTATATAACTTTCTGAAACCAATTAATTTGAAAGAAAAAGATTTTCGCCGGATAACCCCTTTAATTCATTGCACCGATGCACTAAAAATAAGGCTGGCCACTAAAACTCATAGGCTGACTGGCATCTCATAACTCCAATTGTACTCTTGGACATTGCTTGTGATAGTCTCTTGTAGCTTTGTCGTTTTGTATTGGATTGTCTGCAATTCTGACCTCTTTGCCTGTCCTTCTTACCTCTGTTTTTGCTGATATCTCTGGTTTGACCTGCATATGCCTGACTATTCTTTATTGTGTTTCACCTACCCCTGCCTACGGTCGGCCTGGCAAGAAGGCAGGGACAGGCTTGGGAGGCCTAGTGCTAGGAATCACACTTCTGTCTGTCTTTGTACTCCTGGTACATCTATGGCACCAAATAATATGGGTCACTGGGGATATTTAAGTTAACTAGAACAATAAGAATAAGAACTCACCATCCGGCGTTTTCCAATCTTTATTCCATGGTTAAAAACAGCAGACACGGTGATGACAAAAAATCGGCAGGCGCCAGGCAGGTATGGTTACAAGTGGAAACAAGAAGAAGGTGTACAGTCCAGCACTCCAAGGCGTGTAGAAAAAATAGGTTAATAAAACATAACTTTTAATTCATGCTTTTAAAATGGTGCTCTAAAACCAACGCGTTTCGCGCCATGGCGCTTAACCATGATTAAGCGCCATGGCGCAAAACGCGTTGGTTTTAGAGCACCATTTTAAAAGCATGAATTAAAAGTTATGTTTTATTAACCTATTTTTTCTACACGCCTTGGAGTGCTGGACCGTACACCTTCTTCTTGTTTCCACTTGTGAATCCATGCCCGGCCGCGTCAGGGATCCGTGCACCCACCCATCCCCCTACAGCATACAGGGAACTAGCTGTCCGCCATCTCCAGGTGAGCTGATCCAATCCCTCACTACTCTCAGTAAGGTATGGTTACAGCCTGTTTCATGCTCTTGTGCTTCTACGAACCGTCAGGGT
The DNA here is from genome assembly GCF_027789765.1 of Dendropsophus ebraccatus. Lineage (NCBI taxonomy): Eukaryota > Metazoa > Chordata > Amphibia > Anura > Hylidae > Dendropsophus > Dendropsophus ebraccatus. The sequence goes on from NC_091454.1 coordinate 69,496,480, forward strand.
GGTCCATAAAAGCGCGACAGCGTGAAACAAGCTGTAAATATAGCCTGCACCTCCATTCCTTACTCCCAGCAGAGCCTGCAAGCAATGCGGTTTTGGTAGTGCCGACCTATCTGACTTTGTGATATTTAAATGTAGTACATTATTGTTTGGTTGGTGTCTTTATTGCGTAGTTACTGTATTTAGACATGAGATACAAAGCCCAATAAGATACAGATACTGATAAATTCTAAACAGTTACTATTTAACTTAAATGCCTAGTCTGCACGGTTGATTTAAAATGCAAGAACATGGCCGATCACAACAGGTCTGAACATGACTAATGTTGTTAAGCCAAGGCTATGTATTATGCTAGAACACTGGGTGATAAACTATATCCCAAACATTCCAATACAGAACATACACAAGTACTGAAGAGTTACCTTAGACAATGTTCACTGAATTTACAATTGCTCTATTGTTTCTCCTTGTGCATTTCCTAGTAATACCAACTCAGACAACCAGGCTCTTTACATTGTAACCCACTTATATTTGTTTACTTCCTTTATAAGCAACATAATGCAATATTTACAAGAACACTCTGAAGCTTTTCACTCCCCAGCAAAGACCTAGGGGGTGATTCTCAAGATATAGGGGTCAGAGGTTATTACTGTATTTACTGGGAAGGGAGATAAAAGATTACATTACTCACAGTCTACGGATGAGAAAATTATGGAAAAAGGCAGGTTCTTCCAGACTCATATGTATTGATATTTATTTTATAAACAAATATGTATATTTATGTATTGAGTTTAAATCAAGTATATTACATGATTATGGTTAGTGCACTAATGGTAATAGGAATAACATGATGCTCATTGAAATCAATGGGCTGCCTAAGTAATGCACAGACATGCTGGGTCTTCCAGAGAAAGAGACCACTGTCTGCCTGATAGATGAGGGCCCTGAACACAGACCCCTCTATTGAATTTCACAATATGGTGTATAAACATGGATTTTATAGTCAGACAACCCCCTTAAGTGATGTACCAAATGGTTCCTCTTGAATGTACTTTGAAGAAGGAGCAATAGATTTGTATGATAATCTTGTTTTCAGCTACTAAAAAAACAACAACTAGTCACTGACAAAGTAAACCACAAGGATGGACTAGATCACAATACAATAAAAAAAAAACATTATAGCAAATTGAAGAGAAAACAACCCTTTTGGCTTTTTGTTTGTAACAGATGTTTAGGGAGGAACAGAAGGTTTTTCGGTTTGAGCTTTTTCGGTTTGTAGTACATAGCACATAGCTTAAAAAATAATTACATTGTGCAAATAAAGACAGTATAACAAAAACACTAGATGCACAATTTCTAAACTTCCTGCAGTATAATGAAAACTACAATTCTGGAGTAATAATACATTCGGTGATAAAAAAAAAGAAGAAATAATGCACCCAGATAGCAATGTCGGATTGCTGCAAAACTAAGCATTCAGTTATGTCTCAGGCAGATTTGTAAATGATTATAGGTATGGTCTGATTAGACATTGAGTCTTGTCACAAGAAGGCATAAAAGGAACGCTATACATGCCTCTCTGACACACTCAAAGACATTATGCCCAGTTGAAAGACTTCAAGAGGACTGACAGAAATAGAATAGTCATTCTAATGAACTGCCCATCGTCTAGGCCAGTGCTTCTTAATTCCAGTCCTCACCAACAAGACATGATTTGAGGAGCTCCTTAGTATGTCACAGGTGAGATAATTATACTCAGTGCATCAGGTATTATCACAGGTGATCTTTGAATGGGATATCCTGATCTAGGCCACTTTAACCAAGCTGTTAGGGGTTGTTATTAGGCTAGGTTTACACTGCGTTTTCAGCATCCGTTTAACGGATCCGGTTTTTTTAACGTCCAGAAAAATAGGGTCAGCAACGTTTTTTGGTCCGCCAAAAAAAACGGATCCGTTTTTTTTTATAATGGAAGTCAATGGAAAAACGGATGCACACAAATGAATCCGTTTTTTGCAATCCGTTTTTCATGCGTTTTTTTTCAAAAAACGGATGCTTTAAACGGATGCTGAAAACGCAGTGTGAACCTAGCCTTAGCAGTGGTTATATAAGGGCAGGCATACATGGAAAACAATCTCTGGACGACCCGAACATGCAACCCGTATAGAAGCAAAAGGGGCTTCTGTTACTTGCACTTTTTATCAAATGCATTAATATTTGACGTTACACACAATGGATAAAGGTATCTCTAAAGGCCTGACCACTTTAATATTGTTCCCCATCCGCACCCATCTATATCATAAAAATCAAAGTCTGTCTGTCTGTCCTTCTGTCCTTCTGTCTGTCTGTCTGTCCTCTATAGACTTCCAAACGCCTGAACCGTTTGACCCCAAATTTGGCACACAGATACATTGGGTGCCCGGAAAGGTTATTGCGAAGGTCCCGTCCCCGCCAGATGTACAGGAGGGGAGGGGGAGGGGAAAGAGTGCTCCATAGAGATGAATGGGAAAATCTCCTCACTGCAAACACAGGTGATATAATTAGCTGCAGCAGACACGGCAGTTGGAGCCTTAGCAACCAATAGGATTACTGCTTTCATTTTCACAGGGAGCAATGGTTGCTAGGGAAGCTGCCTCACAACATCCACAGTAATAACTGGTAGACCCCCTACTCCATCTATACAGTACATGTATATACAGGACCCCCTACTCCATCTATACAGTACATGTATATACAGGACCCCCTACTCCATCTATACAGTACATGTATACAGGGCCCCCTACTCCCTCTATACAGTACATGTATACAGGACCCCCTACTCCATCTATACAGTACATATATATACAGGACCTCCTACTCCATCTATACAGTACATATATATATATATATACAGGGCCCCCTACTCCATCTATACAGTACATATATATACAGGGCCCCCTACTCCATCTATACAGTACATGTATACAGGGCCCCCTACTTCATCTATACAGTACATGTATACAGGACCCCCTACTCCATCTATACAGTACATGTATATACAGGACCCCCTACTCCATCTATACAGTACATGTATACAGGGCCCCCTACTCCCTCTATACAGTACATGTATACAGGACCCCCTACTCCATCTATACAGTATATATATATACAGGGCCCCCTACTCCATCTATACAGTACAAATATATACAGGGCCCCCTACTGCATCTATACAGTACATGTATATACAGGGCCCCCTACTCCATCTATACAGTACATATATATACAGGACCCCCTACTGCATCTATACAGTACATATATATACAGGACCCCCTACTCCATCTATACAGAACATATATATATATACAGGGCCCCCTACTCCATCTATACAGTACATATATATACAGGGCTCCCTACTCCATCTATACAGTACATGTATACAGGGCCCCCTACTCCATCTATACAGTACATGTATACAGGACCCCCTACTCCATCTATACAGTACATGTATATACAGGACCCCCTACTCCATCTATACAGTACATGTATACAGGGCCCCCTACTCCCTCTATACAGTACATGTATACAGGACCCCCTACTCCATCTATACAGTACATATATATATATATATATATATATATATATATATATATATATACAGGGCCCCCTACTCCATCTATACAGTATATATATATACAGGGCCCCCTACTCCATCTATACAGTACAAATATATACAGGGCCCCCTACTGCATCTATACAGTACATGTATATACAGGGCCCCCTACTGCATCTATACAGTACATGTATATACAGGGCCCCCTACTCCATCTATACAGTACATATATATACAGGACCCCCTACTCCATCTATACAGTACATATATATACAGGACCCCCTACTCCATCTATACAGTACATATATATATATACAGGGCCCCCTACTCCATCTATACAGTACATATATATACAGGGCCCCCTACTCCATCTATACAGTACATGTATACAGGGCCCCCTACTACATCTATACAGTACATGTATACAGGACCCCCTACTCCATCTATACAGTACATATATATATATATATATATATATATATATATATATACAGGGCCCCCTACTCCATCTATACAGTATATATATATATATATATATACAGGGACCCCTACTCCATCTATACAGTACAAATAAATACATGGCCCCCTACTGCATCTATACAGTACATGTATATACAGGGCCCCCTACTCCATCTATACAGTACATATATATACAGGACCCCCTACTCCATCTATACAGTACATATATATACAGGGCCCCCTACTCCATCTATACAGTACATGTATATACAGGGCCCCCTACTCCATCTATACAGTACATGTATATACAGGGCACTACAGGTATACCAAACTGTGACTGGATAACACTGCCATACCAGACCTAACCAATACCGCCATACGGTGACTGGATAACACCGCTATACCAGACCTGACCAATACCACCATACCATGACTGGATAACACCGCCACAGCAGACCTGACCAATACTACCGTACTGTGACTGGGTAACGATGTCATAACACACCTGACCAATACCACCATACTATGACTGGAAAAAACTGCTATACCAGACCTGACCAATACCGCCATACTGTAACTGGATAACACTGTCATACCACACCTGACCAATACCGCCATACTGTGACTGGATAACACTGCCATACCAGACCTGACCAATACCGCCATACCATGACTGGATAACACCGCCACACCAGACCTGACCAATACTACCATACTGTGACTGGGTAACACTGTCATAACACACCTGACCAATACCACCATACTATGACTGGAAAAAACTGCTATACCAGACCTGACCAATACCGCCATACTGTAACTGGATAACACTGTCATACCACACCTGACCAATACCACCATACTGTGACTGGATAACACTGCCATACCAGACCTGACCAATACTGCCATACTGTGACTGGATAACACTGCCATACCACACCTGACCAATACCGCCATACTGTGACTGGATAACACCACTATACCAGACCTGACCAATACCGCCACATTGTGACTGGAGAACACCGCCACACCAGACCTGTCCAATGCCGCCACATTGTGACTGGAGAACACCGCCACACCAGACCTGACCAATACCGCCATACTGTGACTCGATAACACCGCCATACCAGACATGACCAATACCGACACACTGTGACTAAATAGCACTGCCATACCAGAATTGACCAATACCACCGTACTGTGACTGGATAACACCGCTATACCAGACCTGACCAATACCGCCATACCCCCCTCGAAAAGACACCGGATTTTCTGGCAAGTCTCAATGGGAGGGTACTGCCCCTCTGCAAGGAGCTACCCTACGTACCAGACCATGGGTGCCTAATGGTAAATACGACCCTGCAGGTATACAGGACACTACAGGTATACAGGACCCCAAAACTATACACTACAGGTGCACGGGACCTCCACCAACTATATACTACAGGTATACAGGACCCCAAACTTTACACTACAGGTATACAGGACCCCAAACTATACACTACAGGTATACAGGACCCCAAAACTATACCCTACAGGTATACAGGAACTCCACCAACTATATACTACAGGTATACAGCACCTTCACCAACTCTATACTACAGGTATACAGGAGCCCAAAGCTATATACTACAGGTATACAGGAACTCCAACAACTATATACTACAGGTATATAGGACCCCAAACTATACACTACAGGTATACTGGACCTCCACTAACTCTATACTAGTTATACAGGACCTTCAAACTATGCACTACAGTTATACAGGACCCCCGAACTATATACTACAGGTATACAAGACCTCCACCAATAATACACTACAGGTATGCAGGACCCCAAAACTATACCCCACAGGTATATAGGAACTCCACCAACTATATACTACAGGTATACAGCACCTTCACCAACTTTATACTACAGGTATACAGGACCCCAAAGCTATATACTACAGGTATACAGGATCTCCACCAACTCTATACTACAGTTATACAGGACCTTCAAACTATACACTATAGGTATACAGGACCTCCACCTCTATACTACAGTTATACAGGACCCTCAAACTATGCACTACAGGTATACAGGACTACCGAACTATATACTACAGGTATACAAGACCTCCACCAATTATACACTACAGATATCCAGGACCCTCAAACTATAAACTACAGGTATACAAGACCTTCAGCAACTATACATTACAGGTATACAGCACCAACTATATACTACAGGTATACAGGACCCCCGAACTATACAGTACAGGTATACAGGACCTTCACCAACTGTACACTGCAGGTATACAGGACCTCTCTCAATTATACACTACAGGTATACAGCCCCCCCAACTACACACTACAGGTATACAGGACCCCCACCAACTATACACTATAGGTATACAGTCCCCCAACTATGCACTACAGATATGCGAGACCCCTAAAAACTATACATTGTGGGTATACAGAACCCCTCCAACTATGCACTACAGGTATACACTAATTTCACTGATTAACTCAGATGAAACAATACCTTTAACTTGGCCTCCTGGGCACCTTAGAACAAATCTAATTAACACACTGACACTTTATACCCGGGCAGCGCCGGGTACATTTTCTAGTATCTTATAACCAACACTGAAAATCCCAATCCAATATTTTATCAGTTTCCTTGGTAAAACTATAATTTTCAATGAGGATTACTATATATATATATATATATATATATATATATATATATATATATACTAGAAAATGTACCCGGCGCTGCCTATGTATAAAGTGTCAGTGTGTTAATTAGATTTGTATAGAGTTGGTGGGGGTGCTGTATACCTGTATTATATAGTTGGTGGAGGTCCTGTATACCTGTAGTGTATAGTTTTACAGGTCTGGTATAGCAGTTTTTTCCAGTCATAGTATGGTGGCATTGGTCAGGTGTGTTATGACAGTGTTATCCAGTCACAGTATGGTGGTATTGGTCAGGTGTGGTATGACAGTGTTATCTAGTCACAGTATGGTGGTATTGGTCAGGTGTGGTGTGGCAGTGTTTTCCAGTCACTGTATGGTGGTATTGGTCAGGTCTGGTGTGGCAGTGTTACCCAGTCACAGTTTGGCAGTATTTGTCAGGTCTGGTATGACAGTGTTATCCAGTCACAGTATGGCAGTATTGGTCAGGTCTGGTATGACAGTGTTATCCAGTCACAGTATGGCGGTATTGGTCAGGTCTGGTATGACAGTGTTATCCAGTCACAGTATGGCGGTATTGGTCAGGTCTGGTGTGGCGGTCTTATCCAGTCACAGTTTGGCAGTATTGGTAAGGTCTGGTATGGCAGTGTTATCCAGTCACAGTATGGTGTTATTGGTCAGGCCTGGTATGGCAGTGTTATCCAGTCACAGTATGGCGGTATTGGTCAGGTCTGGTATGACAGTGTTATCCAGTCACAGCATGGCGGTATTGGTCAGGTCTGGTGTGGCGGTCTTATCCAGTCACAGTTTGGCAGTATTAGTAAGGTCTGGTATGGCAGTGTTATCCAGTCACAGTATGGTGGTATTGGTCAGGCCTGGTATGGCAGTGTTATCCAGTCATAGTATGGCGGTATTGGTCAGGTCTGGTATGGCAGTATTATCCAGTCATAGTATGGCGGTATTTGTCAGGTCTGGTATGACAGTGTTATCCAGTCACAGTATGGCGGTATTGGTCAGGTGTGGTATGACAGTGTTATCCAGTCACAGTATGGCGGTATTGGTCAGGTGTGGTATGACAGTGTTATCCAGTCACAGTATGGCGGTATTGGTCAGGTGTGGTATGACAGTGTTATCCAGTCACAGTATGGCGGTATTGGTCAGGCCTGGTGTGGCCGTGTTAAATGTGATGTGTGGAGCTATTACCTACCTATCCTAATGCTAATTGGTGGGTGAGGATGGGGAGTCTTCAGGTTTAGTGCTTAGGGCAGCAGCAGCTGGTAATACTGCCCTGTATACATGTACTGTATAGATGGAGTAGGGGGTCCTGTGTACATGTACAGTATAGATGGAGTAGGGGGCCCTGTGTACATGTACTATATAGATGGAGTAGGGGGTCCTGTACACATGTACTGTATAGATGGAGTAGGGGGCCCTGTATATATGTACTGTATAGATGGAGTAGGGGGCCCTGTATATATGTACTGTATAGATGGAGTAGGGGGCACTGTATACATGTACTGTATAGATGGAGTAGGGGGTCCTGTATACCTGTAGTGCCCTGTATATACATGTACTGTATAGATGGAGTAGGGATCCCTGTATACATGTACTATATAGATGGAGTAGGGGCTCCTGTATACATGCACTGTATAGATGGAGTAGGGGTTCCTGTATACATGTACTGTATAGATGGAGTAGGGGCTCCTGTATACATGTACTGTATAGATGGAGTAGGGGGTCCTGTATACATGTACTGTATAGATGGAGTAGGAGGTCCTGTATACATGTACTGTATAGATGGAGTAGGGGGTCTACCAGTTATTACTGTGGATATTGTGAGGCAGCTGCCCTAGCAACCACAGCTCCCTGTGAAAATGAAAGTAGTAATCCAATTGGTTGCTAAGGCTCCCAACTGCCGTTTACTGCTGGAGACATGCAGTTAATTTTATCACCTGTGTTTGCAGTGTGGAGATTTTCCCATTCATCTCTATGGGGCGCAGCTCTTGCCCCTCCCCCTCCCCTACTGTACATCTGGCAGGGACGGGACCTTCGCAATAACCTTCCCGGGCACCCAATGTATCTGTGTGCCAAATTTGGGGTCAAACGGTTCAGGCGTTTTGAAGTCAATTTGGGACAGAAAGACAGACTTTTATTTTTATGATATAGACTAGAAAATGTACCCGGCGCTGCCAAAGTGTCAGTGTGTTAATTAGATTTGTTCTAAGGTGCCCAGGAGGCCAAGCTAAAGGTATTGTTTCATCTGAGTTAATCAGTGGAATTAGTGTATACCTGTAGTGCATAGTTGGAGGGGGTTCTTTATACCCACAATGTATAGTTTGTAGGGGTCTCGCATATCTGTAGTGCATAGTTGGGGGGGCTGTATACCTATAGTGTATAGTTGGGGTCCTGTATACCTGTAGTGTGTAGTTGTGGGGGGGGCTGTATACCTGTAGTCTATAGTTGAGGGAGGTCCTGTATACCTGCAGTGTTCAGTTGGTGAAGGTCCTGTATACCTGTACTGTATAGTTCGGTGGTCCTGTATACCTGTAGTATATAGTTGGTGCTGTATACCTGTAATGTATAGTTGCTGAAGGTCTTGTATACCTGTAGTTTATAGTTTGAGGGTCCTGGATACCTGTAGTGTATAATTGGTGGAGGTCTTGTATACCTGTAGTATATATGTCGGGGGTCCTGTATACCTGTAGTGCATAGTTTGAGGGTCCTGTATAACTGTAGTATAGAGGTGGAGGTCCTGTATACCTGAAGTGTATAGTTTGGGGTCCTATATACCTGTAGTATATAGTTGGTGGAGTTCCTGTATACCTGTAGTATATAGCTTTGGGGTTCTGTATACCTGTAGTATATAGTTGGTGAAGGTGCTGTATATCTGTAGTATAGAGTTGGTGTAGGTGCTGTATACCTGTAGTGTACAGTTTTGAGGTCCGGTATACCTGTAGTGTATAGTTTTGGGGTCCTGTATACCTGTAGTATATAGTTGGTGGAGGTCCTGTGTACCTGAAGTATATAGTTGGTGGAGGTCCTGTATACCTGTAGTGTATAGTTTTGGGGTCCTGTATACCTGTAGTGTAAAGTTTGGGGTCCTGTATACCTGTAGTATATAGTTGGTGGAGGTCCCGTGCACCTGTAGTGTATAGTTTTGGGGTCCTGTATACCTGTAGTGTCCTGTATACCTGCAGGGTCATATTTACCATTAGGCACCCATGGTCTGGTGCATAGGGTAGCACCTTGCAGAGGGGCAGTACCCTCCCATTCAGACTTGCCAGAAAATCTGGTGTCTTTTCGAGGGGGGTATGGCGGTATTGGTCATGTCTGGTATGGTGGTGTTATCTAGTCACAGTATGGCGGTATTGGTCAGGTCTGGTGTGGCGGTGTTCTCCAGTCACAGTGTGGCGGTATTGGTCAGGTCTGGTATAGTGGTGTTATCCAGTCACAGTATGGTGGTATTGGTAATGTCTAGTATGGCAGTGTTATCCAGTCACAGTATGGCAATATTGTTCAGGTCTGGTATGGCAGTGTTACCCAGTCACAGTATGGTGTTATTGGTCAGGTCTGGTATGACAGTGTTATCCAGTCACAGTATGGCGGTATTGGTCAGGTGTGGTATGACAGTGTTATCCAGTTACAGTATGACGGTATTGGTCAGGTCTGGTATAGCAGTTTTTTCCAGTCATAGTATGGTGGTATTGGTCAGGTGTGTTATGACAGTGTTACCCAGTCACAGTATGGTAGTATTGGTCAGGTCTGGTGTGACGGTGTTATCCAGTTACGGTATGGTGTTATTGGTCAGGTCTGGTATAGCAGTTTTTTCCAGTCATAGTATGGTGGTATTGGTCAGGTGTGTTATGACAGTGTTACCCAGTCACAGTATGGTAGTATTGGTCAGGTCTGGTGTGGCGGTGTTATCCAGTCACGGTATGGTGGTATTGGTCAGGTCTGGTATAGCGGTGTTATCCAGTCACAGTATGGCAGTATTGGTCAGGTCTGATATGATGGTGTTTACAGTCACAGTATGGCGGTATTGGTCAGGTCTGGTATGGCAGTGTTATTTAGTCACAGTGTGTCGGTATTGGTCATGTCTGGTATGGCGGAGTTATCCAGTCACAGTATAGCGGTATTGGTCAGGTGTGGTGTGGCGGTGTTCTCCAGTCACAATGTGGCGTATTGGTCAGGTCTGGTATAGTGGTGTTATCCAGTCACAGTATGGCGGTATTGGTGAGGTGTGGTATGGCAGTGTTATCCAGTCACAGTATGGCAGTATTGGTCAGGTCTGGTATGGAGGTGTTACCCAGTCACAGTATGGCGGTATTGGTCAGGTCTGGTATGTCAGTGTTATCCAGCACACTATGGCGGTATTAGTCAGGTCTGGTGTGGCAGTGTTACCCAGTCACAGTTTGGTATACCTGTAGTGCCCTGTATATACATGTACTGTATGGATGGAGTAGGGGGTCCTGTATATACATGTACTGTATAGATGGAGTAGGGGGTCCTGTATACATGTACTGTATAGATGGAGTAGGGGGTCCTGTATATACATGTACTGTATAGATGGAGTAGGGGGTCCTGTATATATACATGTACTGTATAGATGGAGTAGGGGGGTCTACCAGTTATTACTGTGGATGTTGTGAGGCAGCTTCCCTAGCAACCATTGCTCCCTGTGAAAATGAAAGCAGTAATCCTATTGGTTGATAAGGCTCCAACTGCCGTTTTCTCTGGGCAAAGCTGCAGTTAATTATATCACCTGTGTTTGCAGTGTGGAGATTTTCCCATTCATCTCTATGGGGCCCCTCTCTTTCCCCTCCCCCTCCCCCTCCCCTCCTGTACATCTGGCGGGGACGGGACCTTCGCTAAAACCTTCCCGGGCACCCAATGTATCTGTGTGCCAAATTTGGGGTCAAACGGTTCAGGCGTTTGGAAGTCTTTTTGGGACAGACAGACAGACAGACTTTGATTTTTATGATATAGATATATCAGTAGGAAATGACTGCCTGCTTTTGAAAGGGAATGAAAACATACAGATTGGAGGAAACAGGGAGTTAAAATAGTATTTGGAGACACTAAAGTAATAATGTAACAAAAAAACTGAGAAAGATTTTTATCTAAAGCTGTATCTCAGAACATCTATAGGATGCAGGATTGGAAGAGAATATGGCGGGTGGCATAGGGCAGTCTGCAAATTTGGTAGAGAGGCATACAGATGGTATGTAGATATTAAAGATGTTGTCCAGGCAAAACTAACTTGTCCCCCATCCACAGGATAGGGGACAAGTAAGAAATCGTGGAACGGTCAAACCTCTGTACCCCTGTGATCTCTGTATCGGCCCCTGGCTCTTTTGTTATGAATACAGCTGCAGTCTGGCACATGACCACCAAAAAGTGCAAAATGCTGTACTATTCATAAAAGAGAAGCCGGAAGCCGATACAGAGATCGGCGGGAGGTATGGAGGTCGGACCCTTCCACAATTCCTTACTTGTCCCCTATCCTGTGGATAGGGTACAAGTTAGTTCTGCCTGGACAACCTCTGTAAAGATATACATACCCGCCATAAGAACTAATATGTAGTATAACTTATCTATTTACTGCTGTCATGGATCATGCTTCTTAACATTAATTTATATGGTTGGTCAATGTCATATACTAAATTTCAAGTTCAGAGGGTTAAACTGCTTAAAGGGGAACTATCAGCAAGTTAGAGGAATCTAACCTGCTGATATCCCCTTATAGTGACAGGGACACTGAGGAGGAAGGTATGTGTCTTACCTTCTTCTTCGGCACCAGTTTCAATGCAAGGGCGCCATATGCTATGAAGTCAGGATAACAGACACTAAAGATATCACTATACTACAAGTAATCCTTACCCCTTTATATGGAGCATGAGGTTTAATTGTAGTATGACCCTGAATAAGATCACCCGGAGTAGTCACAATGCATTGACTCATTGCATTGTATATTTCAGGGTCTTTTATTCTTGGAGAAGCAATAAGGATTAAAAAGTTGTATACACACTCCTGTAATTGGAAACTTTTTCTGTCTTGTCCTCACCAAGGATGGAAGGTAGTGCTTGAACAGGGTAATGGTGGAGCTGGATTGTGTATACACTTATTATAATCTGCAGGTTTTCTGCACACGGCACCTACTTATGATTTTTAATAGGCTTGTGAGACACTCGGTGGACACTCAGGGAAGGGGGGCCTGGGCATTTTAGGTTTCATCTCAGGCAGCAGAAAACCTAGAATCGGCCCTGGACACACTGGAATACCCCTTTCAGAAAGCTTCCAGACTAGGATCAGATATACTTTAAATAGAGATATCAGATATATTTCAATAGAGAAGACGAGAAGTAATACTGCAGATTATGAACTCACAAGGTTGATTCTTCAGCAACAGAAATGTTACGTTAAAAACTTTGAGAAGGCCACAAATGTCTCAGCATAAATGAATTGATCTCAGCGACTGCTGATGGCAACAATTCATGTGCTTTGTCCACGTACGCTGCATTCAGTTTAAGCACTGAATACTGTGTAAAATGTTCCTAATATCTTGAGTTTCTGCAGAAATCTTGTGAGAAATAAAGGTCATTTAAGAACACCAAAGAGTATAAAAGCAGTGAAAACGCTGACATTTAAGTAATTGCTTCTGGTTTTCCACCTAAATGTGTGGATCTACAGGTCCAGATAGCAGCATTTCCAGGTCACAGAAGCAGTTTTATACCTTGAAATCAGAATTCGCTATCAATGGGTCAGCTAAAAGTATGCACTGTTAATTTGTGAAGTATATTTATGCATATTTGGAAGTTCAGATTTAACTGGAGTAAGCCAAATATTGAACTTGCTTTGTTAAGTACACAGGGATTGGCTTTGTTATGGGGGGGCACCGAACCTGATATTGTTAAAGAGCTTCTGTCAGTAGTTTTATGCAACCCTATCTGAGGGTAGCATAGACTAATGACAGAGAAGATAAAAAGAATAATGTATCACTTACATTATTCCGTGCAACTGGTCCTCGGATATCCTCCTGAATACCATGGACAATAAGTAGTCCTCTCCAATATGTGCATGAGCTTAATAGGCCTCATTATTCATGAGAAGCAGAAAACTCCGCCCACCAGCTGCTGATTGGCAGTTATCTATCCATGCTGTGTATAGGCAGTCAACTGTCATTCAGCAGCTGGAAGCCGGGGGAGGGGTTCGGCAGGAATCCTATTCTCCTGCATATTAGGGGAACAGCCAAACAGAATGATGTAAGTAATATACCGATCTGTTTAGCATTTATATCACTAGTTTATGCTGCCCTCATTTAAGGCATCATACACCTAGTGTCAGATTCCCTTTAAGCTTGGGCTACACAGCAATTCCTGGTCACACAACCAGAAACCTTGATGTTGCACTGCCGGTTCATGTAACTATGCCACTTATTAAAGTAAATGTGGGTGAGAACCACAAGTGATGGCAACAGGCACAACTGGGAATTGCTGTGTAGCCCTATCCTAACAGATACACAGTAGCGGGCTGCTTTATATGAGCACTGTGACTATGTCTGTTATGAAAGCACCATGGCAGCCATTATTATAGAGGTATTTTAGTCTGCTCTGTTATAGAGGTGCTGTGCAAGACATAGAAACAAATTCTGTACTTTTTGGTGCAATTCATGAGTCCACCAATATAAGTAATGTAATAAAAGAGTGACATATTTAGATCTCCACGTAAACCCATAATTATTTTCCTACATGCAGACTAAACATACTCAGACAACTACTATTCCTCCCTGCGATTAATTTACCCAATTTAATAATTTTCACCATTTTATAATGGTTTCACAGAAGTTAACCTTAAAGCGTAACTGTCATTTCAGGGTCATTTTTCTGAAAACATAAAATATCAACAGTACAAGCGATTTTAAGAAACTCTGTTATAGGTTTTATTTACTAAAAGAGTTTCCTTCTGTACTGAAAAAGCAATCTCCCAGCCTCCCCCCTCACATCAGATGAAGCAGGATTTCTGTCTCCATTATGTGGCTATGGAGAGGGGAGGGGCTGTTAGGAGTGACTGAGCACGGAGGATTTCTGCAAAGCACAACACCCTGCAATCTTCTCTCAGTAAGTTCATAGATAAGCACTGACCTTTTTGACACCTGAATTTAGCGTTTTAGGTGCCCAGAGAGTCTACAAACAGCTGACCTTCATGTCACCTCTTCCTGCTCCCTCATCTCCCTCAGCCCCTCCCCCCTTCATAGGCTTACAATGGAGAGAGCAGAGCCCGTCTTCACTGGCTTCTCTGTAATGAAGACGTGTTTGCCTGATAATGCACAGATAAGAAGTCAGGGGGGGAGGCTGGGAGATTGCTTCTTGAGTACAGAAGGAGGCTTTTTTGGCTGATGAAACCTATTACAGAGTTTCTTAAAATCGCTTATACTACTGATTTCTGCAATAAA
The DNA here is from genome assembly GCF_027789765.1 of Dendropsophus ebraccatus. Taxonomy (NCBI): domain Eukaryota; kingdom Metazoa; phylum Chordata; class Amphibia; order Anura; family Hylidae; genus Dendropsophus; species Dendropsophus ebraccatus. Next base: position 69,511,650 of record NC_091454.1, read on the forward strand.
AAAACATGACAGTTACGCTTTAAGAATAAGTTTTCTTATAGCAATAGGTTGTCAGGAAGCTAAGCCATTGTTGCATTGTAGAAATATTTTTTTGAGAATGTTCCTTAGGTTCCATTCACACTACTAATAGAGGCTTCATAAGAAGACTCCATCGGTTGTTCCATCAGATTTGACAGGAAGAGAAAGTGCAACATGCTGCACTATCCTTCCCATCAAAATGATGGACATCTTGATGGTCTGTTGACCACAGTTGTCTATCATTCAATGGGTCTGGCAATGTTGTCATGGTTTCTGCTGTAATAGAAGCAATGACAGAGCTGATTATCTTTAGCAGAGCAATAGAATATGATAAGCAGAAATAAAATAAAATAGATGCATACTATTTCCCTTGGCAGACACGGTATACTCAAACTGTCACCATATACATGTATAATAAAAATTGTAGGCAGAGCCCACTTTAACAGGCAGAATTATTTCACAAATACCTAAAGGCCTGATTATACGGGCCGATTATGGACAGACAGGTTCATACTGCCCCATGTCATAGGGCCAGTGATCAGCTGACGAATGAGTGTTTGCATGTTCGTCGGCTGATCACTCAATTCTGACATGTTTAAAAATTGGCCATCTGCCACCCATCTCCCCATGTAATAAGGATTGTGTGTCTGACAGCTGATTGAAGCATAGAACTGCACAATTACGGAGCCATGTAAAAACTCAATAAACAAGCGACGATCAATGAGATCTGTGCTTGTTTGCTAAGAAGCTCGGCCGTCTTATATGGCCTTACCCGAGCTAAACTATTAGATCACATTACACAATGGGATGGAACACAAATGCTGTCTGTTTCCAGTAGCAGCCAGAAGAATTTTGAAGGCAGCTAAGTATATAGATAACATGAAGATACCGTGTCTGTCTAAACTAAAAGTAGAATTGCTCTTATAGGAAAACTGACAGCATGGGTATGCATATGTAGTACCAGTGTCCAGTTATTCAGTGTTCAGCTATATCCCCCACTTATAATAGAAGGGTTTTGTAAATTAATAAGCAGGGCCTATATATAGCTGACTTGTTTTGGAATAGCTTGTTCTTGGCTCGTTTTAATATTACACTGTTGCCTTTATCTTATAAATGTTCAATACTCTATAAACCTTTCTGTAAAGTAATATATTTGCTAGGTTTATGCCGCTGGTCTGTCGGTGAAATTCCATGGCTCAGTAGTATAATGTGTTGCTGGGTGAAAGGGTTCCTAGTAAAAGCTTTGGGATGAAAGCCATTCATTAATACTTTTGATTTCTTTTGCAGCTGTAAAAGATAGCAATGAAAAAAAAGCTGGACTGACCACTGACAGACAGTCATAGATGAGTATTAGAAAAGGATTTGTAATTGTCTGTGTGGTAAAAAGCACTGCACACAATATTTGTTGTATATACTAATAAAATGGCGCATGTGCAAGAGCTTTATGTACATCATATTATGTATGTCACTTTATTAATGTTAATACATGGATGCCTAACTAATGGTGTTATTAAATGGATTTGAAAAGAGTAGATATCTCAGTCTTTCCTTTATGAGGTGTTCCTTTTTTATAGTCTGTTCCTGGCTTCGGCTTTAATAATCTGTCAGATAAATCTCTGTGTGTGTAAACGCACCCTAAGGCCACGTTAACACAATGTATTTTTTCACTAACGGCCGTTGTTGCAGGATTGCAACAACGGCTGCTATTTAGTGAGAAGTCAAATAACATTCTTTTCTATGATATCCCGGCCAGAGTTTTTATGTTGCAGTTGATCAAATCCCGGAAAATGATGGAATGAATGCGCGTTGCATCATTTCCCTAGGGATTTGATCAAATGCCTGACCCCTTTCAGGGAAATGATGGAATGAACGATCGAGGAGTCATCCGGTTCTATGTTTGACGGCGGAGGTGGACAGGTGAGCAGCTCACCTCCACGGCAGGCATACGGCGGTGGGGGCGGACGGGGAGCAGGAGGCACGTAGCAGGGGAAACGAGCGGAATGGGGAGCAGAGAAGCGGCGGAGGCGGACAGGGAGCAGAGCGGACAGGCCAGGGGGAGCAGAGAGGTAAGTGAATTCTATGTCGCAGGGAGAAACAATAGAGTTCGTTTCATCATTTCCCTGAAAGGGGTCAGTGATTTGATCAATTCCCTAGGGAAATGATACAACTGCGCAGTCATTCTATCATTTCCTGGGATTTGATCAAATCCCTGATTCTATCATTTTACTGCAACATATACACACAGTATACACTCCGGTCGGGTTTCCATGCGGCCGCACACAAAACTGACGTGTCAATTTTGTGTGGCGGCTATTCATTGAATAGTGGACGCACAAAATTGACGGTGCAGACAATGTAAAGTGTGAACGCGCTTTACATTTTTTGCAATGGTTAATTGGAAGCGGGCACACCCAAATGTACCCGGATTCTAATTCAAAAGATATAAAGTTCATCTAGCTGGTACTGCTGGTACCGGCTGGTTTTAACTTCACAGACAGCGGCCATTTTTTAGGCCATCGGCTTTGCTGTAGCCTTTATATATATATATATATATATATATATATATATATGAAAAAAGGTTGGGTTGAACGGCACTGTGCTGACTTAAAGTCAATAGCTTCCAGCCGATGGGTGCACGTCCTTGGTAGTCGACCCCCGACTCCACAAAGTGTAAAACAAAGTAGGTAGACGGCACTCCAATAAAGTTAATAGGTGCAGGTTTATTCACCCGTATACGTACAGCGACGTTTCGACTCAAAGCTGAGTCTTTTTCAAGCCGTTTGAAAAAGACTCAGCTTTGAGTCGAAACGTCGCTGTACGTATACGGGTGAATAAACCTGCACCTATTTACTTTATTGGAGTGCTGTCTACCTACTTTGTTTTATATATAAAAATATATATATATATATATATATATATATATACACTCACCGACCACTTTATTAGGTACACCTGTCCAACTGCACGTTACCACTTAATTTCTAATCAGCCAATCACATGGCGGCAACTCAGTGCATTTAGGCATGTAGACATGGTCCAGACAATCTCCTGCAGTTCAAACCGAGCATCAGTAAGGGGAAGAGAGGGGATTTGAGTGCTTTTGAACATGGCATGGTTGTTGGTGCCAGAAGGGCTGGTCTGAGTATTTCAGAAACTGCTGATCTACTGGGATTTTCACGCACCACCATCTCTAGGGTTTACAGAGAATGGTCTGAAAAAGAAAAAACATCCAGGGAGCGACAGTTCTGTGGGCGGAAATGCCTTGTTGATGCCAGAGGTCAGAGGAGAATGGGCAGAATGGTTCGAGCTGATAGAAAGGCAACAGTGACTCAAATAGCCAACCGTTACAACCAAGGTAGGCAGAAGAGCATCTCTGAACGCACAGTACGTCCAACTTTGAGGCAGATGGGCTACAGCAGCAAAAGACCACACCGGGTGCCACTCCTTTCAGCTAAGAACAGGAAACTGAGGCTACAATTTGCACAAGCTCATCGAAATTGGACAGTAGAAGATTGGAAAAACGTTGCCTGATCTGATGAATCTCGATTTCTGCTGCGACATTCGGATGGTAGGGTCAGAATTTGGCGTCAACAACATGAAAGCATGGATCCATCCTGCCTTGTATCAACGGTTCAGGCTAGTGGTGGTGGTGTCATGGTGTGGGGAATATTTTCTTGGCACTCTTTGGGCCCCTTGGTACCAATTGAGCATCGTTGCAACGCCACAGCCTACCTGAGTATTGTTGCTGACCATGTCCATCCCTTTATGACCACAAAGTACCCAACATCTGATGGTACTTTCAGCAGGATAATGCGCCATGTCATAAAGCTAGAATCATCTCAGACTGGTTTCTTGAACATGACAATGAGTTCACTGTACTCAAATGGCCTCCACAGTCACCAGATCTCAATCCAATAGAGCATCTTTGGGATGTGGTGGAACGGGAGATTCGCATCATGGATGTGCAGCCGACAAATCTGTGGCAATTGTGTGATGCCATCATGTCAATATGGACCAAAATCTCTGAGGAATGCTTCCAACACCTTGTTGTATCTATGCCACGAAGAATTGAGGCAGTTCTGAAGGCAAAAGGGGGTCCAACCCGTTACTAGCATGGTGTACCTAATAAAGTGGCCGGTGAGTGTAAACGCTCAAAATGGCCAGAAAAAGAGAACTTTCATCTGAAACTCGACAGTCTATTCTTGTTCTTAGAAATTAAGGCTATTCCATGCGAGAAATTGCTAAGAAATTGAAGATTTCCTACAACGGTGTGTACTATTCCCTTCAGAGGACAGCACAAACAGGCTTTAACCAGAGTAGAAAAAGAAGTGGGAGGCCGCGTTGCACAACTAATCAAGAAGATAAGCACATTAGAGTCTCTAGATTGAGAAACAGACGCCTCACAGGTCCCCAACTGGCATCTTCATTAAATAGTACCCGCAAAACACCAGTGTCAACATCTACAGTGAAGAGGCGGCTGCGGGATTTTGGGCTTCAGGGCAGAGTGGCAAAGAAAAAGCCATATCTGAGACTGGCCAATAAAAGAAAAAGATTAAGATGGGCAAAAGAACACAGACTTTGGACAGAGGAAAACTGGAAAAATGTGTTGTGGACGGATGAATCCAAGTTTGAGGTGTTTGGATCACAAAGAAGAACGTTTGTGAGACGCAGAACAAATGAAAAGCTGGAAGAATGGCTGACGCCATCTGATAAGCATGGTGGAGGTAATGTGATGGTCTGGGGTTGCTTTGGTGCTGGTAAGGTGGGAGATTTGTACAGGGTAAAAGGGATTCTCAATAAGGAAGGCTATCACTCAATTTTGCAACGCCATGCCATACCCAGTGGACAGCGCTTGATTGGAGCCAATTTCATCCTACAACAGGACAATGACCCTAAACACACCTCCAAATTGTGCAAGACCTATTTACAGCAGAAGCAGGCAGCTGGTATTCTATCGGTAATGGAGTGGCCAGCGCAGTCACCAGATCTAAACCTCATTGAGCTGTTGTGGGAGCAGCTTGACCGTATGGTACGCCAGAAGTGCCCATCCAACCAATCCAACTTATGGGAGCTGCTTCTAGAAGCGTGGGGGGCAATTTCTCCAGCTTACCTCAACAGATTAATAGCTAGAATGCCAAAGGTGTGCAATGCTGTAATTGCTGCAAAAGGTGGATTCTTTGACTAAAGCAAAGTTTGATGTAAAAACAATGTTATTTCAAATACAAATCATTATTTCTAACCTTGTCAATGTCTTGACTCTATTTTCTATTCATTCCACAACGTATGGTGGTAAATAAGTGTGACTTTTCATGGAAAACACAAAATTGTTTGGGTGACAATTATATATATATATATACATATACATATATATATATATATATATATATATATATATATATACGGTAGTGTATATATATATATATATATATATATATATTTGAACAAAAATTCACAAAGGAAAGAGATAGGTAAATACATTGGGACAAATGCAAAACCAGCAAAATTTTCAACCATTTTTGAGCCATAGACAGCCCAGAAAACAGTTTGTAAAAATAGCCATAAAGAGTACCTGTCATAAAAAATAACTTTTGACACATCATCAGGCATGTCAAAAGTTATTGATCGAAGCGGGTCTCACTGCTGAGACCCACTGTGATCAGTAGATATAGCCGAGGAGAGAGATGATCAACTAATTCTGTCAATCTAAAGCCCCTATTACATGGGACGATGTGGAGAGCAAGCGAGCGCCGACCTATCAAGGTCAGCGTACACTTGCTCCTCGTTCTCCTGCCCGCTGCCGGCGCTATTACATGCACCAACAGCAAGCAAGGAGGAGCGGGTAAGACCCGGGTGGGGAGTGGGGGGCTGCCTGGGCGATCGTCAAATCGTTCAGGCAGCCCATAGGAGACACGGAGAGACAGCAGCAGATTGTTGAAAGACAAGGATCAGCCGAGATCATGCATGTCGGATGATCGTTGTCTTCTATTACATAAAGCGACTAAAGGCAGGAATGGTTGGTATCGGCCAAATACGGCCAATAATCGCTTGGTGTAATAGGGCCTTAAGTCTATAAGGCTACACAGATGGAATTAGTGAGCAGACGCATCTCCAGGAGGTTCCATAGGCTCTATTATAATTCTGTTCACCGCTAGTTTAGCAATGAGAGAGGAGACAAAGGGGCACAGAACGTGCTGCGGAGTGTCTGCCCCTTCATTCAGAAGTTTGCTTAAATGATAGGTATGCCTAAAACAATAGGTCAATTTCTGATTATACATTCCATTTAATGATCTGTTTGTCAGGGCCCTTTGCTTAGATAATATCCAGTCTACGTAATATAAACCTACCTCATTCACATCTCAGATTTCAGACATAAATTGGAGCTGCAGCCAGTGCTTAGCAGATGACAAAAGTTGTATTATTATTAGGAACTGACAGAGGCAAATTGCCAGGTGCATGAGCATTAGCCAAGCAACAAGCGTCCTGTTGTCCTCTACCAATTACATAACAGAGAGCCTGTATATAATGTGCTATGTTATAGTACTACAGTTAGCATTCCATTATATAATATACGCAATGCATAGATAATAATCCTGCCTTGCTGTATGTAAAAGGGCTCTTTTATCCTTTGTCATTCCAGCTTTTTCCATTCATATTCCGGTTTCACATGTCCGAAGCGTGTGTGTTACAACTGCAACACCTCAACACTTTATAGTTCTAGTGAAGCATAAAGCTCTTTGTAATCAATGTTAGTACGTATTGCTTAGACTCAAAGTCACATCCTGCTTATAGACTCTCCTTTATTGTTGGCCTGTCCTCAGGATAGGCCATTAATAAATGACTTGTGGGTGCTGACACCTGGCACCCCACCAATCAGATGTTTGTCAGAGACATAGTGCCCATATATATGTAGTAAACAGAGCCAGAAGTAGAATGGGGGGTAAGCTTCAGTAACCCAGCATAGCCACTGTATAATATATGGAGCTGTGTGCATCTGGCTCTGTTCACTGTGAATGCAGGCGCTGTGGCTCTGGCAACAACTGACTGGTGGGATGCCCGATGTCAGCATCCCACCAAACAAATATTGATATTCTGTAGCTAATTTATCAATAAATCTAAGTCTTGCAAAACCTCTTAAGATTGTGAAAATATGATAATGCTCAGAATCAGGCTTTTTACGTAAGGAGGGTTTACACTATGGTAGTCTCTCTGTTGCAAGATTATGTGGGTAACCTGTCAAAACTGGTGCCTACATATACCTACATGGAGAACCACCCGTCTTATTTGCTTTATAGGCACATAAATTTGTTTTTACACTAGCTGACTATGTTTGGGCCATTGTAGTACATAGGGTCATGGTTCCCCATGTAGGTATACGTCGACCAATTTTGACAGGCTGCTGACATAGACATGCAACAGAGGGCTAAATCATAATGTAAATGAGGCCTGAATTACCTTTATTGTTCACCTGGAATATCACGCTGCAGAGATTTACAAGTATTCTCTAGCCACATTACCTCAAGTAGTTGATGAACAACTACATACTAGAAAATCACAATGCCAGATCATGTGTTATGCAGTAGAATGTTTTCTATAGTCTATAGACTCCCAGCCATTTGTAGGGAGAATGTTTATGAAACAATCCTTTAAAAATGTGCCATCCCACATACATTTTAGTTCTTCTAATATGATGTGTGTTTTAAACCCAGGGCCCCTTAACATCTTCCAATCAGGGAAAATCAGGGGTCTTAGAGGCCTCCACACTGTGTCAGACAATAATGAGACTTTGTAATAGTTGTACACTCTTGGCACCCCTACTGATCAGCTGCTTAGCAGAACCACAGCTTTGGTATTGCTGCAGCTCAATATGGCCACTACTAATAAACTGAGCCATCTGCATCTGGTTGCCCACTTCCGGTTGTTGTATGAGCCTGTGCTTAAAACATAGAAGGCTGTTGGCAGAAAAAAACTACTTGGTCCATCTAGTCCACCCTTATATCATTTCCTTTATTTTTATCTTAGGATATACGTGTATCCCAGGCATGTTTTAATTCATTTATTGTAGATTTACCAACCACATCTGCTGGAAGTTTTTTCCAAACTCTACTACTCTTTTAGTAAAGTAATAGTTTCTCATGTTGCTTCTGAACTTTCCCCCAACTAAGCTCAGATTGTGGCCCCTTGTACTTGTGTTCAGTTTTTTATTAAAAACACTTTTTTTTTAACATTATATAGCCTTCAGATAACACCCGTGCTGGCGGCCCATTGAGAAGCATCTGAGCTGCAGCATTGGACCGGACTACATAATCCATTCCTTGTTCCTGTGCATTGATACAGCTATTGATGGCTTTATCCAATCCTGATTTGTGTCCCTGACTATGCTCCCCCTTGTCCATTTGACTGTCTGTTCCTTGTGGGAGTCAATGGGGTACTCCGGACAGGGGCCTTTTTGGTTACATGCTCAGGTATGGGTTGTTTAAAAACAATAAAGGACACTTACCTCTCCGTCTGCCGCGGCACCGCCAGTATCTTTCAGCTCAGCCCCACTGTTTGGTTGCTTCCGGATCCTATGGTCATGGCCTTGCAATCCTGTCCAACCAATCAGCAACAGAAGCGGGACACCACTGCCACCAAGGCTGGGAAGGCCTGCAACGTCACAACAACAAGTCCTGGAAACGGCAAAAGGAGAAGGACAGAGCAGTAAGGTATTGATGGCGCCATGGAAGCCAAGGAGGTAAGTGTTCTTTACTATTTTTTAAAAACGCATCTCGAGCATATATTTAAAAAGGCCTATGTCCGGTGTACCTCTTTAAAGGGGTTATCCCAAGATAGCTAGCTGATCAGTGGAAGTCCAACCAGTGGGGCCCACACAATACTTGAATAAATGGAGCAGCGGGGTGCACATTCAGCCTGTGCTCCTTTGATTTTGTATGGGTTTTCTGGAAATTGCTGGGTGCTGACCACTGGATCTTGGGATACCCCTTTAACTGTAAGGACCAAGGGGTCTCATAAACTCCACACTCAAGTTTAGCCTGGGGAAAGAGTATTGCGGCTTAGATAATTCACATTCCTGTACCAACAATAGAATGTTAAGATTATTAATTCTATAAAATGAAAAGCTATAGATTATGTATTGCTATTACAGCATTTTATTTTGTGGCTGATCTTTGTAGCAATATTGTATTTATACGACTGGGAATAAATAAACAGAATGCTGTAATTTAGATTGTGCAGGCTAAACTGTACACAGAATGACTAGGTGACTGAGGGACTGATAAATAGACAGGCTTAAGGTCAGACCTGCTACTTTATAAGTATTTCTTTTAAGAAGTTTGCAAACATTCTGTAGAACTGAATAATACTACTATTGTCACTGCACCAAGACAAGAGACCAAATGTCTCAATAAACACTAAATGAACCTAAAATCAGCGAAGTGTACAGCCAAGTAAACACACGGAAGGCGGTATGGACCATAGATATGAGCTGGAGTTTCAAATACTTAATTATAAAGCTGATTGCTTTATCACTATTTACTCACTGAGCCTCTGTATATCAACATTGGCTTAAAGGGGTATTCCAAGATAAAACTAACTTTTCCACTATCCACAGGGGACAAGTAAGAGATTGCGGGGGGTTTTGACCTCTGTACCCCCTGGCGATCTTAAATATTATATATAAACTTATATAATATACTTTATACATACCTGTCCATGCTCCTGGGTGTTTTTCCCGCTTCTGCCCTCTCCCCAATGGAAGTTCTGAGCCAGTCTCTGAAGTGAAAGGCCGCTCAGCCAATCACTGGCTAAGACAGGCTCAGAAGTTCCAGTGGCGGCTGCGGGTAGCAGACAATGACTTTTTAACATGTTGAAAGATAACGATAAGCGGATGATCGTTTCTTCGGTTGGGCATTGTCTTTATTACACAGAGTGATAATCTGCTGAATTGGTCTGATTAGGTAGATTATCTCACCATGTAATAGGGCCTTTAGAATAAACCGATTGTAACACTTTTAATAAAAACTAGTTAAAGAGCATACCTGGACTAATAGGGGGACTAAAAAACACACACAAGTAAAACTGTTTTTAAAAATATCATCAGGCTCCTCTTCCACCAAAGGTGGGTTTCCAAGAGCAACCTTGTCAAATAGAGCTAAATTAGGTAACACCAAAGGCCTTGATTTTGTCCCAGGGCTTTTTGACTTTCTGGGAAGCCATAACCATAGACTGCTGTTCTTAAATGTAATGAAGAACAGTCTAAATCTACTATTAGGGTACATACTCACTGGGTGGATCCGCAGCGAGATCCTCGCTGCAAATTTGCAGCAAGACCAGAGGCGGGTCCCTGCCCTGTACAGTCTATGGGCAGACAAACTCGCAGCAGGATGCACATCCCGCTGCAAGTTTGTCAGCAGCCCGCCCTGTTAACCCCCCGCCACCGGAACGTACACATGACCTGGTCCCCGCTCCGTCTTACTTTGGGGCTCCCGGTGTCTTCACGTCCCGCTCAGCTAATTTGTGCTCTGCGGCGGGGAAGCGCAGATTGGCTGAGCGGGACGTGTCGGGAACTCCTGAAGCAAGCCGGAGCGGGGACCAGGTGATGTATACGCTTCGGCGGCCGGGGGTTAATGGGGCGGCTACTGACAAACTCGCAGCGGGATGTGCATCCTGCTGAGAGTTTGTCTGCCCATAGACTGTACAGGGCAGAGATCCGCAGCAGGTCTTGCTGCGAATTCTGCGGATCTGTCCAGTGAGTTTGGATACTTAGTGAAGTTCTTGCTTCAGGTCATACTACAGCCAAGTGCTACAGCAGGAACAGTAGGCGAGAAAAAGTTCAGGGGCCAATCCAGATCAAAAAAGAATAAATGAGCAACCTATTTGCAGTTATTAAACTGGACAGGTCAGATTTCTAAAACAAAAAAAAAACAAAAAAAATCATTGTGATGGAGGGAGCATGAAAGATCTGATATTTCTTTTAAAAAGATGAATGTTACCTTTAAAAATAGCCCTAGGATATAATCTGTATCCATGTTTTTCAGGACTTCCTAGGGCTGCATTGAACCGCTATTGAAACATGAGGGATCTGGATCTAGCATGCTTGAGTAGTGTTCATCTCTGGTTTTAAGCTTAACAAAGAAAACCACTTAGGGTAGGAAGTCTTGTCTACACATTCTCTGCAGTATTAAAGGGGTATTCCACTCAGGTAAAATACATGCTGAATCATCCCTCCTTCTGAAGATTAATAATTCACTCCATATGTCATTACCTTTTCTGTTTTCTTCCCCTAGTTCTGAGCCTACTGCTTTCTGCTTAAGACACAAAAATCTGTGTGTGAGCTGTTTTCTCTGTCTCCCCCTCCTTTCCAAAACAGCTTATTTAAACAACTTCCCTGGATGGTTGTCTCTGCAGTGTGGTATGTGGGAGGGTTAATATATTGTCAAGTTACTTGTGATTTTACCCCTCCTGGCATCACAGACTGCAGAAACAGCCAGCCAGGGACACTATTTTTTAATTATAATGTTTATAATGTGAATGTAGGAAAAGTATTGCCCCCCAAAAAATTTTTGTTCCTAGTAGTTAATCCTCCATGGTGTTCCTAGCAGTGCAGTTACCCCCTCTCCTCCTAGTCTGTACCAAATAAAAAAAATAAACATGCTACTAACTTTTCCTCTGCACCAGCGCCGTCCAGATCCTTTTTGCAGTCTGTATCAAAGCAGTGAATATCTACTCTAATTTACCAGGTAATTTACCAGGAATTTACCTCTGGACTCCCTGCTCCTATATACAGTAGGAAGCGGTGTTGTGTACATTCTTAGAGGGGGCAAAATTTTGTGTCCCAAAGAATTATGCAATGGCGCAGCGGACAGGCACCAAACTGTCCATGGCCCTGTCAGCAGACCAGCAGTTGAATCATCATCCTACACCTGTTTCTCCATTAAGACACATTTAGCTAAGTGTGCATTTTTATGGGGAGTATTGAGCAGGATCTGCTCTCCTTTCTGACTTCTAGATGAGTGAAGGAAACACCACTTCCCCTATAACATTCATTCTGACATATTACAATATACTAGGAAAGGATTGCCATTTAAAACTGCTTTAGTCCCATAAGAACTGCAAAGGCTAAAAACTTCTGTTGAACACTACACAATAGATAGCTTTACATAAGCAATAATTATCATCTAGTTGTTAGCACCTGCATCAAGATAAAATTGGTTAAACCTTTGTTTTATGATTACTATGCTCACTACTAAATAGGACAGAGGTCTTGCAGCCTGGTGGTGACCTTTCAGGTCAAAAAAACTGGTCAGTCAACAAGTCTTTAAGAAGTTTCCTGGTGGTATGGCCACGACATATAGAAAAACTGATGGCCATTTGAAAAGGATTGAGAAAAGGTGAATGGAAGAATAAAATAAAAGGTCAAAAACGAATAAAAAAGAAACATACAGAGCTTGTACAACTTATATAACTTCCAGCGGATTCCGTGAGTGCTCCTGCTTGAAGTTCCACCAGTCCCATAGGCTCCATTCTATGCTCAGGCAGAATCTGCCATCCAGACGGAGCGATGGCGGGTAAAGTATGCTCCATGCTATTGAAACTGAGTGTCGGAAATCACAGCGGATTTTGTTGTGAACTCGCAGTGTGAAATCCTCTGCAATTCCGTTATTTGTGAAACTGGCTGTAAGAGGAGATACTGTACCACATATTGTTGAGAAAGTTATACCTGGACAGATGCCAGATGGGCTAGTGTGCCACGTGGGCCAGTCCATGAGCAGCTTGATGGTTGGCTTCTCACCAGCACTGCATCCTCCCTTCACTTCACAACATAGTAAGTCATTGGTTATAGAAAGCTGTATAGTTCAGAGCACTGTGCATGAGAGAAGCCAGCTGTCCTGTCCTGTATCTAGTCAGCCCCACACCCTTAATCTACAAGTTCCCAGCAGGCCCGACCTGCTTATGGTTGCTGCAGGTCTGACATTAGAGGAAAAGGAGACTCAGTATCGGTCCAGGCAGGGGTGACAATCCCAGAGCTTAATGCAAAGGGGAGGCCTAAAGAAGACGTTCAGTGCAGGGCAAAAAAATTATTCCACGCTAGGGGAGCATAAAAAAAAGTTATATTCACCTGACCCGGTGCCCACACAGCGCCATGTCCAACTCCTGGACCCCAGCTGTCATTCTTCTTATCTGCACTCTGGCTACGTCACAACCCGATTAAAATTTTTATAGGGACATTTTAGCTTCAATAATAAGCGGTGTGATTTGTGTGTGTGTGTAGAGGGTGGCTTGTCACTGTGAGGGTTTTTTCAGAATTTTGTTTTACTACTTTTTATTACTAAGCTGCTGCTGCTGTTTGGTTTATACCTAGCTGGTTATGAAAAAGGGTAGGGTCCCCCCCTTTTTCCATAGCCAGACAGATAAAAAACGTTTATCAGCTGCCTAGTAGCATCAGGGTACTGGGGGCTCTATATCTTGGCTCTGTGTAAAAGCATATACATTTCCCAGTGGTATGCTATCACATTTTGTAATAGATTTGTTGGGTCCATGTAGTTTCTCAAAATGCAGCATGCTTTAGGTATGGTATATTGTTGGTGTTTATTTACTATTGATAAGCCTATTGGGGGAAAATGCATGCTCAGTATGTTAGTGGTACATACAGTACATGCTGCATTGAAAAAAAACAAAAACAAAAAAAAAACATTAAAGGAGTTTTGCTGGCAGAGCACTGGCACTCAAATGCAGGGTGATCGCACTCTGGAGCAACTGAAGAACCATGGCTTGGTCTGATAAATCACTTGCGTTTACATCACGTCGATACTTTTACGAGTAACACCTGCTTTAACTTTGCTGCATAAGCCCCTTCATGGCAAAAATATTTGCTAAGGGCAGTCATCTTGTGTACTGTATATTCGTATATACAGTACTTGGTGGGAAGTTGCATGACCCGATCGCTGTGTGTGGCGGTATGTGCACAGTTGCTATCACCACTCACTGTACTAGAGCCACTAACAGAGTGAGGAGTGTAATAGCAATCATCTCTCGCTGTACAGAGGCTGCTGGACATAGTGATCGTATCCTGCAGCCTCCTACAACTAACCCACTGCCCCCTCGGGTCGCCCCTTAGTGCTGCCAGTCATATATATATAACAAAAAAATATAACTTTATTAAAGCAATATATTAGCAAACAAAAACATTTTTATAAAGTCTCTGGAGTACCCCTTTAAGGAACTGCTGACAATGTCTTAAGGCCCTATTCCACCAACAGATCTGATGACAGATTATCTGCCAAAGATTTGAAGCTAAACCCGGGAGTGGATTTGAAAAGAGGAGAAATCCAGTCTTTCCTTTATGACCTGTTCTCTGTTAATAGTCTGTTCCTGGGTTTGGCTTCAAATCTTTGGCAGATAATCTGTCGTCAGATCTGTTGGTGGAATAGGGCCTTTAGAGCCAGATAGCACAGGGGGCCCTTAGAAGTCTTGTGGAGTCCATGCCTGAATGGGTCAGGGCTGTTTTGGTGGCATGTGGGGGGTCTACACAATATTAGGTTTTAATGTTATGGCTGATCAGCATACATTTTCAGTTTTGAGCCAGGATTTCAAACCTGATTTTCCACAGTGGTGTGCAAAAACTTTAGACAGTGTGCTTGTCTTACTACATAGCAGTGGACAGATGAAGTAGTTTAGCATGTCTGCAGGCCACTGTCACATTACCCCCTGCTGTGATAAACCGTTTTAGAAGCTTTGTGTTTATATACAAGACAGGTTCAACTAAACCTACTGGCAGTACCACCCCAACGGCTAGCCATCAGCACAATGGGCTGTCAAACGTTGCAGAAACTTGAGACATACTATCATTTACTTTCTTATTAGGCAGTTACTCAGCAATAAAGATTGTTACTTGTACATAATTTGCAGGAGGTGTCAAAGTACGCATATGTGATTCCCGGAAAGATTTTTATTGTGTGCAGTTCAAGCCACATGCCAAAAAAATAAGAGGGATTGCCATTGACTTAAAATTAATTAATAGAAGTAATGGAAAAGCCCCTCAATGCATTATTACTACTACTAATAATAATAATAATATTTTTTTATTTATATAGCGCCAACAGATTCCGCAGCACTTTACAATTCTGGGGGTACATATATAGAAATAAATCAGACATTACAGAGATATACATATAATTATCCATACATGAGGAGTGAGGGCCCTGCTCGCATGCATCAGCTTACAGACTATTACTGTGCATTATTTATTTTTTTTTTTTTGTGAATAGGACAATTTGACCAAAACTTTTACATCGTAAACAGTCACTTTGGTTGTCCTCATGCCACTTTGTAGTCTCTAAGTTTGATGGTGTTGTAAGATGCATAGACTTAACAGCTGGTGACAAATTTACAAGATTTGTGTATAATATATGTGGCACAACATGACACACTAGGGGGGAATGTATCATTTGCGCAATAATTTTTGCTTGCGCACTTTTCACGTGCTGCAGAAAAACTCTGCCTTTAACCCGCCCCCTCCGAGCAAAGAAGTTCACAAATGGCGCAGCAGGCGTTAGATGTTCAAAAAAACAGTGCAAACGGCTTTATAAATGAGGTGGTGTAATTGCACAAGGCACATCTCTTTAGCAGGTGGGAGAGGTCCTTCACTGTCTCCCCTTTTGCTGGTCCAGCATCAGCACCTAAAGAAGCCTTGAAAGTGCTGGAGTTCCCTACTTCTGGATTACCCACTGGGTCACCAGGTGCTAAAGTGCATTTAACTGTAAGTGCATCCTAATGATGAGATTATAGTTAAATATGGTGGCTTTGACACAGCAAAGAGTCAATATAGATGCAGGCAACAGCAACTGTATTATGGTGGTTTTACACGGAGCGATAATTTGCCCGATCGCACGACCAGCGTTTAGACGGAACAATACATCGTACGGGAAAATCGTTATGCGATCGTTCTGCGATCGCTTAAGCCTATCTCACACATAGGTGAAATCGTTGAAAGAATGTTTACACGGAATGATCTGCAAATTTTTTGCGAACAATTGACGACGATTTGAGAACATGTTGAAAGATCAAAATGAATGATTTCTCGCTCGTCGCTTGATCGTTCTCTGCATTTACACGTACGATTATCGTTCGAATTTTATCGTTATCGTGCAAATTTGAACGATAAATCGTTCCGTGTAAAACCCCCATTACCCTGCACTCCAGTGCACAAGTTACGTCATTAAGCACCTGCAGAGCAGGCAGGAAGTTCAGAGGCTGGTGGACTGATTGGGAGCTAGAAGTAAGAGAAGGTGAATATGGGGGACCTATGTACGAGGAGATCTACCCACAGGGGAACCTACCAGGGGAAACGTACAGAAAATCTATTTACAGTGAGACCTTCCCCTAAGAGGGTACTACCTACAGGGGGTACCTACCTAAAGGTAATACCTACTTACATGGACTACCTACCTACATAGTAAGGGAAACTACCTACTGGGCAAACCTGTCTACCAACTAAAGTGACCTACCTGGTGAGGGGGCCTAAAGAGGGCAAACTTTGTTGGGAGCACTATAGATGGCATCATTCTGTGTGGGGGCACTAAAGCAAGCATTATTCTGAGTGAGGATGCTAAAGCACGCATTATAATGTGTGTGGGGAACAATTTGGCATTATACTGTGTGCAGGCACTAATGGGGGCACTATACTGTGTGGGGACGCTTAAGCAGGTCATTTACTATGTGGGGGGCACTAAAGGTGCATCATACTGTGTGGGGGCACTGAAGGGAGAAAACTATATGTAAAACACAGTATAATGTGTCTTGTGTCTTTCCTGCAATAATCAAACATGCACCATGACCATTTCAAGCTTTCTCAGAAAAATACTGTCATTTTTGACCAAGTGTATTGTTAATTTACTTTCCCCTCTTATTGATCATGCACAGTAAATCCACTTCCCTGCAGACAGCAGGCCACATTTTCTGATGACATAAAGGCCGCACTGCAACCTGAGGATCATCTCTGCTATCACATAAACAGTCTGGTTACAGCAATGTGACAGGGAACTGAAAGCTGTGTTCAGTGGGTCACCATAGAAGCCTGTGACTTCAGAATGACATCATGGAATTTCTGTTTTCATGAGGTAAATGGGTGAATTAGAAGCAGATGCCAGCTGCCAATTAGGTCACTGCTTTATATCAGTTATATAGAAACAACAGGAGGGGCAGATTGTATCTTCAGCACAAAAATATACAAGTTGAGGCTATAGTTACACACTGTTGGAGGCCGGCCGTTCCGTGATCCGGACGGTCTTTGAAAACATCATACTGCAGTACGAGCCGGATGATCTTTAGCGCCGCTTACTTCTGATGGGGCGCGCACGGATGCCTCAAAACTCTCCACTGCACACTATGGAGCGTGCGGCCGGAGCCGCTCGCTTCACAGTGTGCACTGACAGAGTTTTCTGCGGCCACTATTCAATGAATATCGGCCGTAGAAAACGGACATGTCAGTTTCTCGCAGCACAGCTGGGGATCCCGGATGTTGTGTATACTATGTGTATACACTCCAGCCGGGATTCCATAGGCGGCAACGGCACGCATATTTTTGTATTAATCAAGGCCAATCGGCAACAACGGCCAAAGGTATTTGAAAATATACGTAGTGTGAACATAGCCTGAAAAAGTAAATAAAAAAATGTAAACCATGAGACCAATGTAGAAGTCCACCGTCCTATTTGTTCATCTGCTAATAGGCCCCGTTAACACTACGTAATTGGCGCTGAGATTATGGGCAGAACTCCTCCGCTCGGAATCTCGGCAGCGATTACGTAGTGTGAACGGGGCCTTAGGCAGCATCATATTTGGCTCACTCTGTCGTACCAAATGTGGAGTCTGGGGCTCTATTACATTGTGTACCCTCTTAAAGTTTGATTTGTTACTGATACAGAGCCACATTATGAAACATGTTCTTTTCTAGTCGGTTTCTATTTAGAGATAGTATTTTTTATATAGTTTTATTAGGGATGCCATCTTGCTTGAGCTATTTTAACAGAATTTGGAGATATGCACTAGGTGATTCTACAGAGACGGTATGCTGAGTTGTGAGCAACAGCTATTGTGTGTATTTTTACTTGGGTTGGTTATTGTGCAAAAATTGTTAAATTGTTTGAATTTAAGCGATGTTGTGTAAATATAACAAACAAATAACAAAAATTAGTTTGTATGTCGTTGATCATGTCTTTTGAGCTGGCCTCAAAATCATTCTTAATTGTTTGTTAGTCTTTCAGTGTAAAGACCTATCTTTCACAGCATATAGATACGAATGCAATTACGAACATTCATGGTATATATATGACCGCAATTACGATCGTATTGATGACTTCTCTTAGCAATTTATTATTGTCTAAACATCTGTTGTTTATGGTGCGTTTACAGAGATTTATCTGACAGATTTTTAAAGCCAAAGCCAGGAATGGATTTCAGAAGAGGAGAAATCTCAGTCTTTCCTTTATGACATGTTGTCTGTTTATATTCCTGGCTTTGGCTTAAAAAATCTGTCAGATAAATGCATTTGCAAAATTGCTTTCTTTTGCATTTCCCACCACCTAACAAAATTTTAAGTAATAGGAATACCCCTTTAAGAATAATTAAAATACCGTCTCTTAAAGATTCCTAAAGTAATAGTACCAAAAATGTCAATTACACCCAATAAAACAAAGTGCATATATATTAAACACCACAAAACTGTACAAAAAATTGCTTCTCAAAACAACATAATTATCAATATTCTTTAAAAATCACAAGCATGAAATTGTGTACCATAAAGTTCTACATTTTACACAATGTAATACAATGAACGATTCCACAAGTCGTATGTATAAGATCCAGGCGCCATATAATACATTCAATTCATCACACCATTCAAAGTGCATTCTTTTCTTTTCAATAAGTATTCTTTTATCCATATTTGAGTGCGTTATGTCCATTTTAGTAGGGATCCCTGGCTAGCCAATCACCATACAGACATGCATACCTGTGTAAATAGGAAGATGCTTATATTGTTATGGGCTTGTTGTGTCCCATGGCATCACAGGACAGTTGGCATAGCAAGTCTGTGTTCAAACTAGACACACAACCTAAAGTTCCTGGGCTCCAATGCAAAACCTATAATATGGCCTTAAACTTACCATGTACCATTTATAATACTCTTCTTATGTGACAGAAGGGTCTTGGGTGCAACTGCTATGTCTATCTTCATTAAACTTGCACCCCTGGTTCAATCCAGGGCACTTGGAAGACTGGGATAACCTACCTACATTTGTATTCTGCATGCAGAATTCTATTTCTCCAGGAAAGGGACAGAACAATCTAACCTGTTTATATATCCTTAGGCTTGCTGTATTCCTGGTCTATGTTCACAGACATACTTTTGGACTTATTTTTTTTTTCCAAAAGCAAGACTGAATTTCAACAGAGGGAATGTAAAATTATGGAGGCAAACACCAACTGTGTACATGAATGTGCGCACACAAGTCCGCACATTCAGTACAAGAATTATATACATGATATTTAAATCATTGCTGACAGAGTATTCCTGTTATGAGCTACACCATCAGACCTTCAGAAATCTTGTGTAGTTCATGCCTTGAGACAACGGAAATCTGTTCGGGTGGAATAAAAGGAACCTACATAATAGGCAGGTGGTGTCATGTTATAGCTGATTGCTGTATCATAATAAGACTTCCAATGCACTCCATTCTTGGTGTATTGTATTTGGAACTTGTAAAGAATGTAAATAATAATCCAGCATAAGGCACATCCACTTTTTTTGGACTGTTCAACTATCAAGTGTTGATAGCCTCACTATGGTGATTATTACTTTTTTCAATTTTATATAGCATTTTTTATGGTTTTAGTGTTCTAACTATGGCTCACTTTAGGGCCCTATTAAATGGAGCGATAATATGCCATATTAGGCCGACTCAAGCAGATTTCACTCTGCGTAATAAAGACGTCAATCAGCTGGAGAGGCGCTCATCTTCTGACCTTTTTATTTTATTTAAAAATCATCTCTATGTGTAATAGAAGGCGTGTGGCCAAGGCTGATTGTTACATAGTTAATAAGGTTGAAAGAAGACAAGAGTCCATCAAATTCAACTTACAGAAACCCTACTGTGTTAATCCAGAGGAAGGCAAAAACTCTTATGAGGCAGATGACAATTGCCCCATCACAGGGAGAAAAATTCCTTCCTGACTCCAATGTCAATCAGAATAATTCCTGGATTAGCGTCCTATCACATGAAATCTAATGCTCATTACTTGAAATGTTATACTTTTCAAGAAAAGCACCCAGGCCTCCCGTACACGTATTTAATGAATGAGCTATGACAACATCATGTGGCAGAGAGTTACATAGTCTCACTGCTTATACAGTAAGATGGTGTGATATATGGTAAAGATGATGATGTTGTAAAGAAAAATAATAAAGATTAGGCTGGGTCCACACTACGTTTTTGCAATCCATTTTTTTATCTGTTTTTGCAAAAAAGTGATGCATTTGTGTGCAACCGTTTTGATCTGTTTGTTCCATTGACTTTCATTGTAAAAAAAATGGATCAAAATGTATTGTTTTTTTTTAACGTAAGGTCAACTACGTTTTTGTGTACATTAAAAAAAAAGATGCGTTTTGATCCTTTTTTTTATAATGGAAGTCAATGGGAAAACATGCACACACATGCATCACTTTTTTGCCTTAGGCTGGGTTCACACTAAAGTTTTTTTTATTTGCTAACAGATCCGTCCATGCTAATTTAATCGGTAAGCAAACAACTGATGAGCAAACTGATGCAAACTGATTGCAAAATGTGCACCTTTTTTCATTGTCCGTTTGCATTTTGGCTTCAAAAAACTGACTTTTGTCGATCAGTCAGCATAATTTTGCATCAGTCAGCATCCGTTTGCATATCAGTTTATTTTTTTTCCTTTGGTTTTTCACTTCTTCAGCGCATGCTCAGTGAAATAACTAATGCAAACTGTTAACTTGCAAATGGATGTGAATGGAAATACCCTCTGTTTAGATCTGTTCTCATTGACTATAATGTAAGGAAACCAGAAGTGCACTTTCTGTTTGTGTTCCGTTTTTTCAAACAGGAAAAAAAGCTGCATGCAGAATTTTTTTCCTGTTCATAAAAACGTAAAACTGACAAAATACATGCAAATGGAGCATAACTATGACAAACAGAGCACAATAAAAATACATAGAAATGAATGGGGTGTTGGACGGATAAGTCAGATTCCGTTCATGTTGTTTAAAAATGAAACAGGTAAACAGAACTGTGGTGGAGAGAATAACGCCAGTGTGAACCTAGCCTTATTCTTACTTTTCCATACTCCCCGGTGTTCTCTTGTGTGTTTCCTGCTGACTGGAGCCACCAATGAGGCTTGTACAACCATCTCTGAACTAACAGGCCGCTCAGCCAATCACTGGCCGTGGTGCTGTCCTGTCTTGGCCAGAGGTTGACTAAGCAGCCGGTCATTACACAGAACTTCAACGGTGACTGCAGTGAGCAGGACACCAGGGAGCATGAACAGGTAAGCATGATGTTTATTACTTTCTATTTAAAACAATGGTTGCACGGACATAGCTAATGACTGCATAATAATCAGGCAGTTTAATTGGCTCTGTAAGTGAGTGCTAATCTAGCAAATCTGTGCTCGCTTAGGCTGGGTTTACACTGTGTTTTTGCTGTGTGTTTAATGAAAAAAATAGATGGTAAAAAACAGATGCATTTGTGTGCATCTGTTTTTGTCTATTTTTTTTCCGTTGACTTCCATTATAAAAAACTGATCAAAACGCATCTGTTTTTTTACACAAGTACAAAAAAAGGTGGCCAACCACATTTTTATGCACACTACAAAAAAAAGATCCTTTTTTTCCCCATAATGGAAGTCAATAGAAAAAACTGATTAAAACATGCACACAAATGCATCAGTTTTTTCACCTTTTTTTCCCATTAAACAGACAGCAAATATCTGTCTTGACCCTGTGAAGATGGAGACAATTTACAAGCATGGCTGTGCAGATCACACTACAACACAACCAATTCACTGTTGACAAACACCATGGTTACTATATCTAGGTCTCAGGTATTGTATATATGTTTGTCTCTGACCACTTGGCCATTTCAGATCCCATTGTTATGCAGCTACTGTACCTGAAGCTCTTGCCACAGTTCCACGTTTGTAAGCAGTGCTAGAATGCAATGCCATGCTGAGCATATGTACAATGTCTACTGTATGCAGTGCACTAGTCCCCCAGTGCAACCACCACTAGGCACAGGCGTACATGGTAACTAGTTCCAGAGGTATGAGCTGTTAGGGATATATAGGGAATCAGTGAATGCATTTCTCTAAGCGTTTTCTCATCATTAGGTTGCTGCCCTAATTCATCATATTTACAGAGCTGCTTATCCAAGAGGTTCTGCCATCTTAATAATGTATTACACAACTAGGCTGTATATGTATGTGTCATGCCTTATGGGTTCTGCAATATATTATAGCTCTGATTAAACATCTGTCATATGTATAAGGTTCTTCATCACCTTGGTAGTGATATATTGATAATCTATAGATTGCATTGTGTAATATATAATTTCTAGGTTATTATGTATAAACATTAGCTCCATAAAAGAGGTGTTTTAGTAGCTGAGGTTTGATATACTAAGAAAGCTCATAATCTGTTTTGTAACGTATGCAACTGCTAGGTATTGTGGATGATATAGAAGTCTATTGCAACCAAGTATCAAATAGCTGGGCTGATCTAAGGGGTTCTGCAGCAGCTGGGGTAATAGACATTATGTAGTACACCCCTAAAAAATTTTGTGCAACCAAACTTTGGGGCTGTTGGCTGCTATCTGAGGTTCTGCAGCAGATAAGGTATAGTATAAAGTAATCGTGCAACCAAATATATAACTGCTGAGCTGATGCCTGTCATCTCTAAGAGGTTCTGTAACAGCTGGTGTATTGGTGGTGATAGACAATCCCTATAATGTACTGTGCACCACTATAACTACTGGACTGGTACCTATCATTTCTAAGAAGTTCTGCAGCAGCTGTAGTATTGTTGGTGATATAGAGAACCCCTATAGTGTATTACACAGCCACTTATATAACTGTTGGACTGATGCCTGTCACCTCTTAGAGGTTCTGCAGCAGCTGTAGTATTGTTGGTGATATAGAGAACCCCTATAGTGCATTATACAAGCACTTATTTAACTGTTGTGCTGATGCCTGTCACCTCTAAGAGGTTCTGCAGCTGCTGTAGTAATGTTGGGGATATAGAGAACCCCTGTAGTGTATTATACAACCAGTTATATAACTTCTGGATTGATGCCTGTCACATCTAAGAGGTTCCGCAGCAGCTGGAGTATTGTTAGTGATATAGAGAACCCCTATAGTGCATTGTGCACCAGTTATATAACTGCTGGACCCAAGCCTGTCACCTCTAAGAGGTTCTACAGCAGCTGTAGTAATGTTGGTGATATAGAGAACCCCTATAGTGCATTACACAACCAGTTATATAACTGCTGGACCCAAGCCTGTCACCTCTAAGAGGTTCTACAGCAGTTGTAGTAATGTTGGTGATATAGAGAACCCCTATAGTGCATTATACAAGCACTTATATAACTGCTGGGCTGATACCTGTCACCTCTAAGAGGTTCCACAGCAGCTGTAGTATTGTTGGTGATATAAAGAACCCCTATAGTGTATTACACAACCAGTTATACAACTGCTGGATTGATGCATGTCACCTCTAAGAGGTTCCGCAGCAGCTGGAGAATTTTTTGGTGATATAGAGAACTCCTATAGTGTATTGTGCACCAGTTATATAACTGCTGGACCCAAGCCTGTCACCCCTAAGAGGTTCCGCAGCAGCTGTAGTATTATTAGTGATATAGAGAACCCCTATAGTGTACTGCACAACCAGTTATATAACTGCTGGACCCAAGCCTGTCACCTCTAAGAGGTTCTGCCGCAGCTGTAGTATTGTTGGGGATATAGAGAACCTCTATAGTGTATTGTGCACCAGTTATATAACTGCTGGACTGATGCCTAAGACCTCCAAGAGGTTTTGCAGCATCCGTAGTATTAATGGAGATATAGAGAACCCCTAGAGTGTATTGCACAACTAGTTATATAACTGCTGGGCTGATGCCCGTCACCTCTAACAGGTTCTGCAGCAGCTAGAGTATTGTTGGGGATATAGAGAACCCATATAGTGTATTGTGCACCAGTTATATAACTGCTGGACTGATGCCTAAGACCTCTAAGAGGTTCTGCAGCAGCTGTAGTATTGTTGGGGATATAGAGAACCCCTATAGTGTATTGTGCACCAGTTATATAACTGCTTGACTGATACCTGTCACCTCTAAGAGGTTCTGCAGCAGCTAGAGTATTGTTGGTGATATAGAGAACCCCTATAGTGCATTGCATAACAGTTATATAACTGCTGGACTGATGCCTGTCACCTCTAAGAGGTTCTGCATCAGTTGTAGTATTGTTGGTGATATAAAGAACCCCTATAGTGTATTGCACAACCACTTATATAACTGCTGGTCTGATACCTGTCACCTCTAGTTATATAGAGAACCCTATAGTGTACTGCACAACTAGTTATAAAACTGCTGGGCTGATGCCCGTCACCTCTAAGAGGTTCTGCAGCAGCTGTAGTATTGTTGGGGATATAGAGAATGCTTATAATGCATTGTGCACCAGTTATATAACTGCTGGGCTGATACCTGTCACCTCTAAGAGGTTCTGCAGCAGCTGTAGTAATGTTGAGGATATAGAGAATCCCTATAGTGTATTGTGCACCAGTTATATAACTGCTGGACCCAAGCCTGTCACCTCTAAGAGGTTCTGCAGCATCTCTAGTATTAATGGTGATATAGAGAACCCCTATAGTGTATTGCACAACTAGTTATATAACTGCTGTGCTGATGCCGTCACCTCTAAGAGGTTCTGCAGCAGCTGTAGTATTGTTGAGGATTTAGAGAATCCCTATAGTGTATTGTGCACCAGTTATATAACTGCTGGACCCAAGCCTGTCACCTCTAAGAGGTTCTGCAGCATCTGTAGTATTAATGGTGATATAGAGAACCCCTATAGTGTATTGCACAACTAGTTATATAACTGCTGGGCTGATACCTGTCACCTCTAAGAGGTTCTGCAGCAGCTGTAGTATTGTTGAGGATATAGAGAACCCCTATAGTGTATTGTGCACCAGTTATATAACTTCTGGACTGATACCTGTCACCTCTAAGAGGTTCTGCAGCAGCTGTAGTATTGTTGGGGATATAGAGAACCTCTATAATGTATTGCACAACCAGTTATATAACTGCTGGGCTGATACCTGTCACCTCTAAGAGGTTCTGCAGCAGCTGTAGTATTGTTGGGGATATAGAGAACCTCTATAGTGTATTGCACAACCAGTTATATAACTGCTGGGCAGATACCTGTCACCTCTAAGAGGTTCTGCAGCAGCTGTAGTATTGTTGGGGATATAGAGAACCTCTATAGTGTATTGCACAACCAGTTATATAACTGCTGGGCTGATACCTGTCACCTCTAAGAGGTTCTGCAGCAGCTGTAGTATTGTTGGGGATATAGAGAACCTCTATAATGTATTGCACAACCAGTTATATAACTGCTGGGCTGATACCTGTCACCTCTAAGAGGTTCTGCAGCAGCTGTAGTATTGTTGAGGATATAGAGAATCCCTATAGTGTATTGTGCACCAGTTATATAACTGCTGGGCAGATACCTGTCACCTCTAAGAGGTTCCGCAGCAGCTGGGGTGGTTCTCTCGCCCGGGCGGCGCAGTGGCGGCAGCCCCGGGTAATGTAGGACAAAGGTCTCCGGTGAAGCGGTGTAGTGGCAGCGGAGCGGTGCGTTGCCCCGGCCCCTGTGCCCTCCCCTTGCCGGCACCCCCTCCCTCTGCCGCCTCCTCCTCCTCACTGAGCTCTTCTCTCTCCTCAGTCTGGGAGCTGCACTCGCTGAAGATGGCGGACTGCAGCACACTGCTGGATGAAGCGCTCGAGTCCTTCGTGTTCAGTTACCTGACTGACAGCCCGGTAAGAGCAGCCCCCCGGGGGCAGAGCCTCCGCCGCTGCATGCAGTGCACGTTACTTGCCGTAGATGCACCAGTGACAGGTGGGGCGCCCCATTTTCCTGCAGACACCCCATGTTCTACCGCTTCTTGGGGGATATTTAGGGTGCCGGCACTTTATACCCGCTACAGCTGGTGCAGAGCCCTCCGTGCCCCTCCGCCTGCCCGGCATGCCCCCCCCCACTCTTCCCGAGCCCTCTGCTGCCCCCCATGTGCGTGCCGTGCCCCTAATATGCTGGTGTGCCCCCTGCTTCCTCACAGCTCCCCACGTGGAGTGCCGTCTGTGCCCCGTGCAGACCGGCCGGCGCGCCGCAGTGTGTGAACAGGCTGTCAACTTCATTCATTCCCGTCACCTGACACGTGGAGCGCCCAGAGCGCCGGGGGGACGTGTGTGCTCAGTGCCCGGGCTCTATACACCGTGCCCGTGTCCTGGCGCTTGGCACCGGCGTTCTGTTGCCCCGGTTTCCCATGCGGTTTTCAGCAGGATGTATCATGCGGTGCTGGAGGGGGCGTGTAGCCGGCCTCTGCCTATGGGAGCCGCTTGTGTGAGTCACTCCGGTAATCCTGTGTCCATGTGGCGGGCACAGTTCCCCGGTGCCAGGCATGGCGGTGGGCACGGATTACACCAGTAATAGCCCAGGCTGGCAGGATATTGGCAGCTGCGGCTCTTGTTACTTTGTTGTGATCTATTCCCTATATTGACTTCCTCTCCCATAGATAATGTGTGGTTGGTGCTGGGCACTGTGCTAGGCGTTACATCCTATGGCTCCTCATGCCTATAGGTGTGGGCACTATCCTTATAGACCCAATATGTGTCCTTCTACCAGTGCCACCTGAGGGGCAGAGCTAGGGGTGATGGCAGGTGAACCCAAAATAGCAGTATGATACCTACCATATGCCATGCTTATCTATGGACCCATTGCTGCCCTTATGTCCTACCATATGCCATGCTTATCTATGGACCCATTGCTTCCCTTATGTCCTACCATACGCCATGCTTATCTATGGACCCATTGCTGCCCTTATGTCCTACCATACGCCATGCTTATCTATAGACCCATTTCTTCCCATCACATTGCTGCCCGTGTGTCCTACCATACGCCATGCTTATCTATAGACCCATTGCTGCCCTTATGTCCTACCATACGCCATGCTTATCTATACACCCATTGCTGCCCATCACATTGCTGCCCTAGTGTCCTACCATACGTTATGCTTATCTATAGACCCATTGCTGCCCATCACATTGCTGCCCGTGTGTCCTACCATACGCCATGCTTATCTATAGACCCATTGCTGCCCTTATGTCCTACCATACGCCATGCTTATCTATAGACCCATTTCTTCCCATCACATTGCTGCCCGTGTGTCCTACCATACGCCATGCTTATCTATAGACCCATTGCTGCCCATCACATTGCTGCCCTTATGTCCTACCATACGCCATGTTTTTGGCTTCTTTCTCATTTTCCATGCTTGACTCTGTATTGTACAGACCTGTAGTGTGGTGCTCCAACTATTCCAGAACTACAACTCCCAGCAGGCTCAGACTGCCAACAGCTGTTCGGGCGTGCTGGGAGTTGTAGTTTTGCAGCAGCAGGGGAGCCCTGCTCTAGAAGATGTTACACAAGCTGTGTGTATCTAATGTAGAAGCAATATCACATTTCCATCCTGCCTCCTCCACCTGCAACAACAGTTGATACAGTAGAGTGGAGTTTGTCATTAGGCATACTATTTGTTTACATAAGACTACACATTTATGGAGTAGTCCAAGGCTATGGTCACATGAAAAACTACAATGGAAACATCCTACGCTTGAACATAGCCTTTTAGATGGCTATTACATGGATATTGTGAAACTCCGAGTCTGAGGAGTCGTGTTGGGATTAGGGGGTAGATCTATAACATAAGGATCGTCTTTGTGCCAGTCTTATGGTCGGTTTAAAGCGTCTATCTCTGTAATACTGTACATTACAGGCAGCAGCTGTAGACAGAAGTGTGTATAGTAGTAAGCACTTGTGCAATGTTATATAATGCCTGGCTATATACTGATCCTGCCAGGTAGATATATCCTGATCCTGCCAGGTGGTGTGATGTGAGGAAGTGGCTACCCAGTGCTGGCTCCATAGTAATGGTGTCCCCGGGTCTACAGACAGCATACACGGTTATGTTAGTGTCACTAGTGTTGGTTTCATAACAGCAGCGCAGAGTAGTGGTTACAAAACGGAGCTGTTCTGGGCATGTGTGTGATGCAGCCTGCTCCAGGCTATTATTATAGGCAGAGAAATCCTGCTATATTGACATTTATAATGGATGGAGACGTGATTGCATGAATCATCTCCACTAAGACTGCTGCGGCTGCTTCAGATGGCATCTTACTCCAGCTAGACTGATCAGGTCCTTGGGTTGATGCTTGTAAATGATGGGTAATGTTTGGGCAACAAATGCATAGCTGCCTTATGCAAGATATGCTCAGGCTTATTAATGTTAAGCTGGAGGATTGCACCATTGTGCCTCTATCTGTGTAGAAGGAGCCATTAAATGTATTGATCTGTAGTTACCATGTTGATATGTAAACAAACATAGTCAATGCCCTCTTACCTCAGTCTTGATCCCCATAGCTCTACCTTTTTACTGCAGCCTAGACTATGTTTCATTTACCCCTAATAGGTTCAATATGGCGTATCATTATTATTGCATTGGTTTACTTGTACATCAAGGATGTGCAGAAATCTGTAGTAGCAAATGTCCCTGGTGGTTCAGGGTTCTGACCATCTCTCACCTTACTGATCCCCTGGAGCTTCTGTGACTATACTTCCCTCTTTAGCAGACCCCAATAAAGACTTGTAGAGCATGCCATTTGTGCAGGGATCGGGGATGTGTCGCCATGAGCTCCAGAGGATTGAGAAGGTGAGTATAGCGCTTAAGGGTCATATTCTCATCTGCAGATTCTGCTGCATAGAGGATACAGACTCGTAGACAGATATTGTGTCCCCCATAGCATTCAGTGTGACAATTCTTCATCTAATCTATACACTCTCTGCAACAAAATTGACATGCTGAGGATTAAAAGACCTTCACTAAAGGTTGATATCCATTGTACAGCATTTGGAGGAGATTTAGAAGAATTGGGTTTGGAGCAGATTTCCTCTAGAATGGCCAATATGGTTTTTTGATGGACAGACAGTAGGAACTAAACAACCCAAGAAGTTAGGTCTAGGATACAAATCTCTAGGTGTAATGGATACCTGGCTCCTATGTATATACTGCAGATCTACCAGGAAATGTAGAGTATTTGGCCTGTCTCTAAGGTCAGGGAATTGGTCAAATGGCTGCTGGCTAGTATATTGGTGTCTGTTAAGCCACCTGTCGCCACATTAGGGGATGCCCACAAGCAGCTTGGTGAATTGTGGTTAATAGCTGCTGGCCCAAACAACTTTATGGAGGCAAGACTGGTTTCACACAAGTGTAACATGGTGCACATTTTCGGCTGTATTAATGCTGTACATACCAGCTTGAGCGCAGGTGGTTGGGCCTTGTGGCCATGATATGGGTGCACAAAGGTGCCGTACTACTCTTGGTGAAACCATGCTGTGTACCGTAACTGACATCAGGCTAAACTCGCTCATTTAACCTATGCTTATTCTTTCAAATGGAATATACATGTGTTTCATAGGGATAGACTATACAGAACAAATCATAGCTAGTCATCATGGATGAAATTTTATGGGGCAAGAATTGGAATTTCTTCAGCATTTGTAATGTCACAATATAATAATATGACACAATATTTAGTGTCTGCCTTTAGTATCAAAGACCTAAGGCTCCATTCAAAGATTACGGGGAGCAAAGGTTATGAGTGTAATAAGTCTCACAAACAGCAGTAGTAGCGGGAAACTGTAAAACCTGGATTAGATTAACACACAATGGACTGGAGATTAGCAGGGCACTGCCTGTGACATCTTCTATACATCCCTATGGGCATAATATGTGACTGTTTTATCATATGTTAGCACTGTGGGCCCAGTCATTGCTCTACCATGTTTATTTCATCTCCATATGTAGAGCTCTCTGTGTAGGCCCCAAGCATGCAGTTTATTGCTTCTCAGCCTCGCAGCCTAAAGCTACATGAAATGAGATTAGAGATCGAGTGGAAATATAACCCTGCATGTTAATCCCTTTGCTGGTCTGGCTGAATGGATGTTGCAAAAGTGATTAAATAGTCTAAGCCGCCTGGTAAAATATTACCCAGCGTATGTGTGGTCAGCAGTTGGCTGGTAATGCCTAGGTGCAAGTGTCATAAGGCAAGAGTGGCATGTGCTTCTGCTTGCGTGTCGCAGGACTGTGTAGTCTCTGATGCAACTGCGTGTAAGGCTTCCTGGAGCAGTCACATGCTTTGCTATTGTAAATTATAAATGGAAGGCGTATGTCCTGACGTCCCTATTACTACCTCACCAGCCCCCTTTACACCCGCCCCCCGCCGGCCTCCTCCTTACTACTCACTGATATGTGAATGGAGGCAGCTAGAGCAAAGTCTGCTTGACTGCATGCAGTGATATGAAGGACATGAGGCGGCAGAGCAGTGTGCTTCCTCCTAGATGTCTCTTCCTCTCTAACATGTGCTCTGTTGCAGGCCATTCACTAAGGCATTTGTAGGCCGCAAATTTTCTGAGTAGTAAGAAAAAGCCATCAAATATTTAATAATTCATATTCCGTAGGTTTATATTTTTTACTTTTATAGTAAACTACTGAATTGAGATGTTTTACAACTTCTACTTTACAAGAGTGGCGACAACATTGAATTTGCTTATAGTAGCAGTAAATCCACTTTGTGAACCTGTATTGCTCTCTCTTGCAGGTTAATAGACTGGTTTACACCTGCAATTCACTATTAAAATACAATTTGTGTCTTTTGCTTGAAATAAAAAGCTCCTGATTTGTGGTGGTTGTAGATGTGGGAATGGAAATCTACTTCGCTAACCTTCAGTACACCTCATATAAGTTGGCTCGGTGGCACAGAGTTCACTAACAACTGATTAACCAGCGCATATTCCAGAGTGCGGCCGGCATATTTATCAGGAGCTAGATACCACCGTGCTAGGCATGGGGATGGTATGTAATGACTTTACAAGTAGGTAGCGATAATGCAGACCTGCAGGCGCTAGTTAACCGGTAACAGAAGTGAAGTAAGCCTTGCAAGTCTGCTAAAGGGATTTACATTGTGTTCTATAAATCTCTTTGGAGTTTATTAGTGGGAGGCTGGGGCTTCAGGGCTTATTATTCTGTTTTTTTTATTGAATCATTCACCACATACTTCTGACATTTTGTGTTATGTTTTTGATGAAGTGGTTTCTGCATATTGTAAGGAAAGATGGCTGTGGGTGACATAGCAGTGCTTCATATATTGGGGACTTCTGTTGGCGAAGTTGAGATGTGTGATAACAGATGGGTACAATGGAGAATACATTTGATCCTAGGAATAACAATCCTACCGTAACCTTTCATAAAGTGCTTTTATGGGTATATGAGACATGGCAGATTATTTTTGCTGCGGAATTTACTTAGTATAAAAACGAACACTCCATAGTCCAACAAACTGACATGTTTCGGGCTGCACGCTCTTAGATGCAGCCTGAAACATGTTGGTTTGTTGGACTATGGAATGTTCATTTTTATACCAATAAAGATATTTGCATTGGTACCTTGGACTGGATTTGGATATCCATTTCCAGTATCCTGAATGGCTGCATTGCCACACAGCAGTCCTGTGCTCCATGCTTAGTATCGATAAGAAAAGCGGTGAGCTGCTTTATTTCCATTTGGACTATACCAACTAGTGTTGAGCAGATTTGCCAAACTGTTAGTGTTTCGGCAACACTCTCCGAATACGAACGAGAAGTTGGTGTCTGGAGAAGTTGAATGCCGCTCTAGAGGGGCTTAGAAAACATGGATAGGCTGTCCTGGCAGCCCCAACTTCTCCAGATGCCAGGAGTAAATGCTGTTTAGCAAGTCCACATCAGCAGCAAGATTCAAAGGCCAGGTCTGATTTGCTCATGAGTCTTGTAAAACAAATATATAACTCAATGGACTTTAATTTGCTCAGGTGTAAGTCGCCATATCTTTTTAGTATGTGGATGCGTTTTCTATACCATCATCTATGTCTGCTGTATTTTACTGTAATCCACTTTAAATTTCAACTTGTAAAATCTTTACCGAATCCTCGACATGTTGGCCATCAGCTACGGTGTTGCAGGCACTTCCCAGATATGCCCAGCACTGCCATAGTACCTCTTATGCCTTTGTTCCCTGTTGAGTAGATGCACAAAGAATAACAATAAGTAATTTTCACCATCTCCGTGTAATTGGCAGCACCCTCAGCCTCCTGCTGCTTGCTTCACAGAATGTGACAAAACTGCAGATTTATTAGACTTGTGATGGGCATTGCCACATTTTCCTGTGCTGCTTATGAAATGATTAAAGTTTCTCATACAATTTATAGTTTCTGTGGTGTTTTTTTTTTTTAGCTGTGAATTAAACACTGTATTGGATTTCAATAGTTGTGATCGGTGCCTTAGCAATTTATTCACTCGCTAAACTGTGTATTGGAGTGCTGGAAAATATCTTGTCACATAT
Source organism: Dendropsophus ebraccatus (assembly GCF_027789765.1). Taxonomy (NCBI): domain Eukaryota; kingdom Metazoa; phylum Chordata; class Amphibia; order Anura; family Hylidae; genus Dendropsophus; species Dendropsophus ebraccatus. The sequence continues at coordinate 69,544,441 of NC_091454.1, forward strand.
GCCAATAAACAGATGTAATGGCTTCATGACAGCCATGTACCCAAACCCAAGTTTTACAGGGCTCCAGACTAAAAAATTTACCTAGGAGCCATTGGCTCCTAACCTGAAAAATTTAGGCGCCAAATAGAATATTTGGTCGCCAACATTTTAAACCATGTAAAATTAATGTTATGTTAAATGGGACTTACTGTGTGCAGAGGCCACGGCAGCATCCTCCTCCTTTAGATCCTTTCTTTTCTTAGTTTGTATATGGTTGTCAAGTTGCAAGTTTCCATGTTGAACGTTTTCAGTCTGACTCAGTACTTCAGCCTCACTTGGCTAGCCTTCTAATGAGGCTTACTCTTCTGAACTTGAACTTAAAGGGAACCTGTCGACCCCCGTGCCGGGGTGACAGGCTCCCAACCCCCCGTTAGAACCCCCTATACTCACCTCATCGCGCCGGGTCCCGCTTCTGAAGATGGTCGGGTCACGGAGATCTCAGCCGCTGCAGCCCGGCGTGCGCTGAGAGATGAGTCCAATGCTCATAGAGAATGACGGGAGAGTCCAGCGCTCCGTCATTCTCTATGAGCATTGGACTCATCTCTCAGTGTGCGCGTCAGGCTGCAGCGGCTGAGATCTCCGTGACCTGACCATCTTCAGAAGCGGGACCCGGCGCGATGAGGTGAGTATAGGGGGTTCTAACGGGGGGTTGGGAGCCTGTCACCCCGGCATCGGGGGTGACAGGTTCCCTTTAAAAGCTTGCAACAGTCTATACATACTGAGCTAGACTTCTGACTGCAGCCATAGTGACCCCCCCCCCACAAGATGTGTATATAGATAGATATATCTCACCTAGTGACTAATGCAAGTGACCCCCTACAATACAGACACCTGAGGGGCCCTGATAATAATAATTGTGCATATATCTATCTCCCAGTGTCTGCAGCCAGTTTGCCCTACACTTATAGATGGCCCCCTCCCCTTATAGATGACCCCCTCTACCCCCATTATAGATTCCCCCTCCTCCCCCCCATTATAGATGCCCCCTCTCCCCCCCCCCCTTATAGATACCCCCTCCCATTATAGATGCCCCCTCTTCTCCCCCCCTTATAGATGACCCCCCCCCCTTATAGATGCCCCCTCTCTACCCCCATTATAGATGCCCCCTCCCCCCCCCCATTATAGATGCCCCCTCTCCCCCCCCCCCTTATAGATACCCCCTCCCATTATAGATGCCCCCTCTTCTCCCCCCCTTATAGATGACCCCCCCCCTTATAGATGCCCCCTCTCTACCCCCATTATAGATGCCCCCTCCTCCCCCCATTATAGATGCCCCCTCTCCCCTCCCCTTATAGATACCCCCTCCCCTTATAGATGCCCCCTCCTCTCCCCCCCATTATAGATGCCCCCTCTTCTCCCCCCCTTATAGATGACCCCCCTCCCCCCCCATTATAGATGCCCCCTCTTCTCCCCCCCTTATAGATGACCCCCTCCCCTTATAGATGCCCCCTCTCCCCCCCCATTATAGATGCCCCCTCTTCTCCCCCCCTTATAGATGACCCCCTCCCCTTATAGATGGCCCCCTCCCCCCCCCCATTATAGATGCCCCCTCTTCTCCCCCCTTATAGATACCCCCTCCCCTTATAGATGCCCCCTCTCCCCTTATAGATGCCCCCTCTCCCCCCCCCATTATAGATGCCCCCTCTTCTCCCCCCTTATAGATACCCCCTCCCCTTATAGATGGCCCCCTCTCCCCCCCTTAAAGATGGCCCCTCTTCTCCCCCCATTATAGATGCCCCCCTTCTCTTCCCCCCATAATAAAGCCCCCCCCCCCTTTCCTCTATGCTAAGCAATATTTAAAAAAAAAAAAACAAACAAACTCACCTGACAACCCGCTCCCCCGGCGATCCTCTTCTTCTTTAGGTGCTGTCCCCGGCTGATGCGCGGCTGCCGGGGGTGTTCCGTCCTATCCCCGGCAGCGCGGCGCGTCAGTGTACGCCGGGGCTGTGACTTCTGACACAGGAAGCGTCTCTGACGTGCGCTTCCTGTGCCGGAAGTCAGGGCCCCAGGCAGCTCACTGATGCGCCGCGCTGCCGGGGATAGGACGGGACACCCCCGGCAGCCGCGCATCTTAAAGAGACAGCGCGCCGCCGCCGGGGCCAGTCGCAAATGGCGCCCAGATTAATAAATCTGGGCGCCATTTGCAAAATGGCAGTCGCATTGGCGACCATTTTGGTCGCCATCTGGAGCCCTGTTTTAGGTGATCCATAGGCCGACACAATATGATTCAATTGGTTATTAAAAGGGTTACCAAGAATCAGAAAAACATGGTTGCTTTTTTTTTTGGGGGGGGGGGGGGGGGGGAAGCGCCACACCTATCAACAGGCTGTGAGTGGTATTACAGGTTTGCCCATTTATCTCTGTGTTGCTGGGTTAGAATTGCAGATACAACCTGTGGACAAGTGTGGAGCTGTTTTTTAAAGAAAGCAGCTGTGTTTTTCTAATCCTGGACAGACCCTTTAAGGACCTCTTAAAGGCATGTTTAATTCATACAGTCTCCAGTGACTGCTATGGGGACTAGCTTCCATACACATTAGATTATGCCTGGAAGAGGTCACAGTCAGTTCAGCTTATTTTAACCTCATTTGTAGGGTCAGGTTTACCTTCTAATGTTCCCATTCCTATCCAGATAATTTTAAGCAGGTCAGCCATGCACTTAAAGGGAACCAATCGCTGCCAAAACAGTCCTGCAGCACTACATACATTGCTATAAAGCCGTCAGCACTGATTCTGACTATAAAACTATTGGCTACCAGCTCTCCTCCTAGCCTCCTGAAAACTTCCTGTGCCGTATGTTAAATACCTCTATCTAGTCATCTGGGCAGTCCTCTCTAGCCAAGTATTCACAGCTGGTGGGAGATTTGTGCTGTAATCACACCCAGAAAGCCGTGATTACAGTTGCAGAGCTTGGAGGGGTGCCGTCCTGTATGCACACCAACGCCACAGCAAGGCTGTAGCCGAAACAGTCTATAGATTAGACACTGGCATACTCTCATGTCCGGCCTAGTGACGCCATCCGCGTCCATACAAGATTACAGGAGCCCCCCCCCCCCTTGTGACTCTGCAAGCCCTGCAATTGTAATCAGGCCTCTTGAAATCTTCCACCAGCCGTGACTACTTGGCCTAAGAGGACCGCCCAGATGACTAGCTAAAGATTAATAGCATGTGGCATGTGAAAAAAAAAGTTCTTTTTTAAAGTGACTGTACCACCAGGCCCAGGCTGAAGCACTGGAGGCGGGCCGACCCACCCTTAGTGGAAAGGAACTCCAGCCCCTCCATGACTTGACATGACTTAGAATCAATCGAACCCTATCATAGAAGGGCGGGGGTTTCCTCCCACTAAGGGTGTGTCGGCCTGCCTCCAGTCCTTCAGCCTGGGCCTGGGGGTACAGTCACTTTAAGGTCTAGTATTGTCAGAATATGTGCTGGGGGCCTTTTATAGCACTATATGTAACACTGCAGGGTTGTTTTGGTGGTGATTGGTTTTCTTTAAGGTACCAATGTAATAGCTGTCAGACAGCCAGCTGTCTTTTCTGTTACCTCCATACACATGAACTCTCTGCTTAGCTGAGCATTCAGGTGTTTTGGATTGAGAGAGGAGAGGTAATCCGCAGCCATTATCTGTATGGGGAAGGTAAGGAGGCCCCCGTACACATTTGACAGTTCACGATTATATAAAAATCCAAATGAAGATAAGTATAGATCTGTTATTTCTTATTGTCCCAATGTGCTGGTGTCCTGTTAATAACCGATCAACTATACAGCTGCATTAAATAAACCATCTTGTCCCCATTATGACTACACTACTTGAAGACTCAGCCAAACATGACATTTTTAAGAAAAAAAGTGACATGTTTATAGTTCATAGTGACAGCTTTTTCAAGCAGCAACTGAACCTTGGATGCCACATTACTCTTGCCTGGAGCCCAGTGCCGATGGCTCTGAGACAGAGTAGAAGTGGAGTATGCAAGCCTTGATATGCTATTGACTCTAGATTAGTGGCTGCAGCCTTTGTCCTGATGTCTGTGCATTCTAATCAGTATCCCTGGAAGTGGAGAATATTTCTCAGAAGCCCTGAGCAAGTCTTGTACACTACAAGCCGAAACTTTCCCAATGAACTCCTTGACATTTGTGCAAATGGTTTCTGTTTTAAGGATGGAAGGCTAAGAATGCATTAGGACGATACAGAATCATTCTGAACTTTGCAGAGACTTTCAGAATCCTCGACAACCTTTGGTAACATAATTGGAATAAGCTCGGAACAGGATTTGTAACATTTGCTGCAATTCCTGAACTTTGACACCAGTAACTATAAAACACATTTCAAGGAATTTTATGTATGTTATATTTAGTAATATATTAGATCCCATTTGGCTACAGCAATAATACAAGGGTCACTGAGACAGTAGAAAGTGCCAATCAGAGTTCTTGGTCTCTGGGTGGCGCTATACTACTAAAGCCTGTGTTAGTTATTTTACACGACCCCATATCCTGCCCATGACCTGTTTCTGATTCGCTACCTATTTTACACACGATACAATCACACAGGATCAGAGGGCATCTGGTCGCTTGTAGCAACAAACTAAAAACTCTATTTTTATACTGATCTTAGGTCCTTGCAAGTGTTTTGGGCCTTCCTCTGTGAACATGTTTTACATAAATCACTGTAGCAGAGTTAACCACATGCAGATTCACAGATCAGACAAAGCATTGATAACACCTACTATTTTGTAGGTTCCCCTCGAGCTACAGACTGCTTTGACCACTGATCTACAGGCTCCACAAGGCTTTTAAAGGTGTTCAGGGTTAACTTTTTCAAATTTTTTCCTGTGAGATCAGGCTAGCTCCATTCCCTGTATGCATCGATGAGCCTTGAGCCCCTATTACATGGGGCGATGAAGAGCAAACGAGCACTGTTAGTGCTCACTTGCACCTCGTTCCCCGTTTGCTGCCAGTGCTATTACAGGTGTTGGCAGCGAGCAGGCAAGTGCTGCGGGGCTGCCTGGGTGATCACTAAATCATCAGGGCAGCCCATAGAAGATAGCAGCGATCTGCTGCCACTGCTCCTATTCCATGGAGTCACTGCAACAGATCGCTAGTCATTTTTCTTTCAACATGTTGAAAGACGACAGACGACGGTCAGCCGACATCGTTCATATTGGCTGATCGTTGTCTTCTATTACACAAGACAATTGTCGTCTATAACGGCCGATAATCAATTCGAGTGATAGCGCCTTTAGGCTTCCACTTCTTGGTTGCTGTTCACCAATTCTTCCTTAGACCACTTTAGTAGGTACCAGGAATACCCCACAAGGCATCTCATACAAGAGATGCCTTTGTCTAGCCATCTCAATTTGGCCCTCATCACTTCCTAGTCTACACCACATTAGTTGTGACCTATTTATGAACCGGGGATCCCTGGATGAACAATGCTCAAGCCTTCTTTAAGATTGGTACTAGTATTAAATTTTGAGCAAGTCAATCTACCCATTTGAAATCCCTTAATTTATTTGAATAAAGCGATTCGGTTGCTTCTGCCAGCTGTGTCACCTCAATGGCTTTCTGCGCCTTAATGATGTCTGGTTAAGGGCAGATCCGACCCTTATCAGATTTCTCTGTGGTTACTTGTATCATAGAGCGGTAACAGTGCAGTCCAAACAAGCTCGATCTGTTTTCTGTGTGATTAATCCGCATGATTAGTTTGGTACAATGCCGCTATTGGGCTCCATAAATCATATTATTTGTACTGGTAATTGTGAATGCAAGCTGGCAGCATGGGTGTTTCTCAGATGTACATGATGTACCACAATTCTTCCTAATGTAATAAATGGGGTTTTGATGACAAGTGAGTACAGCAATACCCTTTACATTCCCGGTAACTATTCATGTGCCGAATGAAGTTCAGAGAAGCGAGACATTGATGTTGGTATAGGAGGAAGGATGCAGATTATCTACTAGTTATCTGGTGATCAATCTCATAAACCCAGGGACAAGCCTGTTTAGCTGCCATGTAAACCTTATTGCTGGCTTCTATAGGATCTACACAAGGCCACAGGCCACCGAAAGCTAATAATCTATCACGTGCTGCTATGTTCAGTTAAACTTTCAGTGCTATAGGCACTGGGAACGACCTTGGTTAAATAAAATGTAGGTTATTCATTGAAAGTTTAAGGGCAGCCAAGCATTTACCATGATTGGTTCCCAGTATCCCCCCTCCCTGGAGACCCTTGGTGCTTTTTCATTTCCTGCAGATCATTAACAAAGACTAGGAAAGGTGTCACGGGCGAGAGGACAGGTGCTGGCTGCAGCTGATTTTACCTGTAGGGTGGATGTATATGTATGCAAACCAGGCTTCCTGACTGTCTGCAAATGTATGAGGAAGTAATCCTGCACGTACGCTGTGTACTGTCACACAGCCGCAGCAGACAAACCGCATTCAACTCTATGGATTATTATACATATTCTGTGAGAAGAGGCAAGTCTAACCCTGCTGTTGCTGTTCTAATTCTATCCTACGCCTTCTCACTCACACGAGTCCCCATCCTACGCGCATATTTTTAAAAGCTGCAGCACTAAACGTGAGAGATGCCTACTGTGATATTTTCCTGTACGGACATGATGTTCGGACTCCATCAACATTGCCGGGTGCGAATAGGACTAGTATATTTTCATGGTATCTTTTATAATCAGTTTTTTTTTTTGCCAGTAACGAGAAATACAGCACAGGATATCAGTGTTTTTTATATGGTGTTTTATGCTTTTAATAAGCATTATCGATTACAGCGTGACTTTCTGCTGGGGCCCTATCTGATATACCAATGTAATGCCTAGGGTTCACCATCTATGGAGGAAAGCCAGGCAAAAAGGACATACATGGCTTAGTCTACCTTTTTATTTTCCGTTTCAAAACCAGCCAGAGCAAGAGAAATGGTTGGCTCACTAGGGGGCGCCTCACAGTTTGAGAAGCACTGTATTAAAGCAATGTGTAGATTATGGCCGGCATGACTACATTGACAGTAGCAGAGCTGCTTTGCTGTCAAGATCTATATCCATTGTGGTATTAGACTCTGATTCTGCTTAGTACCTTTTGCTACAGGACCATATGACTGACGGTAGACATTGCAAACTGTAAAACCTTTATGGAATTTTGTCTACCTGTACTCAAAGATTTAGCACTGGCCCGATCAGCGAGAAATCCAATCTGCTGTCAGAAGTTTGGGTATCCATGAATACAACCACACTGGATTGGTAGTGTGCACGACCCCCTTTCTGATCCGCTTAAGCTTGTGCACAGTTCTGACCCGGCATGGTCGTATCCATTGATACCCAAATTTCTGGTGGCAGAATAGATTTCACCCAGACGGGTCACTGTACTTTATAACAGGTACACTTTAACATAATTTGCAGCGGGCATATTCTTTAACATACTTAAGTTGTGTAGGACAATGCACAAATGTCCCCCCCCATCATCCCCATACTCCATAAGAAGCTCTTTTACTGGATGCATGTAACACTGACACAATTGGGGTTCATTCACCTATATCTTTATCAAATCCATTTGCATTTATTATCCTATTTCGAGAGATTTTTGTTTTTTATACCCTGTTTACACACCCCAGATAAAGTCCTCATAGAAAAAAAATGGCTAAAGGCTGGTGTCATGTGAGTATATTCCAGTTGTATTTTTGTATCTGCATTACTGACGTAAGTCCTGGCCTGACTGTGGGTTTGATGACACTTGTCAGTTCAGGTCATCAAAACAGCAGTCAAGGCTGGACAATGGAAGACGCCCTGACAAAGTAGCGTTTTCTGGGTGTCCTCCATTCTACATAAGAATAAACGCAGTCATGAAAATCTGGAACATTGCAAGCCCGTCTGCCACAGCGCCTGAGGTTTGTTATTTTCCCCTTGACTATAGCATTATTGCCCACATGGATGTGTGTCAAACGTTCAGTTCCGTTGCTTTGTATTTTTTTTTTCTTCCTTTTTGGAGATCTACAATGAATCACCCAAAGCAGAACAAAGCATAGGGAAGCATTTCCACCATAAAAACCCTAGTGCAGAGATCTCAGGCCATGAGGAGGGTGCGAGTGACTGCTTCCTTGTATGTGGTTTCTAAGAGCGCTAGGCCAGGATTTCCAGATTTAGATCGCGTTCCATTGCTGGCTAAAGTGCTGTGTGACAAGTCTTGTGACTCTGTATCAGACTGGAATGCATGAGAGGGGTTGTAAGGCGCTGCCTCTTCTCTTTACTGCTCTGTTCTGCTGGGAGAGGGTTTTTTGTGATTTCCTTTTAAAGGCATGATTCCAAACAAAACCCTCCTGATGTTCCTGGGGGGGCGACCACTCGCATCCTTCTGCTCGCTACTTTTAGAGCAGAATTGCAGTTTCTCATGTGATCGACTTGAAGTGGAAAATTTGCAGCCTCCATGCAGCACAATCAGACTGATTGTTCTCTACCTCCTCTTCTCTCACATGTGATGGTGAACATATTTCCTACCACTGCAGAGACATGATATGCAGGCAGTACAGAGCTGCATGGACGTCAGAGCTGACAGCAATGTGCAGCAGTGTTTAGCATAGAAATCGAAGCGATGCAGGGGAGCGTGCTTTGCACACATTTGTCCTCATTCTGGAGAGCTTGTCATGTTTTACATGGTGTATTGCTCTAAAAATAGCATAAGTTGTGTCAGCGATACCTATAAGTCCGCCTCTAGGTTCGGTCATAGTCATTCTTAAAGGGAATCGGACAGCTTTCAAATGCAGCAAAATCTATAAAATCAGCAGTGTATGCTGTATACTAATTTCAGCAAAGTCAAGGGGGTGATGGTGCTGTCAGGAACAATTACAAAGGGGGAGATTTAGCAAACCTTGTGCAAGGGAGCAGTTACCCATAGCAACCAATCAATTGCAACTTTCATTTAATTAGTTGCAATAGCGAACTGCTCCACTGGTGTGATAAATCCCCAGTGGTTATTTCTCCGAACCCAGATTGGGACACCACCAGATCTCACATACGTGAGTTTTGCCTCGTACTACTTGGACATGCGCAGTGAAGCTGGACTCCTTTCTGTAAAACAAATGCATGAAAACTGTGCTTTGGAGATTTGGAGGGGGCTGGTAGTAATGTAACATGGCTAGGGGTGTATGATTATAACCTTGGGGGGTAAGTTTAGAAACTGGATTATGTGACACATTATCATGCCATCGACCCAATGACTCTTCACTAGTAATTTGTATACAGTGGGTTTTATTCTATTTGTTGACTTCATAAATTTTGCTTTATTGGGGTATGGTGTTTTAGGGGCTATATAGGGATGAGTGAACAAGCATGGTCAAGTTTGTCTAAACCTGAGCTTGAGGCATTTGATTACTAGTGGCTGAAGAATTTGTATCTAGCTCTAAGGGCCCTATTACACCAGCAGATTATCTGACAGATTTTTTGAGTGACAGCCAGGAACGGATTATAAAAAGAGAGCAGGTAATAAAGGAAAGACAGATTTCTCCTCTTTTCAAATTCATTCCTGGCTTTGGCTTATCAGATTATCTGTTGGTGTAATAGGGCCCTAAGGCTGCCTGGAAAACATGGGTACAGCCATAGGCTATGTTCACACATGTTTGACCCAGCCGGGTCAAACAACAGCTGATGTCTGAGATGTTCACCCAGCCAATACTGTAGTATCAGCCGGATGAACATTACGTTATTTGAATTGGAATGCAAACACATTCGCGTGTGCCCGCACTCAAATTAGCCATAAACCACAATGTAAAGTACGGCCAGGAGCTGTACTTTACACTGTGAGCACAAGCTATTTTGTATAGCCACTGTTCACTGAATAGTTGCCGCACAAAATAGACCTGTCAATTATTTTGTACGATCTCATAGAACACAGGCTGTAGTATATACAGTGTGTATACATCACGGCTGTTGTTCTTATACACTTCAGGGTAAGCAAAACAACGTCCCTTATTGCAGCTTGCAAAAACTAACTAACATATACAGCGTGTGAACGTGGCCATAGGCTGTATCCATGTTTTTAGGACACTCTAGGGCTGCATCCAACTTCTCTAGACTCTGGTAATCAAATGGCCCACGCTCAGGTTCACTCATCTCTAGTGCTAAAACAGGTTCTCCAAAATAACGTTAGTATAATAGATGTGTGTAAGATTGTGGTTAAAAATGCTAGGTTGGTTAAATATATAAATTAACCTTCCATCATTAACCCATCCTAAATTTAATCATTGATTATTTTTGCAGCATTTTTTTTGTTATGTCATGTTATAGCCATATGTTGTTATTGTGATTAGTTACTATACCACATTACTACAGCAAGGGCTGGAAACAATGGTTCAGACTTTAGGAGTCCACCAGCTGTGTGTGTGTGTGTGTGTGTGTGTGTGTGTGTGTGTGTTTTTTCTCCCCCTCTAAGAGTGTTAGCTGTCAATTCCTTCTCATGTTGACCACAAATAATACCAACGACAGATCTGGGGTCAGTATGTTCATTTCGCCTGTACAAGGCATCACCACCGCCTCAGTCCGTAACACATTAGCATCTACAGAGCAGTAAATGGTCCACGAAATAAGAAGCTACATTGATCGGAAGCACAGAATATTCCAACGTCATTTTAGCATCCTCCATCTCTAAACATAGCTCATGCCTTGAATGCTAAAAGCTAGCGTGATATCACAGCCTCTGCTTCACTGGTCAGTAAAATGAATAGTGAATCCTATTCCCTGAGGATGTGCGTCTCTTGCACACAGCTTTATTGGCTTCACTTTCTGTGATCATATGACTGCCGTGCTCCTGTCAGGTGCATGATAATAAAGATGGGGGTGTAGGTAGGCTGCTATCTCTTATCTAGCCCTAAAAGCCTGGTTGTTTGGTGTGTCCATGGTGCACAGGTGGATGAAGATCAAGCTTAGTCAGTGTGACAGATTTATGTCTAGCTGATGGCTGAGACATCTGGACTATTGAGAGGATAACCTTTAAACCTCTTCTACTTGGGGGGACACGAGGACTGCTACTGAAAAGATTTGGTTATCTCTAGGAGGATTTGGGTGGCAACAAACATTTCTTTACCCTACTCATATCATACTTGATTTATTGTATATTCCTGCATCACCACAATTAATATACTTTTATGGTACATAATGCAAAGCTCTTTTCATACCCTTTTTTCTGACATCCAGCAAGGTATCAGTCTATTTGCATGATCCAGCAAGCAAAAGTACAGAAGAACACATTTCTTTTACTTGTCAGCTAAAATTTTTGGCGTCGAAATTCAGGACTGAGTGGTCCATCATCGGAAGGCAACAAACAATTTTTCTATGTGTTTTCTTATAGGGACCTCAACATCTGTTAAACAAGTCAGAAATGTCTCTGTCTTCTTAAGACTTTTATGCACCCAGTACAAACCAAAAAATAAGCCTAATACAGATCAATCTTTGAATATAGCCACAGCTTCTCCACTGAATTTCTTTCTTAAATGAATCTTAGAAGGCCACCCAGGGTTTTTGAATCCGATGGCCGCAGCTTATAAAATATGTTTATAGAGGCTGACTAAATTTGGTTACTGGGTAATGGTGGACAGCTGCCAGCCACCCTGAAGTGGTCAGTCTCGCAATAAAAGATCACTGCACCCAGTCCTTTAGGAGAGGCTGCCCCTTCTTCTATGGATGTTGACTTGTAACCTGTAGAAGCTGAAATGTCCAAAAAGGTTTGAATGATTTTTCCCTCCATTACGGTAGTATACCTTCTGCCTTGAGCACTGTACAGTTCTGTAATAGGAAGGGTAGAGGGGGTTGTCACTCAAAAGAGTTCTATTTCTGTACTGTGTGCACACTAGCTATAGCATTTCATATACGTAAAGCATTCAATGTTCTACCTCCTGTCTCTTGCTATAGTCAGTTGGCTACGCTCTCTGGAAAAAAGGCTGCTTATAACCCTTAATGGATTCCATTTTTGGATATCTATGGCTCCAGGGAAAGCTACTTATTCATGCAGGTGAAATTGGTCATTTTCTTCCATTACACAGGGTACTGAACACGGAATCCCCTGAACCTGCTTTGAACTGTATTCTATCACTGGTGAACAAATTTCTTGATATTTTACAGAACGTTGTGGTCTCATCTTTCTGTATCATACTGAATTACAGTGCTACCTAGCGTAGTGCATAAAGAGTACCTGGAAAAATATGATCAGCTGAGTCTTTTTGGACCTTTTCTTCTACTACCTCTTCTCCTGCAGCTTTTTGTTTAAATGTTAGGTGCTAGCTTTCTATTTGTGAGCCAGGAAGGTCAGGATGAACAGTCCTTAAGGCTGGAAACACACACAGCAGTTTTTTGGAAAACTGCTTTTTTGTGCCAAAACCAGAAGTGGATTCTAATGGGATGGACAATATAAAGGCAGGACTTCTCTTTTCTATTGGATCCTCTTCTGGTTTTCTCACAAACTACAGTGGCAGTTTTTCAAAAAAACTTGTATGTGTTTCCAGCCCAAAGAGAATGTATTTGCAGTGATTTTTCTTTTACTGAGTCAGATACTAAAAGTTGTTCTTTTATTCTAATGTTTCTATTTTCTGACAGTAGTTTCTTTTTCTCTTTTTTTTTTTTTTTTATAATTTTTATGGGGCTGCCATCTTGTCTGAGCTGTTTTTACAGCAAGCTTCATGGACATAGACTGCAAAAGACATAGTCTGTCCCTGTGCTCTGTGACCTTTGAAGTGGTCATTCTACAGGGGACTGCTATTGTCATCTCTATCTACTGATGTTACATGTTGCTGCAATGCTGTACAGATGACTTTACAGCGGCCTCCTCTTATCACCGCAGACAGAGCAGGAAGTCTCGGCTTAGTTTTTGCCCCAGTGATGAGAATGAGAACTGCAACTATAATTATTTGAACAGTAAGACATTTTCTGATGATTCATTAACTTTAAATAATTGAGGGTAGAATAGCCAGTATGTTAACAGTTTGTCTAAGCCGATGATGATACATGCTTTTTATATATATATATTTATTTTATACACACAAGATGATTGCCATGTTTTTAATGCCTGGCATTGAGGGAGAGGTTACTGCACTGGCAGAATGTATCCAGCTTTAATGTATAACTGTATGTGCAATGAGCCCGGTGACAGGTTCTCTGTATGTTATACAGAAGGAAAGGGATCCCTGTTAGACTTGTCACATGCCAGAACACATCCGTTGTACGTGTTCTATGGAAATCACTATGACTAGGCAACATCTCTGCATTTTTTTTAGAAAACTTCTGAGAACCTGCGTGACAGATGTATAAGAACATTTTCAGATAGGAGCAAAGTTCTCCAAAAATTTGGACAATCGCTTTCTGTAAGAAAGAACCATTGACAATAAAAATAAAGTCATAATGAGCCTCCCTATCGCAACCCCCAGTGATCAGCTGTAATCTGTGGAGAACCCGTCTGAAAGTGTTCCGCTTTTCTGCAGCGCCAGTGTCTGGGCTTTCTTTGGCTTTTCTTAGAGAGTGGCAAAAGCAGAGCACAGATTAATAGAAAGTCTGAGACTTTCTATGAATCTGCATGTGTAAAGGTGGAGTTCACGTGCTAGAACACATCCATTGTACATGAGAGTCACTGTGACTAGGCAGAATCTGCATCTACAAAATTAGGGCTAATCTTAAAAAGACAACATTTTTGGAGAGCAGTCAAGTTTATTTATTTATTTTTTAAACCTTAATTACAGGGCTCTTTTAGAATATAATGATCAAGCCGTTTTGGTCTTTCCATTATCTCATTCCATTTGCATAGTTTTTCTGTCAATATAACCATGATGTGTTTTTGTGGGACAAGGTCTTTTTGTTTCCCACCTTTTTTATTTGTACTTTTAGATTTATTGTTCTATAAAAATTAATGTTATAGTTTTATATATGCTTACTTGTTGTTCGTCCCACAAGGGGATTTTGACATGCTCCTGTTGAGTTGTGCCTATAGTACACTGCACTGTTAGTAGTCATGCTGTGTATTATGCTCGGCTGCACAAAGCTGACAGGCAATCTATTCATCCCTTCCATATATCGATATGGCTCTCTGCTATCTTGGAAATCCATTGGCACCTGCAGATTGTGTCATGGGGGTGGTGATGGGCAATAGATCCCTCAAACTGCCAAGATGTTGTGATGACTAGTTGACTGTGGCATATAAGAGGGTAAAATACCAGGATTGGTTGTTTCTACATCCCTGGCGATTAGAGCGGTAACATGACAGTGTAACTTCTGTGATCCCGTGATTCGCAACATGGAAGACCCACACCAGACTATTTCTGCCATCCGTAAAAAGATGTGTATGTGCTGGGAATAAGGCCGTTTAGTGACCATAATACAAAGGTATCTTGAGAGTCACTAAGGAGTTCTTGTCAGATGATACATGCATTACAATAATGTGTTCACATGCTAGAACACATAATTTTCCATGTTCTATAAAAATCGCTATGACTAGGCAGCACAAAACTTGTAAAAGAGCTACATTTTTGAAGAGCCGCCAAGTAATCCCTAAAGGGTTTTAGCTGTTTTGGACAGTTCCTGCTTGTTAAGAGGGACCCGTGACAAAAAAATAAGTTTATCATAAAATGTCCACCTGTTGCACCCCCCCAGTGATGAGCTATAATCTGTGGAGGAACTGGTAGTGAGTGTACACTGTTTCATTACAGCGCCAGTGCCTGTAGTTTTTATTGGTGGGGTCTAGCTGTTCAGACCCTAACCAATCCCTAAAATGAAGAGGCCCAGCTCCCAACTGAGCAAATGTACATCTTAACACCCGGCCCCCACTGATGAACTTCTGACAAGTCAATGTTGGATGTTTGTAGAAACAGGTTATTCAATAACCATTCAATCCAATGAATTGTCTGTGTGATATAGGACAGACCCCAGAACAAGAGACAATACTATGGTCGAGAGGTAATATGGTGCATGACATGGATAGTCCTTCTTGGTTTGCTATCCTCCATCCATAGGCAATAACAAACTGAATGTTGGGGGTCCAACTGTCAGCACCCCCATCATTCCTGAGAACAGGGAATGATGAATGGAGAGCTTGCTGCACCTGCCCAGCCTCTGCACCCTGTACTCAATTAATTCCGGGTGGGGGTAGGTTGGGTCCCTAGCAATCAGTTGTCCCCTTTCCTATGGATAACAAGCTAAGATGGGAATAACTCTTTAATGCTGCGTTTACACAGACAGATTTATCTGACAGATTTTGGAAGCCAAAACCAGGAACAGACTATAAACAGGGATCAGGTCATAAAGGAAAGACTGGGATCTATCCTCTTTTCAAATCCATGCCTGGGTTTGGCTTCCAAAATCTGTCAGATAAATCTTTCTGTGTAAACGCACCCTAAGTGTTATAAACATATTCTAATAGCTACCATCAAACAGTGGTGCCCCGTCGATATTTGGAAAGTCCCCCAGTTCTGCAGTACAGTGTTATGATCATACCAGAGAAACCATTGCTCCTGTCAGGCACACTGACTTTAAGCAGTAGCTGGTCTATTACCAAAGCATTTTCAGTTCTATAACCAGAGGCAATTGTTTATTTTCAGCCAAGGAGGAGGCATCAGTGTGCCGCGCACAAAGCTATTAAGTCAGGTTGTTAACATAGCCCGGATTCTGAAGACAGCGGCAGGAGGAGTCCTGTGCCTCCTAAAACTCCTGTTAGTCTTCTATGTCTTTTATGGATTGATCCTCAGATCTTTATTTGTGTACCGATGGCTTTTGTCCTTAAGAAGATGTCCTACTATACACAGCATTGTTCCCTCTTAAGGTTTAGTTTTTGAACTAAGAATATACATCTCCCATTGTAAGTTTCGCTATTTTAGGATTTGTCATTGTCTTTTAAAAGGATATCTTTTCCATGCCGTTGGTTTTATGGTGAAAATGGCAGATGTCATTTAGGTGGGATTGTCTTTGTCTTTTTTTTTTTTTTTTTTTTTACCGGTCTTACTTTGGTGTTTTTAAGACCTGATTTCTAGAATAGAGTGCTGCTCTTATTGTGTGGGAAAGTGAATCTGTTGACTTTTTGGCACTTTGTGTTACTCCCTGTGACTTTAGTAAGAATTGCTTGAAAGGTGTAGCACCACAAGCAATGCTTTTTATATATAATTTCAGAGTTATGGAAACAGCTTAGCTTGCAGTGCTATGCAGTTTACGGCGCTCCCATTAAGCTCTATGGGAGTTATTTAAACTGCATATAACACCTATTCAGCTGTTTCCAGCCTCCCAACCACCTCTAGTAACCACAAGCAGGCTGATAAGGGTTGGGAGCCCTCAGTCTCAAGATAGATGCAGGTTCCACTTCTAGGACCCACACCTATTACACATGTATGACATCCTGTGGCTATGCCATAAATTTCACAGCTGTGAATACCATTTTAGGTCTCATTACCCATTAATACTGCCTTGCCTTAAGGGCCCTATTA
This sequence comes from Dendropsophus ebraccatus, assembly GCF_027789765.1. Taxonomy (NCBI): domain Eukaryota; kingdom Metazoa; phylum Chordata; class Amphibia; order Anura; family Hylidae; genus Dendropsophus; species Dendropsophus ebraccatus. Next base: position 69,560,928 of record NC_091454.1, read on the forward strand.
CACCCAAACTATTATCGGTTGTACTTGGCCCATTACAGGCCGCTCCGGATGATAATTATTTGTTGTAATAGTTCATATTAAAAGGCAATTATGAGCAGACATGCAAGATGACGACGACCTCTGCTCTCTTGAATAGGCCACCACCAATCCCACCACGTCTTCCTCGTTTGATGTTTGTGCATGTAATAGCACAGACAGCGAGCAAGTAATGAGGAGGAAGCGAGCACTGACCTGACAGGTCGGTGCTCACTTCCCCCTCTATACGGCCCTAAGGCTGGGTTTTCATGTAGAAGCTGTTATACAACAAAACTTTTACAGAAGTCAATGCGATTTTCAGATCGACCACACGTCATGGTGGTTCTTGTGGCATCATGGCCACATTGTGAGAACCCAGCTTTAGTCAAACTCTCCTTCGAAAGAAATGCTTTTAATGCCAGGACATCAATTGACTAAAATCACAAGATAGTCTTCACTGGGAATACCATTTATTTTTTCCATTCATTGTCAGTATTTGTTTCAAGCTTGAGCCAAACTGGATGTTTAAATCTCTGTGGGAAGATTCGGTCTTGGCAGCATTGAGAGAAAATTACTCTGAAATTACATATCGCACTGTACTGGTTATTGGTGCTTAGCAAAAATGTAAGCTAATTGTTATGAGAGCAACTGTTCTGGTATGTAACAAGCAGTGACATAAGGGTACGCTAGAAATCCTGGCTGCTTTCTAATGCTCGGGTTGCCCTGCAAACATCTTTGATGCCATTTAAAAGCAAGCGACATTCTGTTCGGGCAACCTTGTCTATGCAGTTACAGAAGGTGGAGTGGGCTGAAGCTGTTAGCTGGCTGTTTTACACTGCCCCCTTGTGGGTGTATTTACATTTACTTTTTTATGCTGTTCTGTTATAACTCAAGGTCAGGATTCTACTTCTTAAAATCCTGCCAATTCATTTACAGGAGCTGTCATTCCAAAGCTTTAGACTTGAGATTATGTTGCAAGGAGCTATTTTTCCTATTTGTTATGATATCGGATTGGACAATACAGTACAGAGATTATCTTGCATAAATAATAAAAATACTATAAGCTCAAAAAAGTAATTATCAGGACCTGAGGGGTATAGTGAGTATACACATCCAGCCACACCTGCTTTATGGATGGCCCTATATGAAGGTCTGACTTGCCAATGGTGGAGAGCAGCCTGGTCGAGTCTGACTTATCTTGATTCCAGGGAATTTCTGTAGTGTGCCAAGTGTTATCGAGACGTTTTATAGCTACACAAATACTCTTCTCTAAAGGTTGCGCTACAGGTTCAGCTGAGAGAAGGAGACCAATTGTACTGTGATTTTCCCTCCTTCTTTCCGTTGGTCTCTTGCATTCAGTACAAAGGAAGGCTAGGCAGAGTATTACATCATAGGATCTTAAAGCATGTCAAGGCGCATTCATTTTTTGTTTCCTCAAAGTAGCTACACAATATGAGACTGGATATATATTTCAATGACTGTAAATTTCAATCGGCTGACAAATGAGCATTTGCTTATTTTTCATCCGATTGCTGGCCCCATTACATGGGCCGATAATAAGGGATGAACATTCTTAGTCTAAGGGTCAGTAGGGATCCCAGCAATCAGATCCCTATTGATCAGTAAGTCAAGGCATATCCTATAACATTAGCAGTCTACTTTTCTTTCTGAGCCTGACTATATAACCAGCATTAGAGATGAGCGAATCTCGAGCATGCTCCAGTCCATCCGAACCCGATCGTTCGGCATTTGATTAGCTGGGGCTGCTGAAGTTGGATAAAGCCCTAAGGCTATGTGGAAAACATGGATATAGTCATTGGCTGTATCCATGTTTTCCAGACAACCTTAGAGCTTTATCCAACTTCAGCAGCCACTGCTAATCAAATGCCGAACGATTGAATGGACTCGAGCATGCTCTAGGTTCGCTCATCTATAACTAGCATCAATAACCTAGAAAGAAGTTCACACTGGCCACTTATTACTTCTCAGTATGTGATCGAAACTGAGTACAGTACAGACTAGCAGAAGTATGAGGTTCTTTTTTTTTTTTTTTTTCTTCCCCCCCAAATATTCTTGGTTGACCTTCTTAGAAACAGATGATTGTGTCATGTTTGGACTGTACAGAATTGCACCATATACATCTTAAAAGTATTTATCTTCTTTATAGATGATGAATAAATGAGTGAAAAAGAACTGGAAACTGCTACTTAAAGTGTTGTTGTCTTTAGAAATGTAACCATGTATCTCTCTCCTCCTGCACTGATTACTTTCATTTTACTAGTAAAAAGAGGGATTATCAGTTCGCCGAGAGCTCTAGTTACAGCTGCTGCACTTTATGGAGAAAGGAAGGGAAGGAGCAAATACTGCTCTATAATGTCCTTTATGCTGCTGCTTCTGAAGGTGAGATATAGGGGGAGCAAGACTGCATGTTCTACGTGTGCCCTGTGTTATAGGAGATGTCATAGCAGCAGGTCTCTTTCCAGTGTAAGGTTGATTTCAGGGAAAACTAACAAATAAAAGTGGAGTCTGCAGAGGGTGAAAACTGCTGGTAAATGCAGGATACATGTTATGTAATAGACAGAGAGAGTCATACACCTCTCGTACACACACAACAGCTTATTCTGTATAGTCACCTGAAGTGGCAGTTTTCTCTGAGGATTTTTTATGACTAGAAATATTAACTGTAAATTGGGAATTATGGAATGAGTCAGTTGTCTTGGGCTGATCTGTAATACCAGATGGAGCTTGGGTACAAGTTGGAATTTCTAGAGTATTCTCAAAATATCCAGAAACATCCATTGTTGGATCACGTCTGAAAGCTAAGATCTCTGAGGCTGCAATGGGCACACAGGAAAATGAACAGAAGAAAATACCACCTATAGGAACTGATGTGCTCATTTTTGAGTTTATATACTGTATTAGCTTTATTATATTTGGCATGGTTGCTGACCATCTGTTTAGACTTCAGACTCACCATGTCCTAATCCAGCAGAAAACCTTTGCAATGTGTTGGAATTGAAGATAAATGATATTACAAAGTAAATACTTTTATTTTATTTATTTTGCATTACCTTGTTACATTAAAGCATAAATGTAAGGCTAGGGCTCAGAAGCCTCCCTGTATTTTGTAGTGTTTCTTCTAGTTTACTTACAAGGCTGTCTCAAGAGCAACACGCAGGATTCCTAATCGATTATGCAGTCAGTAATCAGATCTCTTGTCGTGGTAACAGGAAGGTGAATTGGAAGTTAATATATGAGTGCGCTGATCTATTTCACTGAAACCAATCCTAACATAATGAGCCATGTAGACGGTAATATGGCTGCCTTCTCTATGTGCAGAAATGAAGTGTGATGTACCTGGATTCTGTTTTTTGGTCACCATCTTGAAGGCATTGATTTAACCCACATAGTAGCTCCTTTCATTTCTGATACAAAATAGTGTTTTCAGGACACTGGCTTGTAAATGCTTATTATTAATTCCTTCTCGATTATTATAACAGATTCCTTGCCGTATAGTAAGATGTGACTATATAGCATGCACCTTCTTCAATGTACGGTCACTGCCCCACTTGCAGCGTTACCTTTGATAATAATGCAATGCAGCACTTCTCTGTGATTTCCTTTTACAGTATAGCTGGGTGGCTGCTGGCGAGCACAAGGGATCTCTGCATTCCTGCTCCTTGCCTTGTTTGGTCCTCCTTGTTATCCCCTCTGCTTTCTCTTCTTTTACACTGTCTGTGCATACGTCTGAAAGCTCTGTATTAGGAATACAATGTTACAACATATTTACACCCCTTAAAGCAACTCTGTACCCACAATCTGACCCCCCACCACCACTTGTACCTATGGATAGCTGCTTTTAATCCAAGATCTGTCCTGGGGTCAGTTCGCCAGGTGATGCAGTTATTGTCCTAAAAAACTACTTTTAAACTTGCAGCCCCGTGCCCAACGGCCGAGACTTAGAGTATCTGTGCCCTAACTTTGCACCACCCTTCCGTCCCTCCTCCCCACCCTAGGGGCATTCCTAATGATGAACATTTTCTCCTGTCTTAACATTGCACAGGTGCCTTAACGATCCAGCCCATGTTCAGTATTCACACAGCTGATGAATAGGAGACAATCTGCCTGGGGCATTCCTAATGATGAAGAGTGCGGGGAGGAGGGACAGAGAGGTTGTGCCAGCCTAATGCATACACAATCTAGACCACGGCCGTCTGGCACAGGGCTGCCAGTTTAAAAGTTGTTTTTTAGGACAATAACTGCATCACCTGCTGAACGGATCCCAGGACAGATCTTGGATTAAAAGCAGCTATCTGAAGGTACAAGCAGTTTGGGAGGGGGGGGGTTCAGATTGTGGGTACAGAGTCACTTTAACTCTCTGGGCCACTTTGGTAGAAGAAACGTTGCCTTTGGATAAAAATTAGAAACATCATTGAGATAGAGATATATCTTAATTAAAATTTTTTATATCTTGGAAAGCCTTATGCTACAGCTATAGGTGCTATAAGCTTCATGCTATGTTGCCTATAGATGAAACATAGGATTTTGCAGAGTAATATACATAGTCATGGTAAAGCATATGATTAATTGTAGCTATTAGTTATATAGGATTAAATAAATTACTCATAAATAGTGTGTGCCTGTATAGTATATGTAACATAGCCTGGGACCTATAATAGCTATAGATGCAGTGTAGGGCTTTAAGAGTAATTTCCTTAGCTCAGTTATGCCACCCCAGCCCCAGGAAAGTCTGTTACTTCTCTACAGCACCAACAGGAACCAATCTCTGCTAATCCAAGCTCCTCTTCTTCCATCGGTCGAGAGAAGCAAATGGCGCTTAGCTATCATGATGGCATCTGGTAATACATGAGTTTGGACGGTGGCAGGACCAGCACCACACTCAGACGTAGTTATGTCTGCAGGGTTGAGACCATATACTGTGGTGGCGCAGACAATGGCCATCATGTGGGATTATATTGGGGGCAGTCACTGAAAACTCCCAGACTGCCCTTATAATCTGCCCTTGGTTGGGCTCTCCTAGGCCCAGGGCACACTCTTTTGTATGTTTAGCTTCAAAGCAAACAAATCAGCTTTTGGTTTGCATTTTTTTATTCTCCTGTTTTTGTGTGTGTGGTGATACATGTTTTGTTTTGCACAGAATATTTAGTTGTGCCCATCATATACTGTATTGTTAACTGTGGTCTCAGTACTAGAATGAATGATGATGAATAGCAGACTCATTTGCATTGGGGTTATACTTGTTTTGATCAATATGAAAATGATTTATTCTCTGGAGCCTCATAAATCAACAACGGCTCAGTAGGTCACATGCAGAATTGGTTCACTTTGTTGTTTAGGATGGATAATGGTGTAATGCAGCCTTGATGCAAGCTTTATATTATTGAAATTGAACTCTTTATAATGGGTAAATGCACCATACAGTGCAGTGGTATAGAATTGTACGAATTTCATATACCGCCATACATGATCATTGTCATGCACATGACGTCTAAGGGCGCCTCTACACACAGAGATATTTATCTGACTGGTTTTTTTTAAGCCAAAGCCCAGAATGGACTATAACCAGAGAATAGGTCATAAAGGAAAGACAGAGATTTCTCCTCTTCTCAAATCCATTCCTGGCTTTGGCTTCAAAAATCTGTGTTGTGCGGTGTGTTTACACAGCAAGGCTGGGTTCACATCTATGTAGGTGGCTCCATTGGCTGAATAAATGTTTTCTGGATTGTTTAACTTGGACATTCGCAACTTTGGGAGCATATAAGGAAGAACCAGCAAGCCTAGGTGGTTCTGTAGAGTTATGAATTTTTGATATTGGTCCTGGCACTGGATTATCGGTAAACACTGAGCGGATTTATGGCCTTCCAGTAATTCACAATCCAGTGTGGTTTATGTCGGTTTTCTGTCCCGATGTAGACAAAATCAAATAAGAGCAGTCACGCCAAGAAGTAGTTGCTCGATAAACAGAAAAGTGTAAAGCAAATATATAAACTTTTTCTTCTCCTGTTTAGGATATAGACGTTTTCCTGTCATTGTCTCTCTCCAGAGCTAACTGGCTGGATGTAGTGTGTAAACAGTAGTGTGTGTACACAGTCAACACCATTTGTGTGTGATGTGTTTGCTACTTTGTATACAGTGTAGACATTTACCTGTCTGAGCCAGCAGTCCTGTCAGCTTGGTGTAAACAGCTCCTTAATTATTGATAATCACATCATCAATAATGTGCAGCCTGTCCCTTTAATCTTACAACATAGGTATAAAAAAAATCCAGTCTGTCAAGTATATAACGTCTGCATACCACACGTAATACATGTGTGAACACAAAAGGACAATTACAGCACAGCAGATACAGACATGTAGGTCATATTGCTGTTATAGGACTACGTGCCAAATCTTCTTGAAAGTTAGTGCCGTCATTGATAGGTTGAAACACGCAGCCATATAAAGTTCAAATTAATGGATACGCATATCTAGGAATATATATATATATATATATATATATATATATATATATATATATATATATATAATGTGTATGTATATGTGTGTGTGTGTGTATATAATATGCATTTACATAATTTGTAGCTTTCTGCTCCACCACTACAATGAAATGTAAAAACAGTGCCATATGTTAGTGCAGTAAGGTTTGACATGTTGGTAGATTGCGTTAGTGTGACCTGCCATGTCCTTATCACTGAAGGGTGTGATGTGTCACAACGAGAAGACCATCAGGCTGACGTGAAGACTTGAAGGTCATGTATTGGTCCACTGGGAATAAAATATGCAAAGTACCTTACCAACAAAAGAAAATGGGCTTACTCTCTGCTGTTACCTTTTGGAGGTAGCTGATAAGATGCAAGAGCCCCCCCCCCCCAAAACGCTGTCTACAACTTGAGTAGATTCTGGTTCGGGTAGTACTCCCTAAGCATAGCTCAAAGCTCTTCAGAATGTCCCTGTCATTTACAAAATACTTGACCATGATGCATTCATACCCCCCACCAATCGTTAGAACGAGTCTGGGGAAGCACGCGGCTGTGCACTTCATCACTCCCTGGCACACTGCAATCTACTTCCAGTTGCATGTTACTAATTATTTTTGTAACCTGTAAAAATGTGCCCAGGTAATGCATTTGCATTTAGTTGCAGCACTGCAGTCTTGGTTTTAAATCGGACTAGAGCAACATCTGCCTGGAGTTTGTACATTGTCCCAATGTTTGCATGGATGTCCACTCCTCCATGAGTTTTCCGGTCTCCTCCCAGGCTCCAAATAGGTTAGATTGTCATCTCTATTCGGTGCAGGCGCCAAAGAAGTAAGCCTCTAACTTCTTTATGTCCATATAGTCTCTTCTCTACTTAAAAGCACAAATATAATCTATTGTGGATTCATTTTGTACAGAACATTGTATCCTTTCATATCCTATGTACAGAGCTTTTATTAGTGTTCTTTCATTCCAGGCTCTAAGCAGAAGCAGCCTGCGGCAATGCAGGTTTTCTTAAGGGATGTGACGGAGCTGTCCTCCGCATGCGCTCCATTGGGCAGCGATAATAAATGAGTTGGCTATATTTAGACACGCAGTGTGTAGTATGGTCACGTGGCTGTCAGCACATTTTACTATACAGTGTATACAATCTCACCTCTGTCCACTGTTGCAGGGCTTCTCGATGCATCTTCGCAAAGACATTTTCTATTGTGTCAGTAGAAAGTAATGTGAAGGCTGCAAGGGTCTACCCAGAAGCAAATGAATGACATTCCAGTTGAGCAACTTGCTCTCTTCTGCAAGCTCGGCCTGTCATGGAGTTTTACTGCTTTATTTTAAAGGTTATAGGAGAGGACGTAATACATTTTCAGCACACACTACTGTGATGGTACGCTCTTGGAGCCGGCTGATTGTTTTGTGCCTACGTAAAGTGTTGCCAGAGCCAACAGTTAACATATGTTTAGTTATTTTTGGAAATGCAAGGTTGTAATTGAGCATCATCACTTTCCCAGCGTCCCCCTTTATTGCAACCTTTGGGTTAACAAGAATGAATTATTTCCTATCAATCATGCTGTCAGCCTGCAGGATTTGTGGAGAAGATGCTGCAGCTGCTCCGGATCATTCCTTAGCAAAGCTCACATAGCGGCATTTATCTGTGCTTTGTAAAATCAGACTGAACACTGATCTGTCTATATTATTGTATGTCCGTAAAGACGATACACGGTATAAAATTGTACAGAGCTGTAGCTGATTGTTTTATTTTTTATGTTTTCCATGCAACTGACTGCATCAGAATTTCATGTTCAGTCTATAGAGAAGTATTCCATTAATTAAAGACTAGATCACTTATCAAAATATCAGAAGGAATCTGAAACCATGAAGCCTTAGTTAGTCATGAAATGGGACCCTCCGACCATCTCGACAAAGGACGATGGTACAATGACAGAACAAGGATAATATGATAGATGGGGAGATGGCCACGGAAATGGCGTGTATTAATTTTGTAGCATTAAGTATTGTTGGAGAGAACTGTCGGCAATGAGAAATGTGCTCAAGGGTAGAGTTTTTAAACAGGTGCCATTAGTTCATGGGTGCTTGCTTATTGAGTAGGAGGGTAGGGATATGTAGGAATTGTCCGTTGTATGCACCTTATCACAGCTTTTTAGAAATCCTTTTGCTAGGTCTTAAAGGTATTGTTTATTCGGTGATGGAGCATCCTGTCCAACATAGCTGGTATTGGCTATAGTGTGTCTGTTCCTGGGATGGACTGTGATCCCTGGCAGGGACAAGAACTGATGTGAGTGTGTGAGTCTTGCTCTACACAATATTCAAAACTGTCCTTTTAGTGTCGCTCTGGTTTCCTGCCGTTAGATGCCATTGGCCTCTGTTCTTAGTGCAGACATTGCTTGTGTTGTAATTTGCGCCCCTGAAGCTATTAACTGAGTGGTTTAGCAAGTTCTGGTATTTCCCAGGGAGGGCACTTGGGTTGAACAGGAGAACAGAGAGGAGTATTCTGATCCCTTATTAATTTTGTACTGTTGTAAGCATTCTCCTGGTACATAGGAGATGTTGGTAACCCTATCTAGAGGACAATGCAAGGTCTGCCGATTCCAGTGTTCCCTTGGGCTCTCTACTAACCGCAGATGAGGGTATTCTTTACAGTATAAGGCTATTAAAAATTAGCATTATTTATAATATGGACCATCTGCATTGGTGCCACTGAAGCCCCTTATTCTCCGATGTGACAGACAATACAATGCTGCTTACATGATCTTAAAGCTACGGCCACACTTTCTGAATAGAAAGGAAAATAAAATTCAGTGAGATTTGGTATGGTTTTGCAACTTTGTTTCATTCAAGTGAATGGAGCTTTATTGCAAAACAATATCCAAACTAGAGACAAGTGTCATGCTGTTTCTGGAAGAAGGTTGCCATTTTTCTAATCCTAGATAACCCCTTAAACTCTGAACCCACAATTTGCCCCCCCCCCAATCACTTGTACCTTCGGATTGCTGCTTTTAATCTTAGATCTGTCCTGGGGTCCGTTCGGTAGGTGATGCAGTTATTGTCCTGTACCACCAGGCCCAGGAAGAAGCACTGGAGGCGGGCCGACCCACCCTTAGTGGGAAGAAACCCCAGCCCCTCCATGACGTGACTTCATTAGAGGGGCTAGGGTTTCCTCCCACTAAGGGTGGGTCGGCCCGCCTTCAGTGGTTCAGCCTGGGCCTGGTGATAGTCACTTAAAAATTTTAAACCTGTAGCCCTGTGTCAACGGCCGTGGCCTAGAGTAACTGTGCTTTGCAACACCCCTCCGTCCCTTCTCCCCACCCTCTTCATCATTAGGAATGTCCCTAGAACATTTTTCTCCGGTCTGAACACTGCACAGGTGCCTTAACGATCCAGCCCATGTGCCGTGCTGACACAGGTTATGAATAGTAGAAAATCTGCCTGGAGCATTCCTAATGATGATGAGGAGGGTGGGGAGGAGGGACAGAGAGGGTGTGCCAGCGTAATGCATACACAATCTAGGCCACGGCTGTTTGGCACAGGGCTGCAAGTTTAAAAGTTGTTTTTTAGGACAATAACTGCATCACCTGCCGAACGGACCCCAGGACAGATCTTGGATTAAAAGCAGCTATCTAAAGGTACCAGTGGTTTGCGGGGGTCAGATTGTATGTACAGAGTCGCTTTAAATTCGTTGGGGAAATTGAAAAACTGTGGATTTATAATTTGTACTTTAGGTCTGTTTTTTTCCCCTGCAGCATGTGAGAACGGTTTGTTAAATTCACTTTACTGGTGCTTTTATACGCTGTGTTTTTCCGCCCACAAATCTGAAGTAGAAAATTTGCAACATATCTGGCCTGTGTGAACAGGGGGTAAAGTGGATCATATCAAAGAAGCATTTAATAAGCAATCGTTTAATTATATATTTTTTTAAGTCTCTTGGATACTTTATAAAAGCCAAAAGAGAACAAAATGGAAGTATAACTTAGATGGAAACATCAAGGCCTTAGTCATGTTGGGCGTAAAGACTTTGTAGAGTGTGCTCGTCTGACAGTCTCTTCAAGAGGAAGGACAATAAGAAAAATTGGTTTGAAGAATTTGCAGCAATAGATGTGAGAGATTCACTTTTGACCTATTTTTTTCATAGTCACTCTGCGGATAAATTACTCGTTTATTTTTCTGTGTCTTTTAAACTGAACAGATAGCATGCACATTATATAACTGGAAGCCAGCGATTTGAGGAACACTCTTTTGATTACATTTTCATTTTTAGCCAGCCCTTTGTATATACATTTATGTGAATATACATTGCTTATTGCTTTCCATTTACAAGTGAAAATATACATGTAATTTAAATGAAACACACACACACACACACACACACACACTGTATATATACACACACACACACATATATATATTATACACAACAAGTCCACCTGAGCATGCTCACATCTGCCTAAACCAGAGTGTGCAGCATTTGATTGGCGGTTGCTGCAGAAGTTGGATGAAGCTGTTTTCCAGGACTTCCAAGGGCTGCATCTAACTTCGCCACCACTGATAATCAAATGTCTTATGCTTTGTGCTCATTTTCTAATATACAATGCAAGGTTTTGGCTTGATTGGTGTAAAGGAAAATGTACCATGGAACCACCCTCTCCAGTAGTCCAGTTCTGATCCACATGCCCATAGAGCTGGTTGTAGAACCACTAGGATAGTAAGCTTCTTAAGGCAGCAATAAACAATCAAAGGGGAAGAGGAAAAAATATTTTCTACTAAGATATTGAAAGTTATTTAGATGTCTCAATGTATGTGTATGTATTACTGTGTCGGTGCAGTTCTGTCGCTCTGGCAATTGATTGACATCTAGGAAGTAAAGAAAACTGGCCTTCCTGCAATCCATTCTGTCTCCTGCTCCCTCTGATGGCCTCCCTCAGGAGACAAAGATCATGTGACCACTGTCTCACATTCACTTTGTTTGCTGAGTACAAACTAAGCATGCACATGTGACAGGATGCAAAGAAGGGGTTGAGCATGTGCTAGAAGGCCCAGAAGTAGGCAGGACATGGCCTTTTCCTTTTTAAAGGCCAGTTCGCAGTGAGTAAATTTGGCGGTGCTCTCCGCCTCGGAATACCACCTGCCTCAATGTCAAACTGAGACTTTATGGGAGGGCTCTTGTGCCTCTGCTCCCTGTCAATTCTTTTGGCACACGCGTCCCCACGTGAAGACACTGCAGGACACTGAGACAGACAGGATTCCGTGGCGGTGAACTGGCCCTAATCTAGTATACGGTTTCTGTTCTGTGGAAATCATTTTCGGTCATCTTCTAAGTATGTTACATATTAAGATATCACATAAAGGTCTAGTAGACAATCTGATCAATTCCAGCCATGTAATCTCTGGACATAGACGACCTTTTCAGAGTAATTAGTCATATTCAGCTTGATATGTGGTCAGTACATCATTCATCACCACCGCCCACAAGTCATTTTGTCTTTGGAGGATCAGCATTTTGCTTGCTAGAACCCTGAAGAGCAGCTTGACGTGAATCCAGAGTGACTTGCTATCACATCCGTAGCCCACCAGTCTTCTAGGCTCAGCACTTATCATTGCCACATTTCAAGTGGTTTCTCCTGAAATGTTTTGTGGCATCCAATGTAATTCATGTATGGGAGTCACTGGAAGATAGAAATGGAGGTAGTGATTCCCACTTTAATGCAATTATCTAATAACATTTTCCTCTGAGACTAATGTAAAAAATGTAATTTCTGGAGCTGGTAGAGCAGGTAATTTCTGAGAGTAGGGGGAAATACCCTCAAGTGTCTTGTCAGCAGATATGACAAGGTTTAGGAGTGAAGAATAAACAGGACATTGAAGGGCAATTTCCATTGATGCATCGGTAGGCTTCCATCTGTGTAACTGCTGAGTAGTCGCAATGATACAAGATGGGCAATCCAAAGATGGCTCTCTATTCTCATAAGGTAAATGAACATCTTCCACATAGGATAAGGAGGCCACCGTCTCTAGGGAATGCAGTTGACCCTGAGCTTCGCTTGAAGAATTCAGAATTTCCTAATAAATTTGATGAGTATCTTCTCTGAAAGGTGTTCATACCTATATTATACAGTACTGGTAGAAAAATATGCAAAGTATCTTTTATTGAGAAGAAAAGGAGCTTGCACTCTGTCTGCCTATTGATGGTATCTATTGTGTCTATGCAAGTCACTGCTGGATACTTTGATGACTGTCAGTAATAATAGAAAACCTATGTAGTACATTTAACTTCAAATCACTTTTCACTTCTACGTTCAGGTTATATGTTAACAAATTAGCAAAAAGGTATGCCGACATATTCCTCAGGTTAGTGATATTTAGTGGACTCATTGTAGTCTACTGCTGACTATGTTCTATCCACTTATTGAATGTATACTACCTCTTTGTGGGACTCAAAAGCACAGCAGACCATAATATTGAGTCCTGTATAGAAACTGTATATGTTTGGGAAATCAACTGGACATAGCGGTAGACAACATTTGTTCCATTAAACTTAGCAGACTCACTGAGAGTATGCGTCGGCACATTTTTTTTTTTTTTTCTGTCACTATACACCCCAAACATACTAGTAGGCTACGTTAGTTCCATTAAAGGGTATATTCACACTACGGAATCCACACGGAGACTTCAAGCAGATTCAGCCGGGTGGCCTCTGCTTGAAGTTCTGCCTGCCCCATAGAGTCAATGATATTTGCTGGCAGATTCTGCAGTCTGTCCAAAGAATTGACATGTCAATTCTTTGGGTGGATGGCTGAATTCGCCGGCAAATATCATTGACTCTATGGGGCGGGAGGAACTTCAAGTAGAGGCCACCCGGCGGAATCCGCTTGAAGTCTCCACACGGATTTCTTACTGTAAACTTACCAAAACTCTGCAGACTCACTGAGAGTATACATCAGCACACCTTTTTGCCAACGTATACCCCAAACATACTAGTTGGTTTCATTAAACTCAGAGGGTATGCTGTGGTATTCATTGGCATACCCTTTCACTGATGCTGACGTATACCTGGAATGTACGAGTAAAACGTGATGTGAATGGACCGAATAAAAAAAAAAGTCTGAAAAAACAGTGAAATTGAAAAGACTAAATCTAATAAGAAAAGGCATTCATTGTACATTCTGTGCTGACGTGAATATCTAAAACAGCTACCATTGGGATTTGATACTTATGTGAACCTGTGCAATGTGCAAGCACATAGTGAGTAACAGTACATGACAGGCTTGCAGTAAGTGACGGTACATGACATGCAATAAGTGACAGTACACATGATGCAGGGAGTGATGGTACATGGCATGCAATAAGTGGCAGTACTTGATATGCAGTAAGTGACAGTATTTATCATGCACTAAGTGATGGTGCACAATGTGCAGTGAGGGGCAGTAAGTAACAGTGTATCTTATACAGTAAGGGTACAGTACACCATGTGTAATAAGGGACAGTATATGAAGTGCAAAAGAGAACAGTATAACATGCAGTAGTGACGGTATATATCATGCACTAAGTGGCGGTACACAATATGCAATAAGAGGCAGTATATATCATGCAGTATTGACAGTATATATCATGTGGTAAGTGGTGGGACACTGTAATAAGAGGCAGTATATATCATGCAGTGAGTGGGCAGTTCACAATGTGCAATAAGGTAAATACATGATGTGCAAAGAAGGATCGTATAACATGCAGCAAGTGACAATACATGATGTGCAGTATGGAACACTGTACAGAATATCACAGTAAGTCACAGGCTATGAACTTGCTGAACAGTTTGTTACCCCCATGTTCTACCCTACTAGTCTGCAGTGGGTGACTCCTGTTTGGTTGTAAGACTTGGACACAAGTGAGGCGACGTAATGGATTTTACTGACTGCATTGTTTGTTGAGTTGTGGGTATATGTCTGGTTACGACAGCCTTTTACCACATGTTTAGATATGACAAATATGTGACACTGAACATATTATTATAGTGAGTAAAATGATGATAAATGAGCAAAGCGATGAGCCTAGAATGGCCACCCCCATGGTGGCTAATGGTCAGTGCATACCTGCTGGCTTGTGACATAAAGGCTCTGAGTATAACCACTGTCAGGTTAATGAAGACAAAGGCTGCCAGAGAAATACTTCCTTCAGCTAGTTCATCCCAGTTCTGTTGTTATAAAACAGAAGAATGGCGCTAGGCTTAACAAGGGCAAACTAGAACTGACTGGCTAGGCCTCAGAGGTTACTTCAAGGAGTAACATGCTGGGCTTGTTATGCTGAGGGAGATGTCAAGGTTATGATACTATTACAGTACAGCATGGGGTTGTAGGGGGGGGGGAGATTTATCAAGGCACTTGCAAGGGAACAGTGGGAGAGTTGCCAATAGCCCCACCTTCAGATGGGTTATTGTTTTTGCTTTATAGATTGTGATATCCCATCTATAGAGCTGCGTCAATACAATAGCTGCATTGTCACACAAGAAGGGCGCCATTAGGCTTTTTGGGGGTTAAATATAAACTATTGCTTTATTCAGTCACTGCAAGATATGTATGTATAAAAGTACAAGGCAGTGTTTATGGCCTTTCCAGACAGTACTGCTGTAGGTGCGGTGGATTGTTTTCCCTAGTTTGTATTCATCAGCATTACAATAGAGTGCTTTGCTGCAGTAAGTTCTTTATTATACATCTGAATAGGGTATGTATAAATCCATGCGGATGAATAAAAATATTGCTTGTGGACATATACTTGTTCATGCACCATATTTCTACTATTCCTGGAAACCCTCAGACTCCTGCACTGTCTGTATGTGTGCATCTTGTCCAGATCTCCCGTAAAGGTGTGTAGGAGTGGATGTGTTACAAAAGCACCGTTCCAGATTTGTAAGTCTTCCCATCCATGTGTGCCTCCTGGGAATGGGAGGGGAGGACAGCTGCACATGCCAGACTCCGCATCTCTGCAGTGCCTGAGAAAGTGGAGTGTGTCATACACAGCACACCCTCTAATGCTGGGAAATAGGAGTTTGAAGGAAGTTCTTCTCCATTGGCTTGTCTCCAGGCTCTGCAGAATACACGTTTCTCTTATCATCATCGCTCTTCTGTGTGATGTTTGCTTGATAGGAAAGTCTTGTAATATATGGCACATCACACTGCAGGATCTGGTAGTGGTAATATACAGGCAATGAGCATTCATTATGACCGTTCCAGTTAGATGGTGTAGTGTGGCTTGATTGAATTATGAAAAGTGACTCTTAATTTTTTTTCTTTTTTCAGCCGAGGTTAAAGCCATGAACTCTCATATTTCCCTGGATACAGAGTAGATCTATACGTACTTGTTCGTATACTGAAGGTTAAATGTTAAGACTGCTATTCAGACCCAATTCTTTTACAGCAGAACTCCTTTCAGGATTTATTTTTAAGAGGATATTGATGTTATCTCAGCTCAAGGGCAGACGCGATATTGACTGGTTTCACTCGCCCTATGACCAAATGCCAGTATTCCAGATTAGAGACTTCTTTCTTTTGAAATTGCTTGTAGCTAACTGAGATAGTTGATCTTTATGTGATGGCACATTGCAGATTATGACTCGGTAACTGGAACTGTATTTACCGAGCAAAGCCCTGCTGCAGGACTGGTATGTATCAGGCCTAAGGCAATATAAAATGGTCTTAACTCTTCTATGTTACTGCTTTCGATGCCAGTTTCAGGACATATGCTCCAGATGCGGACCTCCGACCTATATACGACCAGTGTGCTGGCCCATCTGGATTCACAGAGTCTGACCTATAGCGTCTGTTCATCCTGACTATTCTAAGCTGTGGAATTCTCAGAAAAGTTAAGGTGCTTAGGACCTAAAGCCCCTACGTTATGGAAATCTCTGGGGATCCAGTATTGCTGATGCCCTTCCATGTCGGGTCTGCTGAATTCTCTTTTAATGCCCCAAATCTAAAGGCTTAAAATAGTTGTTTCCTTTTTATTAGAGGTATGATGCAGAGGCCTAATGTAATACTTGGCCTGAATCAACTTTTACCGTGGGGAATTCCCATTAGGGATTATAGTTGTTCACCAGCTGTAACTGCATAGAGGTTAGGCATATGGCAGCTATGCTCAGATTACTTTTCACCTGTATTTTAAATAAATAAAGCCGAAAACTTTACGAAGAAGCAAACTGGCTGCTGAAAAGTCGCGTGTAAATCATAGAAAAGCATTTTGGCTTTGAAGCCTCAGAAATATATTGTTTTAAGTTGTTGCCTAATGGAAATGTTTGTACTGCGGCCCTTTCTGCACCTGTTTTCCTGAACTCTGTGGGAGAAGGGCTTACTGCTTCCTTCTCAGCATTAAATATTTATACATTGGAGAGCTCTTCCCCAGAGAGAGACGTCGGCTGTGCTTATAATTATAATTCAATGGTTGGTGGCATTCAGACAAAGGGCCCAGCAATTCCTATTCACTCTGACATTTTATCCAATACCATAGCGGGAGGTCCCGCTGCATTTAGTCACTCTTTGCATGTGACATTAAAAAGCCGACAAATGCCATTCTTCATCTCCACAGTGGCATATTTTTATCAGGCTCGTGGGTGTACAAAGTGTTAACCAGACAGGTAAAGCCGAGGAGAACTAGAAGCCCCCAATATGGCCTACAGGTATAACTTGTATTTTCTTAAGAGTTGCTTTTGCAGATATTTTCACTTTTGTAACTTGCTTATAGCTGGATCTATATGGCAAAATATAGCTGGGGGTCTTCTATGTAAAGAAACTATTGTCAAAATAGAGGTTTGAACTCTATTATGCTGAAAAGTTGGACATAGGGAAAACTTTTAAAGGAGAAGTTCGGCAGGGAATCATTAAAGGGAGGGGAAATAAACAACTTCTAATCACCTGTCCCGCTCCTGGACCCCGCCAGCTGTCTTTTGAGCTCCCAGCTGGCTACATCACAACCCGGCTGACAGATGCCCTGTTTAGCCAGTCATTGACTGTGGCGGGACACCACTGCAGTTACTGATTGGCTGAGCGGGCTAAATCCCACCAGTCTGTGACGTGGATCCCAGGTCGTGACGTACCCGGGAAGAAAATGGCGGCTGGCAGGGTTCCAGAGCTCTGTGTTGCGGTTCAGCACGGGCTTTGGGAACGGTAAGCATAGTGTGTTTTTATTTCCACCCCCTGCGTAATGATTTTTTTTTTAAGTTCCCAGCCAGACTTCTTCTATTGTTAACCTATGAATTATTTAATACCTAATGTCTGGAAATGTTGCTGCAAATTTTTGTTTATGTGGTCATACTCAGAATTGGTCTCATTCCACCTCATGCAGCTGACAATACATTCTTTTGTTACTGTCTCTACATATTGGTAAGATGTGACTGTGGGAAAAGTACTGTGACTAGGCATGTGTGTCCATTAGCATCCAACTCAGTCAGTGGATGTGCTCATTCCTATACACTTTAAACATCAAGTGGCACCATACTATGTAAGGAAAAGTTATAATGCTGCAAATGAAGGCAAGTCAAATGGAAAATATTGATTTTTATGCACAATAATGTTTAATAGTAGGAAAAGTTATATTGATTTGTAATTTACTTCTATTTAAAAATCTCAAATCTTCCAGTACGTAACAGCTACTGTATGTTCTGCAGGAAGTGGTGTATTCTTTCCAGTCTGACACAGTGCTCTCTGCTGACATAAAGCATCTGTCCGAAAAAAGCAGCAAATCCCTGTAGAAAACCTTTCCTGCTCTGGACAGTTCCTGGCTCAGACAGAAGTGGCAGCATAGAGCACATAAAGACTATAAACCCTGGAATTACAGTATTAAGGTGAATCCACATGTGGGTTTGTTGCTTAAAGTCCTGCAACTGTACTATACATGTTAATGGAGCTAGCAGAATCCCCCATTCAGATGAATGAAGCCGAATGTCAACAAATCTGTGTAAAAATTTTGTTTTCCATAGGTTTTGCTGGTTTCCTGCCCGCACTATGTTAGTGTGTTTATGGCACATGTAAGGTTCTCAGGTCTAACTGCACTAGTGCTGCTTCTGCCTCCTGTTACTATTTTGCTGATTCCTGTGCATTGTTACCATTACACGTTGCCTCTCCCTAGTGCAGAGTCCAATAAGGATGAAATTCTCAAGAAAAATGAGACCGCCAAGTTTATCATTGTAATAAGTCTCATAATACCGATGGGATAACACAGTGATAAGTCAGTGTTTACAGGTTGTATATTAACCGAATGAATGCTTGTGTTTATGAATCAAGTTGTTAAAGAAGGTGCACTGCCTTTTTTAGGAACCTACCCAAAATACTAATTTTTTAAGCGCCTAAGGATAATGTGTCCTCTATTGATAAGTGTACTGTACGGAGTTAAGGGTTCAGAGTTGTACTATTTTTATGCTTTATTGCAGCCAATGTGCTGCTCTGGTGAGTAGTGAAACCAGCCAGGCATACAGGTTGGTGTCTCTGTTAAGGATTTACATGCTTGCCCAGCATTAACATTTGGCTAAAAAATTAAGCAAACTTTAAATTTGCTGATACAGAAGTAGAGTCTCAATAGTCCAAATGTTCAGATTTCACTCAGTTATGTTTTTTTTTTTCCCTTTTATGTGAACAGTGCCTCCCTACCACCAACCCCTCTAGTGATCCTCCTAATGTCAGTTCTTTGTGACCATGACGGAAGAGGACACAGCCTGTGTTTCTATGAGGGTTGCTGACAGTCATTGCTAGGATACTGCATTTACTGTAGTACACCAAATGGTTACATTACAAATCACCATAATGTCTTTCCCATCCTTCATCCGTTTAATGAGAGTTCTTGCTGGGTAATGTGGTCATTTTGTAAGCTTTAAAACCAAGCAGATGGTTTGTAGGCTGCATTAACAGGGCTTTCAGAAAAAGCCGTCCTGGACACTTTGCTCTGCTATACATCATAGTGCTATTGGTGATCTGACTTGCTTTATTCCAGTTTTACCGGGGTATTGTTTACAGAGCGCCGCAGTCATCAGTACTGGAGTATTAATTACATTGCCTTGCTAAGCTTATTTGGATTAGGCACTTTTGACCTACATTGCATGGACTCTATGGGTGTCGCCAATGTTTTGCTTATGTATCGTAATGATGCCAATGTATAATTAAAAATATTTTTAGAGGGTTCATGTTTAGCCGTTTTAAGAACATTAAGGTTCTATTCATATGTGACTCATATGTGATATATATAATGTCCTAACACCAGTCAATGGCAGGGCAGCAAGAGTGCCCAGGGGGAAAAAGCAGCGTGCAACACACCTGTAATATAGAGGCGATCTTGAGAAAAGGGTAAATATGGACTGAAGTCCTGGCCTTACCAAGGGTCTAGGGACCTAAACGGAAAGCATCATAGTATAAGGGACAGAAAGTGGTAAGTCCAGCATCTCATAAATCTTGAAGCTTTAGTTTTCTACAATCCACACTAAAAGAATCAGGGAAAGCCGCCCAGGCCAGGTGTCTGGCTATCTGGAGCCAACCCAGATTGGAACAAGATGGATACAATGCTACCAGCATTGCATTGGTGTCCCATAGGCACAAATAGGGCATAGCACCCGTCCTATGGACATCTCAGCATAGTTGCCTTTGAACCTGTCATATTATGGATCTAATAAAGGTGAGAGATGTTGCATTCCTGCTAACTATTGTAGCTGAGCTAAACGTTCTGCCTCTGGTTTGATCATAGTAATGTACAATGCTTTCGGTTCGGTCCCTATTACGCACATGTGAAAGTGACCTCAGTACAACACACCAGCCAATGATTTGTTCACAAAGCAGCCGTATTGTTACGGTCCTGCAGAGGAGCTTATTCGTATCCCCAATATTAGTGGTCACCTCCATAAATATAGCTATTCCCTGAGTTTTGCACTTGGACCAGTGTTTCTTTCCATTTTGAAGCTTCTGTCTCAGAGGTGATATTATCAGATGATTGTGTTTCCTGTATCTGGATACCATGTTTTGTACAGGCTTAAAATAACTTATGGCTCAGGGGGACAGTTCCATATTGCTGGTTATAGAAAACTTGAGGTATTAAATTTGGTCATCCGTTTCTGTGTTCCTGACTGAAGGTGCAGTCATGTCTGTGCAGTATACTTCCAGAAAGGCTGCACCCCTGCAATGCATAGGCTTACTATAGTTTACCAAGATTAGCAGCTATTATTTTCTACTTTTAACTTGCACTAAGTAGTTGTACTGCTTCTTAAAAAACCACATAGGGCCTCACCTAGTCTGTATTGTGTATCTTGTAAGCTTTGTGTTTTCTGGGAAAAATAAAAATCCTCTGGTGATGTGTTTGACAAGCAACTTAAAGGGAACCTGTCATCATAAAAATGCTATCTAACATATTAGCGCCATGTTATAGATTGATATTGATTATATATGTTTACGGGAAAAGATTCATCATAACTTATTGATTTGAATCCCTGCTCTTTCTATTCTTAGAAACATAAAAGATTGTTGGCAGAAAAAGACCACCTGGTCCATCTAGTGTGCCCTTATATTATTATCTTAGGATAGATAAATGTTTATCTCATTATTGCGTCCATGAAACATGTTCTATGTGCTGGCCGCACTTCTTGAACTCAATGGGACTCATAGCATCATACTGAATGCAATGAGCTCCTGAATGGCCGGAGAACTACCTTCCCATTCTGACATAACAACCTACATTCAATATGTTTGTTGGGTGCTGTTCCTGGCGTATGTGCGAAACGTTATAGATGTAATGTATACCCACCCCAAATTAGGGTTTTATTGCCAACAAATGTGATTTATATGATGGTCACACCCTGTCACTGAAACAGCAGTAATTTTCTATAAAGGGTTGTGCCATTAAAAAAACTAGATCTAACCTGATGCATTATGTGAAATTAAACATATTTCAGATTACCTGCATTGAAAATGTACTTTTGAGAGATAGAGGCTTCATGCCTAAAACACACATATGTGTTCAGTCCTTGAACTATGTTTTGTGTTCTGGCCGCATCTTGTGGATTGAACATGTACCTTTATACAGGAATCACTCACTAGATTAAAACTCCATTATGGACTTCATGGACTGAACAAGGATCCCCCATGTGACTGTTTTATTGGTGCCCTTGGGCCAGGCATGCTCGGTTCCGCTACAATCTCCAGGAACTTCTGGCAGTTGGTCTCCACTGATCCTGCAAGAAATGGGGGGGGTGCAAAGTGTGTGCACAGTTGCAGGGTCACTGTTTAGAGAATTTTAAGGGGTGGTTACAGCACTACAAAAACATGGCCACTTTTTTCCAGAGACAACACCACTCTTGTCTCCAGTTTGGGTGGGGTTTGCTACTCTGTTTCATTGAAGTGAATGCAGCTTAATTACAAACCACACCTGAACTGGAGACAAGACTGGAGTGTTGCTGTGCCTGGAAGAAAGTGACCATGTTTTTGTAGTGCCAGATAACCCCTTTTAACCAGGAAGTGTTTAGATAAAAATTTGCTAGAAAAGTAGAGATTTCACCATCGCTTCTTTCACAGAACTGGACATTTAGCCAGAAATAGGAACTAAATGAGTCCACCTAACGTACACACTCCATGCCCTCCACAATGAGGACACGGACCTTGTTTGTGATACACTCCTCAAGTAGTATTGACACATCTGTGCGTTACTAAACCAGACAGATGATAAAATCTGTGATCTGATTGACCAACTTCATGCCTATTAAGATATTCTGAATGTATAGTGTCATTTTTGTGAGATTATCAGTTGCCAGGTTCACTTTCTTACCGTGCAGAACGCAGAGCCAGACAAAACCACTCCCCTTACCCTTTTTATAATGATCTGTCCAATGCTTTCTCAATAACAATATACAATAAAATTTTATACCTCTGTATTTCCCTATATATTCTATATTTCCTAATATAAATAACTGCAATTTACTTCTTAGTCTTTTTGATGTAATATTTAGGTAGGGATTGTCGTATACTAATAAAATAATCAGTTAATGTATAGACACCATTTATAAAAATTCTAGTTGTGTCCACCATTTTGTGACTGAAACTTCTGTCTAATGTGATAGAATAAATGAAGGTTAGCAAATGGTGTCTGCACTATTACTCACTTGCAGTTTCTTCACTGTTTCTGGCTTCTTTATCGCTGTCGCTCTGGGAGAACTCTCTTGTGATACAAGTGTTGCACCGCAGTGCAAGGGCCTTCAGCTGCCGTCTGAGGAAACTGGGTCATAGTTCAGCTTGGCCATTAGGAAATGCCACGTCGATGACTAGGGAAAACATATTTCCCTTTACACATTTATCTTTACACATAGCGAGTTTGCAACAGATTTCAACCTGAGAGTTTTGCGGCAAATCCACTGCGATATTTGGTACCATTACAGTTTATGGCCCTCCATTGTCGCAGCTGATTTTTATTGTCAATGTCTTCATAGTGATTTTCGTAGTGACGGTCTTGTTTGACTATTTAACTGCTGTGGTGGTTAAAAATAATCAACAGCCAATGCTTACCCACCTGCATTCACTCTGTGCGCTCCTGCGTGAGTCTCCGGGTCCCTGGTCACTGACAGCCCGCTTAGCCTATGGCTTTGCAGGACAGCGGCTGAGTGTGCAGGGGTCCTGAGACTGAAGCAGGAGTGCATTGTGGGATCATGGGCAGATAAGCATAGTTAACCAAGGCAATCACTACATGGAACGTGTATGGGTAATGTATATCGTTAGTCGCCGCTCGTGCACCGCTATTACACGCAGGGGTGCGCGGTCAGCGCCCGACAAAAATAGGTTCTAACCTATATCAACGATCAGCCGATGATCGTTGTCATCGGCTGATCGTTGCATTTATTACACGGAGCGATAATCGGCCTAATCGGGCCAATTCGGCCGATTATCGTTCCTTGTAGTAGGGATAGGCGAATCTCAAACACGATCTGGTCCGTCTGAACCCAAACATGTGTCATTTGATTACTAGTGACTGTAAAAGTTGGATGCAGCCCAAGGGAATCCTGGAAAACATGGATACAGCCTAGTGGTGTATCCGTTTTGCAGGCAGCCTTAAGCCCTATTCACATGTCTGTGAATTCACCTGCAACTGCAGACAGAACATAGGGCCAATAGATAAGAATTTTGTACGGGGCCATGATCCATGCCACAAAAGAAAAGCACAGGACCCAAATTTAGATCACTATCTTCTATATATTTGTTAAAGGGGTTATCTAGTGCTACAAAAACATGGCCACTTTTCCCCCACTCTCCAGTTCAGGTGTGGTTATCAGTTAAGCTCCATTTACTTCAATCTGGAGACAAGAACTGGGAAAAAATGGCCATGTTTTTGTAGCGCTGGATAACCCCTTTAATAAAGCACAGAGCACTATTGATGCAACCTCGGACTGCACTACAGAACTTTTGCTGTAGCATTTTTACTTCTGCTTGGGTGGTTTAGTTAAGAGTTTGTTTATTTTCTATATGGCATAGCACAGACAGTGCTATTCTATAGAGTCGTATATAGCAAAAAAAAAAAAAGTCCACCATACAATTTTTTTTATTTTTTTTTATTTAACATGGGTGTCTATGAATGATCAATGCTATTACTGTGACCGAGTATACCTCCGACTGACAGTGCACATGTAGTGTGAAAAGAGCCTTAGGCTGGGTTCACACTGCATTCAGTGTTTACATTTCACATGCACATTTTTAGGCTCTTGAAAAGAAAAAAAAAAAACCAACAATACAGCAGACTTGCATTATAACAAGAAAAACCAAAATGAAACAGAAACCAGTGAAACACAAACAAATGGAAATATTATGCTTGTCCTGCAGAAGTAATTGTGTACATTTACATATACTGTATATTTCTGTCCTTTTTCTCTAAAAATATATACCATAAATGCAAACACAAAATGCAGTATGAACCCAGCTTTAGTTGTTAGTCCTCAGTGGCCCAGTAGGCGAGTGTTTATTTTGTGTGTATGTATATGTGTGTGTATGTATGTATGTATAATATATATTTTATTTTACATTTTTTTAAATTCTTTTTTGTTTGTTTCTAGGTCTGGTGTTCCTTTTAAATATCAGATCACCCAATGTTAGTGGCGTATGTTTGATATGTTCTTTATGTATGTGTTCTTCTCATCAATTGATTGGACTACAATTGCAGCCTTTTGAATTACATTAAAAAAAGTAATTTCATTTGGTCAAATCAGCCAGGGCACTTACTGCGTAATCTGTATCAGCACCAGGTAATTGCCTTCAGTGCTCTGTACAGTGCCCTTGCCAGACCTCATATGGGGGTATGTTCTCACAGGATGGGAAGGCTGCGGAGATAACATGCCCTTGTGATTCAGATAAAATGTCCCTTGTATAACACTTGTATTGGGCAAGTGTCCCTGGTTATATATACTTCATTCCAGAGCTGCATAACCTGCTTGTGAGGTTTAAGGATCACATGCGGATGTTTTAAATATCTCCATTGCAATCGTCATGTAACAGTGAAACATGAAAGGATAATTCTATCTTAAGTAACCACAGAAGTTTATAGATGGACAGATAGCTGGAAAACAAACCCCACAAACAAGGTAGATCAAGTGGCAAAAAATGTTTTTGTTTTTTTTTCTTTTGGTCCCATTTTAATTTAATATAGATTCATTAGATAAGATGGTGAGTAATGGATATATAACCCGTTACACAATGGACTTTTAAGTTGGGCCAAAGCCAAATGTTATAAAACGAATATGATGATTGTTTTTTTTTTTAGGCGGGTGCTGAGGAGTCCTTAAAGGGATTGTCTAATTTCAACAACCCTGTTGCAGACCCTGCCTCCTCTGCTTGATGCATGCTTAGGGGTGGGTGTCTGTGCAATTCTTATAGACATTGGGCTGACGTCCACACCTCTAATGTTCCCCCATACTAAGAGTACATGTGTGTAAAAAGGGCAAATGCATGGTTATTGAGGAATTAAATCCAATTTTTATTTTGTGTATCTTTGGTTTACACATTTATTTGCATGACTGGATGTGGGATTACAAATCCTTTCAGAAAAAATCCCCACCAAGACACAGATTTTTCAAACTGTGTAAAATAGAAACTGGTAACTCATAGCAACCAATCACAGCTCAGGTTTTAAGCCTTATTTACACATTCTGTGCCACAATCGCAACATGAATCCCCCAAGAGGAGTGCGGACCTGCTACCATGGACAATTTTATGGGACGTGTGAATAGGGCCTTAATCTCCTGGTAAAATGAAAGATGAGCTGTGATTGGTATATATGGGCAGTTTACACCAGTTTCTATTTTATACAGTTTGATAAATCTAGGCCTAACTAATTTTATGCTGCTGCCCATAGGGTCTACTGCCGCCGCTCCTATTCCACGGAGCAACGGCAGCAGATCGGTGCTTTATGAGTCATTTGAGTCAACATGTTGAAAGACAAACGACTGCGTTGCCTTCTATTACGAATACGTCGAATACGGCTGATAATCGTTCCGTGTAATAGGGCCTTTAGGGAAGGCGATTTATTGTCGCCTTATAATGAAGAGGCCATGACAAAATACTTAAAAATAGCCAGCACAGGGGCAACAGAGGGACCAGAACTCCAAAGTTAGAAAAATTGACCACTTTTTCCAATAGACTGCCCCTCCCTTTTTTATAGCAGGTGGGTCAGAAGGATTCCCTAAACCAATGATCTATATGCCACCAGATTAATTCCGTAGAAAGGAGAAATTCCCCTGGCAACCAGAGTCACAAGAGCCAAAGGTTAAGACCCAATTGGCTTTGTTGTTGACCGCAAAAAGTTTGGCAAGAAGCTTCCCTTCCAAATTTAAATGAAGATTACTAGAATCCCACCTTATTATCCAAGATCCCTCATGTCTGTGTGCTCTATAGCTGGTATATATAGCCAGTAATCATACACACCAGATTTCTCTTTCATTAGCATTTTAAGTGTATGTGAACTGTTAGTCACAGTCTTTACACACTTGGTAAGATATATTGTGTGCTCTATTTCTAGGTCCTAAATGAGCTGAGTGGGAGTTTTGTGAAGATTGTCACTGTGCAAAACCAAAGTGAGCAGTTGCTGTGATTTTCAATGAATATATTTGTATAGTATGTACCTGCAAAAAATGATAAGGCCCCCTTACTGCGGGTGTTTTTTTTTTTTTTTTTTTTTTTAAATTGCGTGTAGAAGTGTATTTGCTGCTAGGCACTTGCTTTAAATCTGTTACCATAAGGAGGAGTTAGTTGCATTGAGTATAAAAGGTAATCAGAAACCAAAAGGATAATGAGTAGTAAAAAAAATTTTTTATATATTAATTTTTTTCTCTTAATTTTTTGGTGTTTTTTTTCAGACACAATGAAATGTCCAAGGCTTCTTGATAAAGAGAGGCACATAGGGGCCAAAATAACGGTGTCCAGATAGACTGTGTCAGAGCATCTCTTACAATTAAGTGACCTAAAACCAACCTTAAACAAAAATGCAATCATGCCAAAGTGATTAAAAAAAAAATCTAGACCCTTTTTAAATACCAGAAAAAAATTATGCAAAAACCTTTTCTTTTTCCTCCTCTTTAAAGATGAAAGTAATTTCCATTGTAAGCTTTGGATTTTATCACCTTAGCAGACCTATCCTGTAACTAATTTTTCCTCCCGCCACTGCAGCAGCCAATATGTTAAATGTTCCTGTGAATGACTTTCTGATGCCGCCAGCTGCAATCACAGACCGCACATTGGAAATATTATATCAAATAATTAATACAACAAAGGTGTGAGAGCCCCAATTTCCTGC
Source organism: Dendropsophus ebraccatus (assembly GCF_027789765.1). Classification (NCBI taxonomy): domain Eukaryota; kingdom Metazoa; phylum Chordata; class Amphibia; order Anura; family Hylidae; genus Dendropsophus; species Dendropsophus ebraccatus. The sequence continues at coordinate 69,588,236 of NC_091454.1, forward strand.
AGTATCTGAAGAAAAGCATTGGGTCCCAATTCAAGGCGGCCACAGTCGTAATAAACCTGTCAACTAAAAATAGGAAATCTTTGCAGAAAAATCAACACTTGACTTTGCAAAGAACATGACTTATTCTTTCATCGTGAGCTTTTCTTCACATGTCAACCAGCGGTACCATTCTTGTAGCTGAGGTATAGTTGCCATTTTTATGACAATCCTATACCTTGCATTAATGGTGATCCTAATAAACAATTTGCTACGGGTGCCTCCTATTTTTTCCATTAGTATTAAGAAATTAATCTCGGCTGTCTAGTCGATGGATGCTTATACCCTCCATCCAGATATAACAATGGGATACGTCGTCCATTCATTGATCGCACTTCTAGCATTTCGTCACGTAAGATATTTTTCTCCATATGCTGCTTATGTGGATAAGTTACCTACTCCTGAAAACTTGTATCATTTACCTCTTGCTTTACGTAATACAAACAGACAGTGAGAGTGTAGAGGAAACAGCCACTCTAGGTACCAGCTGCTTGCTGTAATTAGAGAGATATATTTAGCCTGTGTTCCCAGAGCATAGAGCTAAGTCCTACGCACATCACAAGGAGGGAGGGAAGCGAGATGTGATACACAAGACAGAGCTCGGGCCTCCTCTTTGTGCTGTGCGAATAGTGGAACTTGTTTTAACACCTCTGCTGCCAGCGTCCTCTATTGTCATAGTCACATGGAAATGAGTAGGTTAAAAAGGACACAAGTGATGCTGGAAGCATAGCATCTCTGGAAATGTACCCAAGCATTATCCGATCTTTAGACGTAAGATGGGATTGCACATCAGATAAAGAAAAGGCCTTTTTTCACATTATTAGATTACCAATAATGAAGTGGCCCTTTCTGGTAAACATCAAGTGCATCTTAATGAGACTGAGGAGGATGGCCGTGAATGACAAACCAAACCTGTAAATGGCTTCATTGCATCCATTCTCCAAGCGTCCATTAGAAATATAATAATATATCCGTTTTGGTTGACATTTAGTTTTAAAAAATAGTTTATTTTTAAAATATTTTGTATGTTTATTATTACAGTTTGTGGATAGTAGTTGAATGTTCCGTAAATTTAGGCTGGGGTTGCACATCCTATTCTCTACATTCAGTATGAGATTGAGGTCACAGCAGCAATATCAAAGTATAAGACTTCTTTCAGACGGGCAGACAGATTACCAATACAAGCACAAATTGTGGCGATCATTGGCATATGGAATAAACTGCTAATATTACGAAAACTGTGCTGAAGCTAAGAAACTTACCTTTATCATTGGTGATTCTTCTAACCTGCTGATAGTTTCCCTTTAAGCCAGGAATGGGGACCCTTTGGCCCTCCAGCTGTTGCAAAACTACAATTCCCATTATGCCTGGACAGCCAAAGGTAAAGCTTCGGCTGTCCAGGCATGATGGGAATTGTAGTTTTGCAACAGCTGGAGTGCCGAAGGTTCCCCATTCCTGCTTTAAGCTTTGCTCTTCACTTCATAACATTGCTCTTATAAGATATATTTCAATTTTTAGCAAAAAAAAATTATATATATATCTTTTGCACTAGCTGGAAAAGACAGCTTTGTAAAAGCATCCAGTACCATTCGGATGAATGTCTGAGGCTCTTGTTGACAATCTAACGTGTACGGAGGTTCTCACTGCACCTTAATTGCAGATACGGAAGTCCACTACTATAGGTCATGTTAGATGTCATCATGGACCATGCTTTTATGATAAGTCTCAGTAGTGTTTAACAGCAGTTTGTCTTCCTCCTATTAACTCTTGGATGACCAATCATTGGCCTCTTTTACTGTGGTCATTAATGGACTGCAGCGACTGGTGGAGATAAAAAAAATGGAAAATTTAACAAATGCTTGTTTGTTGCCATCATGAGGGTACATATGTATCCACAGTGCCATCAAATCTCCATAGTTTGTGGTGCGACTCAAAGTTAGTTAGGAAAACTGACCTAGAAGGCTATTACGTTGTATTCCTATTAGGCCACAGTGAAATCTACTAGAGGTTAAGAGAAGATTAGGCTTTGCACGGGAGAAGACTGTGTTAGCAATTGAATGTCTTCCACTTGCGCTTATCCAGAAGCATTTTGGTGGGTTTACACAGAGATTTATCTGACAGATTTTGGAAGCTAAAGCCTGGAATGAATTTGAGAAGAGGAGAAATCTTAGTCCCTCCTTTATGTCCTGTTCCCTGTTTATAGTCAGTATCTGGCTTTAGCTTCAAAGATCTGTCAGATAAATCTGTCTGTGTAAACGCACCCTTTGTGAGATGTATCTTTCTTAATTGATTGATCAGCTAATTCATGACGTCTTTGGTTTTTCTTGAGCCGGTCATATGATAACTACCAGGAAGTATAACCTATACAAGGCCAACGCAACATAATTAAAATAAAAGATACTGGCAAATAGAATTTTGCAGTGTTCCCCTTGGGCAATGGTTAATAATAATGTTCTGAATATTTTAGTTAATTTTACAGATGGGGAACATTTTGGTCTGCTTTTGGAGTTCCTACTCCATATATTGCGCAGGTAGACATGAAAGGTCTTATTCATTACTAATAACTGTGCCAAACAGATCTGTAATCTGGGTAATGACAGAGCTCCTAAACCATCCTATGGGTCATCTGAATATTGGATTCAATCGATTTTTAATACTAGGTCGTCTAAGCCCTATATTTTCTGAACTAATGTGAAAGGACAAACCCAATTTCAATTGATCTTCAATGTCATTTTTTCTTAGGCTTGCTGAAATCAAATTTGTTTTCTTATCTTGGCACAAATTCACTTAAAATGTACACTTTTAGCAAGAGATGGAAAAATGAGCGAAACAAAGATCATATTGCTGGGTGTAAAATGTTGTACATTAACCTATGGAAAGGATAAGCATTGCAGCACGCACTGAACATTATTATATCACACACTGTCTCGAGAGATATTCTGTAAATAGCCTAAAAGAGAGCAGACATTTAAAGTGTTTGCTTGGTCTTATCTTTCAACATGTCATTTGTCATAGGAAACCACTGGTGGATCCATGAGTGGTGTTCATACAAGGAGGCCACAACCAAGATATTTTGCTTTTGGAAATGGTCCAGATTTACTAAAAATGTCTTAATTTAACGGGGTTATCCAGCGCTACAAAAACATGGCCACTTTCTTTCCGAGACAGCACCGCTCTTGTCTCCAGTTCAGGTGCGGTTTGCAATTAAGCTCCATTCACTTCAATGGAACTGAGCAGCAAAATCCCTCCCAAGCTGGAGACAAGAGTGGGGCTGTCTCTGGAGGGAAGTGGCCATGTTTTTGTAGCGCTGGATAACCCCTTTGATAGACAGTGCATAATTAGACTAGACAGCATGCACCAGATAAATTGGTGGCATTCTTAGACTGTCTATGCTATTAGTTGGCTTAAACTGTACCAAAATATTACATCTTACATGGTTTTACAGCTAAACCATTGTGTGTGTATAGTATGTGTTTGTGTGTCTGGCCAGACCTGGGTTTTCTTAGTGGTGGTTCAGTTAAATTCTATTAGGCTGCACGCAGTTTGATATGAAGACAAATGGTATGGAATGGTCTTCCAGTGTTGGGAATAGTTTTCTATATTAATGCTTGGAATAGGTTGCAAATAACATTTCCAGTTTGTCTAAACTGCAATAAGAACATGCATATGGGTCAGTTCAGGACTTTTCATGTCTGTGCAGACAATGTCACATTGCAAACCTGGTTTGGAACTCTGAATATAGCATGGCACTTGTATAGAATTGGAATTAAGCATCTTAGTTTTGCTGTTTCTATCATGTTGCTGAATGCATATGCATCCAGCAATAAGGCACTGCTAGAAATATTCTATACTTGTGGTATGGTGTAGCAGGTATAGCTTTTCAGGCTGTTTTCAGAGCGCATGCTTGCCATTTGGAAGTTGTATTTTTTTTTATATGCTAGATGTTGGAGGCCTACTAAGCTAGTTATTTGCGCTGCCAATAATGGGATTTTCCTGATGTCCTGTAGTGCAAGTAATTTTGTTTATCCTCATGTGTCCTTTGCTTCTCTTTCAGGAGCCTGGTGAGGAGTCTCTGTCGTTGGACTTTCCTGAGATCGATCTGTCCCAGTTGGATGCTGGAGATTTTGACACTAACAGCTGCTTTAATGAGTTACAGTGGTGTAATGATCAGTCGGAGAATGAGTCCAGCCAGTACAGCACCGATGACTCTGAGCTGTTTCAGGTGACTACACACTCTTCACATTTATGCTACTTGCATGTTCCTTGGGTCCATACATCTACTAATGCTACCCAACAGTCTTGTACTTCTCACTCAAAATGGATGTGGACTCCCTGAAAAGGCTTAGCTGTGCTTAGTTTCTTAGGTCACACAAATTTTTAGATTCCACCTGGAATCCAATCCCTATTGATTTTAGTGTGAAATGTGATTCCAATTATTGATAAGGATTCAGTGTGGTATCTGCTTTAATCAGAGAATGACTAGTAATTAATGGGGATTCTGATAAGGAAATGGCAAGGAATTTTTATTAGGATTTGTTCTAATCAATTATTTAATATATCATAGTATTTATTTTGTTTTCCCACCTAATTATTTTTTTTCCCTTTTGTCAGGTTTGTATTACACTTAGGACTTTTGGATGTATTTTTCCACCCAGGTTTAAGGCTCTCATTTGTCAGCATGGATTTAGCCTCTCTGGGGATCTGTTAAATGCAGAGTACAGGATGTTTGGGAGTTTGCTGCAGTCTGAGACATCGGAGGTGTTTAAACACAGAGTTCGTGAGAAGACTAAGGGGATTTGGGAGCTAGGTTACCAGCAGGTTATAGCAAACACGAGTGCCAGAGTCTGGAAATGGCTTAGATCCGGCAATGAAACTGCAGAAGAAGCAGAAAGTGTTTCCTCCTCGTGGAAAAATCAATCAATTCTCTCTCGATCTATTGCTAAACCCAGAGTCCACATTAGATGGCTTAGTCATTTGGGTACTGGGAGACATAAACATGAAACAGTCTGGAAGTCAACATAAAACATAAGTGCCCAGCTTATTTCACAGCAGTTTTCAGCCACCATTTTTCATGATCTAATACACTGTATGACAGCATGTCTAATACCAACAGCCTATAAATCTGTTGCAGTGGGTCAGATGTCCCTTTATATGAATATATTCTTAAAGTGGTGTATTTTAGACATTGATTTTATCATTATTATGGTGATCAGACCCAAGTGTGTAGCCAGCTCTAAACCTGAATGAACTTGTACACATCTTCATAGTATAATCATATCTGATGTTGGGCAAGTAAAACCGAATACATGCACAAAGCAAGCAATTTGCCCATCATAGTCAGTCTTTAGGGCTATCTGTAAGCGGGCATAAATATTAGGCTCTAGTAGGTTCACATCTACATTAGAGGTCTATGTTGCTAACTCCATTTAACTGGATAAAATATAATGAATGAAAAAGCAACTGGAACCTCCATGCAGATGTGTTCTTGGGCTGGTACCAAGAAAATTTATTCTAATGTGTATGATCCGCATTATGTCACAAAAGAGGATATCTATGCCTTATAATATTGCCATTATTTAATATATTGATCTTGATAGGTGGGGGTCCCCGAGGTGAGACACATGATGCATGGCTTATATTGTAGATATGCTGTACATGTCTTCTGGTGGGAAAACCCCTTTGATTTTGCACTAATATTAAATGTTTGTACACAGGACTTGCATAAATCCTGTCGCCATTTCTATTTCCAGATTGATGGGGAAAATGAGGCCTTACTGGCGGCCCTCACACAGACACTGGATGATATTCAGGAAGATGATATCAACTTGTCAGCCTTCATATCCTCTGGAGATGGGGACATCTACCCCGCACCGGCCTTTTCTCCAAAACCCAGCCGCCCAACTGAGTTCCCTAAGAGTCTAGAAACTGAAGATGAGCTGTCTATAGTAAGAAACACTTCCTACTGTTTAAAGTGGAAATGGATGAGGCCCTGAATAGCCGCCTGCATGGGTATGATAGGCACCAAAGGTCTGAATTTTTTCATTTAAGGCTTTAAAAATATACAAAACTCATCCATATGTTGTTTGTGTAACATGTTCTTACTAGTATCCAGGCGCACACCTTATTAGACTAGGGGCACTAGACAGGTTTCTTATACTGTAGAGGCCATGAAGTACTGGTGACATAAGGAGTACTTACAGGGAATACTCTGGAGAATTTAGTTCTCATGCCACTTATTTAGAGTAACAGAGTAGTTTCTTTTGTGCATTTACATGTACCACAAACCTGTTGTTGTGTCCTAAAACTACATGAGAATCATACAGATACATTTATTATATATATTTTTTTTATTACATTTTCATTTTCCCCATGTAGTCATTGTGGTCTTTTTTTCTTAAAAGGCTGAAACTAATGAATATTATCTATAGTGATCTGTATATCCCCCTTTTAACATTCAAGTCCTCTCTGTATTTCATTGGACTATGATGTAAATTTCACAATCTATTACCATTATACAGTGTGTATTTTTTCCTTATGGCATTAAGTTAAATGTTAGAGCAAAACATTATAAACCTTTTATGTTAAAATGACTACACTGACTCCTAAAGGGGAACTGGATTCATTTCTTGGATGACATTAACACAATATATTTCTTATTATATTTATACTTTGTTCTTTTTATCCATTGTAAGGATATTCCATATAATCAATACAAGAAAGACATTAGAAAGTCATTTTAATATGTTTATATATTTTATTATGTAATTTATTGAAGGGTAACCTTTTATTACAGGGGATAAACCTTAGGTTTAAATAAGAAAGTTTTATTATTTTTATCACAAGAAGTGGGGATGTTTGGTGGTGCATGCAAGTGATCTAATACTTATTACACAGACGAGCAGGCTGGCAAAAAGGATTGTTTATGAGGAACTTGTGGATAACAAATTTGCTTTGATGGGTTATGGTCAAAATTATTTATTGTCATGTGCCCACATAAACTTACCAGGGCTGGCATCACATGGGCATAACACAGATGTATCTTTACATCTGTATTACTGTCACATGTCGCTGTCTGACTGTGCGTCTTGATCTGAACTCATGTCTTTCAGTTTGGGTCATTAGACTGGGTCTCTCGTCCATAATATATGGACTCAAAAATGCGGCTGCAATATGCCTTTGTCTTTTCTTGGTGTTTGGACTATGTTGTCATAGTCTCCCTCGCTGTGGAAACATCACTCCTGCTGCTCAGGCAATTGAGGACTGCTTCTAAATGGTCAACTACGGTTCCCACAAGAAAATTGTTTTTTTTTCTGCCTGTGGCAACCAATCACAGCTTGGCTGTTTGTTCTCAATCCGCTCTGGTAAAAAAAACAAAAAAACTTAAGTTCTGACTGGTTGAAATGGGTAACCAAAGTTTAAGGATCCATTCACACATACAGGATCTGCTGCAGATTTGATGCTGTAGATATAATATTATTATTATTATTATAATTATTATTATTAATATTATTATTATTGCGCCAACAGATTTTTTTTAGCACTTATATGTAACAGATATACATGTAACCATATCAGATCTGTTGCAGATCCTGTACTTCAACCCTTAAACAGGTTTGAGACCCATTGTGGGAGATGAACAAAAACTGTAGTTTTTGTAGTTTGCACCATCTATTATTTGGCTTAGTTATGCCAAAAATGTATGCAAAAATTAGGCACACCTCTTTGCAGCTAGCTAATATCCTATAAGCCATGCCTTGAGTGAGGTGCAACAGGGTCTAAAACTCATTAAAAGGAGGTGCAGCTGGCAGCTCGCAGTCCTTCCCTCTCATGTCTGCTGCCAGTGCAACTGCACTAGACTGAAAATGGTTGAAAAAATTAAACGACAAATCCTTTTTCCTATACATTTTAGTTGATACAGCCCAGGAAAGGTAAAGGTAGACAGAGCAGTGAGCACAGTTGTGTTTACTAGCCATACTGGCCCTGTACAGTGAGGACAGACACTGTACATGTGTGGGCTCATTGCACTGGGAGAGCTACCATTCCATGCTTGAGCTGCACTATACAGAATAACTGCAGCATGTGTCCCGTAGCATCCATCTGACTACATTAATATCTCATGTGGTATTTTTGTAGGGTATGCCATAAAATATCTCTTATGGAAAATAGATTATAATGGAAAAAGCTTACTGATTTTACATATAGGGGGCAATGAGCCATTGTTAGAACTTGGGAATACCCCCTTACTAGATACTGTTTGTCTATTTGTACAGTATCTGTTTTGCATAACTTACAATCTTAAGAGAAAAAAAAGTGAATTAATACGTCCTTGTAATACAAAACAAAAAAATCGGACTCTATCATTAGAATAAATTAAAATCCTGGTTGGTATATCATTTATTTATAACACTACACTGAATTAAAACAAACACAGTGGGAAAAATGACATAGCTCCCTTAGGAAAACTGCCCTTATACCTGTGCAGGCATTGGTTTTGTGCTGAGATTACTAGAGAGCGGATGCTGTCTCCATGCGTGCTACGTTCTGAGGAAACTAACGCACGCTAGCCTAATTGAAGCCATGCTTGTATTTTAGTGGCGTGTTTATCACATGTACTGAAGCTTTTATCATTTCCAATGTATGGTCTCTGATGTGTCCTCACTTCATCTTTTCCAGCTTAAGAAGTTGCTTCTTTCTCCAGCACAGACGCCCACAGGCTCTGATGCACACAATGAGAGCAGCTCTCGACATCAAGGAACCTCAAAGGTCCGTCTTCAGCGACAATCTTTAAAGGTAACGTCAGCCTGTGTACATTCTTGTTAACAATATATGACAGTGTGAGTGTTTTGTTTTCTTTGTATGTTGTTTTGGTAGAATGTATATTCTGTGAAGATGTCTCAGCTATGTATCGGTATATGCATCCTTTATATGTATACCCAATTATTTTCATGGCCGTTGTCCAGATAAATTTGTTCATATGTGTATGTACACAGTACTTTTGATATGGCCAATACTTTGTGTACTATATGGAAGCCTATATCAACGTTGTAACCAACTCAAAAACGTATTCCCTCCTCATACGATAGAGGGTAGCAACATAATAGGTAAAGGTCTGACTGCTGACACCCCCACCGATCACAAGAATGGAGGAAAGCTATCCCCACTCACTGAGGAAGGTATTCTTTAGTTCACATTCGTTAGGAGAGACATTATTTAAAGTGACACAGTCAAGTTAGATTAACCTCTACCTAAGATGTGGCTTACTGTGAATAGAGCTTAAGAACATTACTTGGGTTTGGTGCTGATACGGTAACCTATTGCAGTGCAAATCACAGACTTGATCACACCTAAAAAGTCATCGGGTTGCTCATGCTGGTGGAATATTAAAGGCATAGAACAGCCAAACAGTGGCTTTACCCACTCTGACTAGTAGAACTTAGAGATGTAGGAGTAGATGTAGATGATCCCTGGGGTGGAATGGAACTCTCAAATTCCTTCACTGTGCGTGGATCAGCACTCAAAGCATAGGAATACAATAACCACACTGGTACAGGATTGGGATAATGGAGGGATAGATAACTTATTAGCTTAACAGTTCTGAGGAGAATAAAATCTCCCCATCTGGTGCCGGAGCAGGGAGATGTGCACACAATGCAGGCCTGGGCCAGACTACTACTACAGACATAGGCCCTCACCAGTAAACTTGACCAGGGACTCTCTCATTGCTGAAACAACATGAAACCAAGGTCCTCTATTCTCACACACAAATATTAACCCTCTGCACTTCAGCAAATGCAAGAAATAAGAATGTATTTTAGTGCAATTAAGAAACATCATTTTAACAGCGACCCAAATAGCGTAATGCAACCTCCTGAAAATTATGCATTAGATGGTGGCTGGTACAGTGGCTCTAGGGCACTGCACATGTGTGCTCTGTATGCTCTCTGCCAGGCTTTGATGAGTTAAACTTCTTATCCCCTATATTGTGAAAATTGAAATACCACTTTAAAATATCCAATATCCAATGTACAGTGATATCCAATGTAGCTATGTAGTTGCACTCTAGGGGGTTTGGGGGGGGGATGGATGGATGATGTTTACTCCAGGCCATAAGTTGTCATAATGAAATTTGTCTTGCAGGTTGAGAGTCCACAAGAAAGACCCACTGGCATTCCTCAAGCACAGGGCAGAAGCTGTAGTGAGCTACACAGGCATTTGGTATCCACCACACATGTCACTCAACATGCAGCTAAGGATGAAAGCAATGAAGAAGAACATGATTCAGTTGAAGAGGTGCACAGCGATGATGATTCTGGAAGTTCCTCTCCATTGTATTCTTTACAGGGTCAGGAGCCACAGTTCACCTGTGAGAAGGAAAAACATGCAGTTGTAGAGCTCATCCGGTATATGCACACCTACTGCCTTCCGCTCAAAAAGCATCACAGTGATGAGAAATACCAGCAATCTAGCAGTCTCTTAAAGAGAACTAAAAGCGATTCCATGCAACCCAAGTATACTTGTGGAAACAAAATGAACTTGGCAAATGTCAAAGGGAACTGTCTTGCTTTAGGCATGCTCAAAAGGACAAAGCGAACCTGGTCAGGGTCCTCAATCCTGAAAGAACTCCTAGCGAGAGACATTTGTGAGGACGTGAGCAAGCCATACCGGCTGGCCCAGCCAGTATATGCAGCATTCTCTCATTTATCTTGTAGACGTTTGCCACAAGATAAAGTAGAAGGGGGTTTGGGGAAGGGGATCAAACCTGCAATGGAGAAAACTGAAAAGCCATATCTGGCTCTCAGGAAAGAGGGCCGATGTATGGGAGCAGATGCTGCTCAAGAGCAGGTGACCAATAAATCTGCTTCCAAACAGGAATGCTCTGTTTATGTAAGACGTTCAAGCAGACTTAATCCAGAGTTCTGGTTTAATGATGAAACCTCTCTGCAGCCGTGTATAGCACGGACAGACGGTGACAGCCAGCCTCCAGCAGCACAGAACCTCTGTTTGACAGTGGAACCTTTTGTTGATGAAGAGCAGGTTGCTGAAATAGAAGTTGAAGAGACAAATGAAACAAATGGCCAAACAGAAGACAGAGCTTTACAGGATCTAGACGGCCTTGAGAGTGATGCCCCAGAAGCACACACTAACATCACCAACCAACAGTATCATCCCCAAGGTAAGATAGAGGCATTGTGTAAATTAAGGTTTTAGAATCATTATAATAGAAACATGATATGATTTATAACCATGCAGAAGACCCTAATGTCACTGGTGGTTAGCTTTTATAGACCTGCGCCACTTCAGGCTGGTTATCACATTTGCCCTTTTATAAAAGATAAATTATTTAAAGAGAATTTGTCAGCACCCGGGCCCTATCCAAGGTGCTGACAGTGGGCTGTAGTTGGCAGTCCCCTAGTGAGCATGGTACCTTTTGGTAATTTGTCCATGGAATGGATTATGTGTCTCCTACTGTAATGCAACAGTTGCCCATAATCCAAATTTAAAGAATGTTTGGTCGCAAGAGACTTTTCTAGCATTGCTCTTAATGCAAGATTTCTCTGTAATTTTGCTTTTAAAAAGTAAGGGCCTTATTACACAAAGCGATTATTTGCTGAATCTGGTTGATTTGGACAATGATCAATTGAAGAGCTGATCATTGTCTTCCAGGGTTTAAAAATCATTGTCCGCTGCCCACGTATTGCTACGTGTAATACTGATGTGCGGCGGATGCCAGAAAATAATAAAGATGTATACTTGCCTGTCTATGCTCCCCCGTTGTCCTGCTGTCTGTACCCTGCATTCCCTGCTCACCTCAGCCAATCACTAGCCTGGGGGCTGTCCCCTCACAGTCAGTGATTGACTGAGTGGCCTGTCGCTGAAGAGACTGAGCCAGAAGTTGCTGCGGTGAACAAAGAACAGGCAGGAGGACACTGGCGAAGCATGGACAAGTATAAACTTTGTTATTTTCTATGTAAAAAGCAGGGATGTTTGTGCAGCCCTCGTGCACAATTTTCGACCAGTGTATAGGCTTGGTATAAGCAAGTGCCAAACTATCAGATTAGTTCTCACTTACAGTGCAGTATCAAGGCTTTTAATGTGAAATAGGTCCTTTATTTTACAGTTAAAGAGGACCTGTCACCCCCCGTGCCGGGGTGACAGGCTCCCGACCCCCTGTTACAGCCGACTATACTCACCTGGTCCCGCTTCCTGATCCGGTCGGGTCACGGAGATATGAGCGCCCAAAGCCCGGCGTGCGCGCTCACAGAAGAGTCCATGGCCCATAAAGAATGACGGAGCATCAGACTCCCCATTCATTCTCTATGAGCGTCGGACTCTCCTGTGAGCTCGCGCTTCGGGCGCTCATATCTCCATGACCCGACCGGATCAGGAAGCGGGATCAGGTGAGTATAGGGGGCTGTAACGGGGTCGGGAGCCTGTCACCCCGGCACGGGGGGCGGGGGGGGGACAGGTCTCCTTTAAAGAAAGAAGCATTCCTTAATATAATAATTTCCACCTGGCTGCAGGCTGCCACATATACTTACCCATGATCATCAGAGTCCCGCAGCACAGCTTTGCTACCATCCTACAGCGCCAATCGGATCCCGCTGGTGCCCACGTGATCTCTGCTGCTCAGGAGGGCAAAAGTCAGATTCTCCGATGCATCTCCATGATAGCACACTCATGGAGATGCATTGGAGACCCTGGATTCTGGCCTTTAACTGACCTGTAGAAAGAACAGGAGTCAGAAGAGCGGTGATGCCACCACCAGTGGGATGCGGGCAGTGCCGCAGGATGGGAACAAAGCTGTGCTGTGGGACACCAATCATCATGGGTAAGAATATGTGGCAGCTTGCAGCGCGGGGAGAATTTTAAAATATTGGAACTCTTCTTTTTAAGTGTCTAAAACCAAGATGTCCAAACAGTGTGAGTGACTTACCCCTGACAATAGGTATATGTGTCCCACAATAGGCGATTTTATATTAATGCAATTTATTTATTTATTTATTTCACGCTGCAAAATCTGCTGCGATTCCTGGTGCTGCCAGTTTGTATGGGTTTACATACTTGCAGCGGATTTTTCATTCTGCTGCGACTATACAAAGTCACATCCCCCTTATCCCACCGCTGCCGTTTAATACTTTACCTGTCCGCGCTCTGGCCAGCTTCTGTGGCTCCCTGACATCCCGCTCATCCAATCAGTGTACTGTCCTGACGAAGCCAATGATTGGCTGAGCAGAACGTCAGGGATCCGGGCAGAGGCACTTAACTGAGCACTTTTGCCTCAGTTTATGAGGGGTCTCAGCATGAGGATCCTCATCCCTCAAAATGTTTGGCATGATGATAGTTAAATCAATAGTGATGTTTTATACAGAACGGGAAGTATGAAATACCATGTGGATCCCTTCTGGAGAGCCCATAATCCCCAGTTCTGATAATATACATATTAAGATGAGTCTTTTTTTTCCCTTGTGAGGTTATTGCTGTTTATTTAGTTCCATCTTACAGTGGCATAGTTGAACCTGACATTTGTAATAGTAATCCAGTCAAAGTGATCTTCATGTATCTGTCACACCAGAAGATAACATTGGTGAAGTTTGATCTAAGGCCACAATGAAAGGGCTCCATAGTTCACTTCTACCCATTTAGCACTAGAAAGATATGAGATCTAAACAGAGGTTCATTCTATTCTTCAGCAGTACGGTCTGAATATCTTCACATTTCTATCTTGGCAATGAAGGTCTTCAACCCTACCCAAAATATAAAGTCTCTATATGCTCGTAGTTCTTATGGAATATGTAATGTTTAGTATTTTTTTTATTAGTGTATGTGTAGATTTTAAATATTAAGATAGATGTGCACCATACATGAGGTGTAAGGAAGGATATATGCGTAATATACAGTGCCATGTATTCTGAAGCCTAGAGCGATGTGTTTTTCAGCATACACATTTCCTAATCATCTCTCATAAAGTCCAGGTAATTGCTAGTTCAGTATTCTAGTCAGAACTGCTGTTATTAGCACTAATGTACCCTGTGTTTTTTATAGGCTGTTGCATCATCTAGTGGGGGAAATTAGTATTGCACATATCACCTAAATGCATTTTATAATATTCTGTTACTACTCTTTTATTTTTATCCTTTCAGATAACACCAGATGCTCTTCGTTGTCTTTGACTGAACCGTAAGCACTTCTTATATTGCTATAAAGGATACAATTTTTATCTATTGTTTTTTGTGTTGTTGTTGTTGTTGTTAAAATTATTAATATTTAATTTTGCACTCAAGTTTAATATAGAGAACCTTTTGGCCCTCTAGCTGTTTTAAAACTACAATTCCCATCATGCATGGACAGCAGGCATGATAGGAATTTTAGTGGAGGGCCGTGGTTCCTCCTCCCTGGTTTAATGGGTAACACATGATTTAGTACTAGGCTTGTTATAATCTTTTTTTAAAGGCTGTATTCAGGGGATTCAATGGTTAGAAGGTACATATATATGGTCCTTTTTATAGCAAAATAAATCCACTAGGTTTTCGTTAAAAAAAAAAAAAAAGTGCTCGGGCTAGCCTTCTGCAAACTCTGCATATTGATGCATGATGACGTTTTTTATTCCTCAAGCACATATATGCCCAGAAAGCATGACGCTAGAGCCACACTGCAGCTTTTTATAGCACTGCTTATTGATTTTAACCATCAAGCTACAGCTGCAGTGCAAAGCCATACATTGAGTATTAAGTATAACATTTGCAATCAATCTGCACTGTTGCAGATTTTGCGATAGAAAAGCTGCACATTCCTAATATACATATTGGTAAGTGTATCCACAGCAACAAATTCACAAGTATATCTGCGCAGTCTATTGCAGAGTTACATGAGGTTGTGCTGGAGACTTTTCTATCCTGTGTAAAAGTAGTCTTGAGATGATAAAACATTTTCTTCTCTCATCAGTTGGCAAAGTTGAAAAGTCTCCTTATATTTCTTATGTTATTTTTCAGCACTTCTGCGTTTGAAAAGAGGACTTTTGAGGAAGGACTTACTGTCGAGCTGTGTGGGACTGCAGGTACCAACTGTATTTTGTGATGTTTACAGATTTTTACTACAGATCAGTTTTCAGAATATCGGCTTTCTGTTATAAGTTTCACCCCCTGCAAGGCATCCCAATGATTTTTTTGTATGGTTTGCTTTATATTTTCCATCGTGGGTTTATATACAAAGCACCGCAAAATAAGCAGTGCATTACAGTGGCAGAAACATGGTTAGGATTTGTTAAAATACCATCCAGGGGCTGCGAGAAAACATGTATAAAATCTGCATAGAAATTGAACCATGGTGTGGAGTTTAAATCCGCAGCATGTCAATTTATTGCGTTTTTTTTTCTCCTATTAACTTCCAAAGCAAAAAAAAAGTAAGTCAAATCTGAACATGCGTGTATTCTACACTAGAGATGAGCGAACCTCGAGCATGCTGAAAATGGATAAAGCCCTAAGGCTATGTGGAAAACATGGATATAGTCATTGGCTGTATCCATGTTTTCCAGACAACCTTACAGCTTTAAGTATGGGTAGAGTCCGACAGCATCCAGAGTAGAGTTTCAAAGGCTTTATTAGCACATCAGGTACAAATAGCGACGTTTCGACCTTGCGGTCTTTATCAAGCAATGCTTGATAAAGACCGTAAGGTCGAAACATCGCTATTTGTACCTGATGTGCTAATAAAGCCTTTGAAACTCTACTCTGGATGCTGTCGGACTCATCCCATACTTGATGTTCCTATGGTCAGCTACTAGGATTGCTGTCGTCCTGGCGTGCATCCCTGCGGTTTCTTTACCACCGTCCTGAACTTTTATCTACTGGTGCTGTTGGACCCTTTGAAGTGATATGTTTAAGGGTCCATTTACACAGAAAGATTATCTGCCAAAGATTTGATGGCAAAGCCAGAAACAGACTATAGGCAGAGATCAGGTCATAAAGGAAAGCCTGAGATTTCTCCTCTTTTCAAATCCATTTCTGGCTTTGGCTTCAAATCTTTGGTAGATAATCTGTCAGATAATCTTTCTGTGTAAATGGACCCTAACCTTAGAGCTTAATCCAACTTCAGCAGCCACCGCTAATCAAATGCCGAACGATCGGGTTTGGATGGACTCAAGCATGCTCGAGGTTCGCTCATCTCTATTCTACACCTGTTTTTTTTTTAAGTGTAACTGATCCCCACTGCTACCGTTCTGATGGCCCCTGGTCTCTTCTGCTTCCTCTGACATGTTGATTCTGTATGAAATGTCCTCTCGCTCTGTCACTGTTTAGGCAGGTCTATACTGCTGCCAGTGATTTTCTAAGCGGACATTTCCTGCAGGTACAACACATCTGGGAAACTGCAGAGCAGGGGGGGGAACAGGCAACATCAAAATTTCTCTAAAATTTTCAGTTGTAAAATTTATAGCAGTGAGTCTGCACCCCAATCTGTGTGATTTTGTATAGACGTGCCTGCCATGGTTACTCAAGATCAGACTGAACCCATATGACTATCCCATGTATTTTACAGATTGCTACAGGGAAATGAAGTATGACAGGGTACCCATTTAGATAAAAAGAGGACTTGTAATACATGCTTTAATATAAGCAGCTACGCAATCCAACTCATATGAAACAGTGATTCCGTAAACCCCTATAAGCTATAGACTACCATCTCTTTTCACCTATCATCTTTAACAATAAATAACATTTACCATTATTTTTCCAATAGGGCTAACCCCACCCACTACTCCACCATACAAGCCTGCAGAAGAAGACCTGTACAAACCGGAAATAAGTCAGGAATCTGTGAATAAAGGTTCTCCCATTACCTTGTCTCTGAAAGGAGAGGCCGCTGATGTACACCTGTCTGTAAATAGGAAGCTTGTAAAGAAGCAGCCAGAGAGGACTGAACTATACGCACATTTGAGTCGATCAGAGTCCCTTCCAGCAAGTTCCCCATCACTAGGAATAAAAAGGCCATTTTCCCGCTCTTTCGGAGACCATGATTATTGCCAGGTTAAGAAATCAGAAACTGTATTCCAGAGAAAAATACTGAAGCCTCTGGATCTACCAAACTATGGTGATAAGAAAAAGAAGCAGCCTGTACCGCTAATGCCACAGAGGAAAGTCACTGAAGGGTCTTTGACACAAGACACCAAAGTGTTAAAAGACCACGAGATTCGAGCGAGTCTCACTAAGCATTTTGGTTTTCCAGATAACCCTCTTAAAGAGGAAGAGGATGATGTTACATGTATTAACCCTGAGTATGACTCAGTTTTTGAGGACAGTGACAGTGACTGCAGCTCTCCTGATGAGGCCTGTCTGTCACCTCTTAGAACAAAGTCGTGTTCTAGAAGGAGCCCCCAATCCAAGCTACAAAGTTATCGGCAAGGTCGGACCACTGCTAGAATTATAAGCTCAACCGACAGCAAGAGGACACACAGGTACACTTGTCTAGTATGGGAACGGTATATGCTGTAGACAGAGAATATGGAAATGACACACTTGATCGTTTGTTGTTCTTGGATTATCTGCTGGATGTGTTAGAAATAAATGTACATTTACAGTGGTGCCTTGGATTAACGAGCATAATTCGTTCCGGGACCGTGCTTGTAATCCAAATAACTCTTAAAGCAAAGCAAATTTTCCCATAAGAAATAATTGAAATGCAGCTGAACACAGCTGAATGTCATATTATAAGTTACTGTACGGTAATGGAGAGGATGGGACACACAAGGACTGATAGAGACTGCAGGGCACATAAGGGAAAGAGCAGGGCATATGTGGGCACATACATGTAGCGCACTCTGTTCAGGGAGAGGGGGGTTACAGCTATGAAGAGATTACCTCCACAGTCCTGTCCTCTGATGCAAGCCCCAGCCTGAAGTGGATCTGCTATGATTTGGAAGGTAAGGGAGTACAGTGCTGGAGACCCCGCTATGCAGACCCTGCCCCTCCCCCACTCCCGCTCCCACCAAGTACAGGAAGCTCTTAAACAAAGTTACAATTTTGAAAAACTGTGAGCTCATCTTGCAAAACGCTCTCAATCCAAGTTACTCTTAAACCAAGGTACCACTGTATTCTTTAAATTTGTTTAGCCTATTTTTAATATTATGCTAGTCTACTTGTTCCTAAAAGGCTAGATTAACATACCCTTTTAGAGAAAATAGCAGATGGAATACGTGCCAGGTGGCATCATGTCTGTATTCTGCTCACCATCCAGAAATATTTTGCTAACAATGCTTAGGTTGCAATAACATTTCAGTCTGCCATATCTTAATGCTTTCCAGTGCTGATTCTTGGGCTGGATGCCTAGTGTCTGGTCACAGTAAATGAGATTGCTTAGGGGTTTTCTGCCATAGTATGGGTTATGCCTTTAAATTATTCATTTCTGTGACATTTACTTTATGCATAATACACCTTATGGCTTCTCTGTGGGTGCTGACAATAGAAAATGAATGTATGAATATATACATATAACCTTACTGATTTTAATTTACCTGTTTCTTGTATCTGTTCTTAAGCAGATGTGAAAGCAATGAACAGAGACAGACTGGAAATATGAGCCAGAGGCAAATCCAGAGGAGGAGGCAGAAGGCAATTGTAAGTAGTGAAGCATCCTATACATTCTAGTTTACCTCTCGTCATACACAGATCAGCTTTCACCTTAATGCATCAAAGCAAAGCAAAAATCATGCTTTTTATTCATCTTACAGGATCCTTATATAGGCCATTTCTGCCAGCTTAAGAGCTCAGCTAGTGTAGTAGAGCCGCATTAAATGCATGGCCTCTGACTATTCCTATTTGTCTATCTACTTTGGAAGGTGTATAATTCCCCTGAGTTAGACCTGTACTGCTGACTAACCT
Source organism: Dendropsophus ebraccatus (assembly GCF_027789765.1). Lineage (NCBI taxonomy): Eukaryota > Metazoa > Chordata > Amphibia > Anura > Hylidae > Dendropsophus > Dendropsophus ebraccatus. The sequence goes on from NC_091454.1 coordinate 69,607,144, forward strand.
GTATGCTGCAAATGCTTTTACATTGCAGATATGTTGTGTACAGGGTCAGGCTGCATTAAAGGCCCTGGGAATACAGTAAGCAAAGTAAGTGCTCCCGGGGTCAGTGAACCTTCCTGACACAGCAGCTTCTGATAAAAGTTCTGTATACATCAGGTCACCTAGCAGTAAAGAGGCCGACTGTAAAATGATATATGTAGCCTCTTTTCCTACATCATATTTTCAGAAACGGAGAACCTATCCAAAGTTCCTAGTGGATCAAAATATCTACAGAGCGCAAGGGAAGAACTGTTTCAAGTTTATTGTGGAGATTACAAAATAGGTCATATAGACTGTGTTACAGCCAACTACAAAAGCAGGGCACTTGCTATCTAACATTCCAGTCTTTGCCTTATCTCTTCTGCTGTTCCATTTGGTACTGTGGTGGAACACTAATAAATAGTTACAAGAACCATTACTTAAAGGAGTTATCCTGCACTACAAAAAAATGACCACTTTTTTCCAGTGACAGCCCCACTCTTGTTTCCAGGTCAGGTGTGGTTTGCAATTAAGCTTTTTTCACTTCAGTTCAACTGAGTTCTAAAACCCACCCAAAGTGGAGCTGTCTCTGGAAGAAAGTGGCCATGTTTTTGTAGCGCTGGATAACCCCTTTAAAGCGTACCTCTTGTTTAAATAAAAATAAAAATTTGACAAGAATTTTGATCAGACAGGGTCTGAAGGTTCAGACCCGACTAATCAAGACATGTCTTTGTGACATGTCAGAAGTTTTCTTTAATTAAAGGTACACTTTAACTGAAGTAAGTTCATGGCTTGAGCATTACCATTCCCCATTTAAGTCCTATTGATGTGAATACACCATGCAATCAATACAACGCTAGAAGGTCACAGCGGAAACAGAGGTCTGGTCAAATCAGCCATGTATAAATTTATTTACAAAAGTGCAATATTTTGGCAAAATGCCCTTTTTAAGCCATGCAATCAGTCAGAGGTCTGATATAATTTTCTGCACTAGAGCAATAAACCTTTTAATGAGTTGTCTGATTCATAAAGCTCCTATTCTTTCCATTCAGCTGTAAATATGAATTGAAGTTCCATGTATGTTATAATGTTCTCCAGGTGGATCATGATTCTTTTTCCTTCCGGTCTTCTGCCGATGTCTGTACACTGCAGCAAGCATGCATTGTGCTGTAGTGTATAATAGTCCTACGTATGTAGAAATGGTCCGTATCTCGATCACAAAGCCTGCTTAGTATGAGAAAATTGAAGTACGGCCAATAACTCAGAGTTGTCATATTTGCACACTGTGCCACCATGTATTCTGGATGCAGTATATGTGACATGAGTGGAAGACTAGATGAAAGGCTGGGTTGCTGATTTTTTTTTTTTGTTTTTTTGCCCTAATGTATCTATAATCAGTTAGTGAGACACTGCCATAGGAGGTCCTGCAAATCCTCTCAGTAGTCACTCATTCCAGGTGTGCTGGGCGCACCATTTTGCATGTTGGCTGATAGCTTTTAGCAGTTGTCACTCTGGTGGGCCTCATGATTTCCTATTCATTTGGGTTAGGGCTATGCAACACTGCAATCCCAGGTTTCAATGGTTGCATTCTCCTTAAATGGTTGATCACAAGAAAGGAACATGGGCTGTCCCACTTAAAAACCACTGAGAATCCTATATATAAATCCTTTATGTCAGCCAAATGTATTCCAGCTCTGCATCCCTCCATGTGTTGTACCCCCCCCCCCTCCATACACCCCTCCGAGGCCATGTGCACACGTTCCTTTTATATATCAGCCATTTCTCTATTAAGTGCTCAGTGAACTGAAAGCTATTCATGACATTGGTGCCAGCCAAAGGCAAGTGTCAGCAGAGATGAGTGGAAAATTGAACATGCCATGTATTTCCTATCTCTGTTCTGATATTTTCCTATAAATAGCGCCCGTGTGCACTGTCAGCACTATTACGTGTCTTCATTAAAGTATCATTTTTATTTTTTGCACTTATCTATGTTGTGTCACTAGTTATAGGCAACCTATATATCTAAGTGCTCAATCTGGAATGGAGACCCTGTTCTATAATGAAAGAGTATTCTGTACTATGGAGCACTACCAGTCCTCAGTTCTCACACACACCCTCACCGGCCTCTATCTTTAGGCTTGCATACTACTCTTATGTACTAAGCTTCCTTGTTTTATAATGCTTAGATTTTAACTGACAGGGGAACGGTGGATTGGCATTAGTCAAGCAATAGAACATGAATTTATGATGAAACTAACAAGAGACTGCTGCATACAGCAGACTATCTACATAAAGATCCACTCAGAATGTAATTTTTCAGCTTTTTATTTCCTATACTGCACATATTGGAGCGCCTTCCTCATGTGTATATATAGCCCACCTCCCTCCCAACCTTATTTAGATATTTATAGGTTGCAGAATATAAGATTAATCCTCTATAGATGAATAAAACAAAGTTCTTAGTCTACCGCCAAGAATTCCACCACTGCTCAGACTGAAATGGACCGCAATGTCCTTCAAAATTACACAGCCACCAGCCAAATGTATTGGAAATTCAATAAGGGCAGCACGGTCCTACCGCTTCACATTCTTAATGCATCTTTCATAATTCAGCAGATTTAGATAGGAATTGTCATTTTTGATTTTGGGAAGCCAAGATCAGCTGATCATATTAAATATATAAAATAATGTTTTACTTATGGCAAAAGCTCCTTCTGCATGAATTGAAAATAGCTAATATTTTTATGTAGTGATTAGAGATGACCGAACCTGGAGCATGCTTGGCTTCATCCGAACGTGAGCTCACAGCATTTGACTACCGGTGGCTGAAGAAGTTGAAAGCAGCCCTAGAGAGTCCTGAAAAACAGATACAGCCAATGGCATGTGGCATGTTTTTTTAGGCAGCCTTAGAACTGCATCCTATTTCTTTAGCCACTGGTAATCAAATGTAGAGTGTTCAGGTTGGGCCAACTCGAGCATGCTCCAGGTTTGCTCATCTCTAGTAATACAGGAAATATTAGCTTTACATTTCTGTAATATTTGTGGCCTGATATGAAGAACTACCTTGGAACCACTTTACTAACATATTAGGGAATCGCCATCATCGCAGTCCCTTCCTTTGTAGATGAACGTAATACAGATCCCTCCTGGCATGGTCACCAGAATACACCTGTTTACCTAATATTAGGTGCCAGTATTACCATTTAATAAAACCTGGATGACAGGCACGGGCAGTAATGTTCTGCACTCTATATTCTTTGTAACACTGAAGCTCATCTTGTTTATTGACACAACATGTCTTCTGTGAACAGGATGAAGGACGTCTCATCTGCATCAGAAGTCTCTCCGCCAGCGTTAGTGCTAATGAGCTGAAGAGGAGGTTTGAAGTTTTTGGAGAGATCACCGAATGTCTCATTCTCAGCAGGAGCAGGTATGTCCTCTTATATGTGTGTAGAGGCAGTCTTTACCCCACCACACCTATGTGCTTTGTTGCAAATGTTGGGCTTATCCTTTCTGCCTTGTATTTCAGGGGAGATAAATATGGCTTAATCACGTATCGGTTCCATGAGGATGCTGCGTTGTCTTTAAAGAAGGGCCCTTCCCTGAGAAAAAGAAATGAGCCCTTGTTCCATATGAGCTATGGAGGTCTCAGGCATTTTTTTTGGACCAAATACACTGATCTAGGTAAATTTATAATGACCATGTGCGTTTCATATTTGTGGAATACCTATGCTATAGTCCTAACCTATGGGTCTTGCCGTCTTGTGGGTATGATCTACCCACATTGTGCAGCCGTGCACATTAGTCACACACTACTGTATCATCGGTGGCACCCTGTGTACTAGCCTAGAGGTGCATGGAGCATAGTATAGATTTTTCTGCTGACATACAGGAGCAGGGACTGTCATGTTCTCGTAATTGGTAGTGCTGTATGCATCTGTGCGGCAGTCGCAAAGGTAAGTGACATTACTATATGATACAATGAATACAATGCACATTTGCTGGGCCCCTTCTGCCCTGGTAATATTATTGTGTCTGTGCATCAAGGCCTAAAGTGTACACTTTGTCAGTTAGTACATGCAGGCAATAACATTGGGCAATGTGGAAAGTATTTACATGAGCAGGCACTCGTATCAGTGACAGGTGTCCCTGCTCCTGTATGTCAGCAGATGGTGGCAGCAACATCTATACTAAGCAGCAGTGAAAAACTGAATTCTAGTCTCATTTTACAATTATGGGTGCTAGAATTGCACACTCAAAGATTATAAGTATTTAGTATGTAGTAAACTTTTCCTTATAGAGCGATTAAACATTGGGTACAACTAATTATTTTACACCCATTGAAAGAGGACTTTCAATTTATTTTTTTGTGATTATCAGATTCAAATGCAGCGGAGCCATCAGCAGCTGTAATGAAAAGCAAGTACGAATCCATGGATTTTGACAGCTTGCTGAAAGAGGCACAGAGAAGTCTACATCGATGACAGCCTTATAATGGAGGAGTACCTCAATACCTCAGTCAAGGCACTTCCAACATGTTTACGTTTTCGAAACAAAGTGGAATACAGATACAAAAGACTTTTATCCTTTTGAATTGATGTTTACATTGAACAAAGCTGCTTCTGTATGTGATCTTCCCATGGTGTTGCTGTCTCACTGCCACATTTGAGTATCCCTGCTTTTTTTTTTCAGGTGTGTCTGTAAACATTACATCCTTCCTTCTCCCCTTGTGGTTGCGGCTGTGTTCTCCATAACATTTTTGTCTGTAGTGTGTAAAACAAATCGCCACAAAAAAAAGTCTTTTGTGAATAGTCTGGATTACTAAACTACTTTTAATAGAAAGATGTATATTCTTAAACAAATGTATTTATGGTTCACATGTACTGTATTTCATATTGTTGTTTGCTTCATTTTGAACTATGCACTCTAGTGAGGTGTTTGCAAAAGATCCGATTTAATCCTTGTACATTAGGAATCACAGGGCATGGACTGCAAATCTGTAAGATCGGGGGCATTGAAAACTTTATACATGATCTTGAAACTGAAATCTATATGTGTCATATATTCTAGTAAGGACACTGGATCTCACAGTCTGGAGACTGTTCTGCTGCTTGTTTTTCCCCCTGCATTTCCCATTTTCTTTTTTCTTCCTAGAACTGTAACCTTCTCCCTTTTTATATTTTACAAAGCCAGTTTGTAACTCGCACAAATAGGTGCAGAGTATTAATCGATGAACCGAATACTTGTCTATGTGACGTCTACATTCCTTTATCAGAGTTGATGTTGAACATAAGAGCTTTAGTGCAATGGGCATCTGTCTGCCAGGCCTGGCCAGAGAATGCAGGTTCTATATCTGATCAGCACTTCAACATCTGGTATTACGTTGCACAATAGCAAATGGGAATGACTGACATGCATGCAGAACTTGACTTTGCAGTTCAGGTGTCCTAACTGTACCCATAAATCCAGTATTCCCCATGTAGGGTATATGTACTTGCCCTGTATCCCGATGTGTGTGTACAATAGGTAATGTTTCCTGTCACATACTTTATGAATTATTTCCAAAGAATACCAAGGAGCTTATCCTCCTTCTCACCTTATTGTATGCATTGAGTTTATGATATGTGATGTTACTGACAGCAATACACAGCTGAAATAATGCCCGCCATATCCTGACAGAGACAGAAAGGTTTCTGGGTTAACATTTTAGCTTGGTATAAAAGCCATTCTTTCCAATGACACCCAGGAGTGTTGTATATACCATCTACACTTGGGAACTGGAACTGCTGAAGCCGTTTTATATGTTTACCAGGGTAGCATAGAATGTAGGATTAAGCCATTACGTGTAGTTTAGGAGACATAGCCTTACTTCTTTAAATAGTTGCCGGTAGATACCTCCGGTCTTATTTTTTTATGTTTTGCCAAAGTTTCCAGCAGCTCCAGCGTACCCCAGGATTGAACATACCTCTTTGACAAACACCTTATTGTAGATCTGCCTTTTATCTGTCATAGTATTCCCATACAACAATGATGTTTACATGTGATTGCTATATAGTTTACTGTAGAATACAATATAAATATTATATATATATATATATATAAATAAATATATAAGAATATGATGTTGCCCTTAGGGTGAATCGTTACGTCCTGTGCTGTGCTGATAGTTTTGAGAACAGTATGTGGAATATTCTCCGAATAGACGTCTACAGTTTACACAAAGCACATATGTTGCATTGGGGATTCAATTGTGCAAGGGTTAATATTCAGTAATTCAGCTTTCTAGCAGCTGCTTCAGTGACAGGCGGGTGAGTCCTTGGAGCCTAGACATGGCCAGTGAATCTCCTGCTTCTAATGTCCAGTAGTGCTTCCTTTTGCTGACCAGCTTAGTCTGCTCTCATTCTGACAGTGGACATGATGGCAGACGCCTACATGATTATTTAGTCATAACTTGGTGTTTTGAAGGAATTTAGGAACTGTAAGAACTTATTTCCATGAGGCCTTTAGATATTATTTAGCAAAGCTTATTGTCCAGCACTTATGCAAAGCGTACACGCACAGGTAGTCTCATTGCGGGTCCACTAATAGTATCTATGTGACCATTGATTTTCATTGTTTCTCTACATGGCGTGCACTTAACACTTATGAATGTATTTTATGGTAGATTGTGGCCTGTGATAACGGTGACAATGATTTTATAGTGACAATTGTATTTTTAACATGAATTAATTTAAGGGATGTGCATAGTCATTGAAATTTGATTATTCAGTTTATATCCGGATGGACTGTCATTTATTCGATTGGGTTGGGCTGTGAAATGAAGTAAACTAAAGTATTTTCACTGCAGAAGTCCTGAGTAAAAATCTAGGTCGTATTAAGAGGCAGCTAGATCATCAGATCTTCAACAGATTTCATGTTACACTGGAAAAGAGGTCTAGAGCCAGTGGTTAATTCTTCATGCTTATTATGGAGTATAAACCTGTTGTATTTATTGTGTAGGATATGTCTGGGTACTTGTTATCACATTCATGCTGCCCGAAACAAAAGATATTGGGGCCGTCCTCAGTTACTTTGCCCTGCCCCACCATCCTTATTTGTTAGATCTCTTCCTGTTTGGTTATAAGGATAGATCTGTCAACTAAAATGGGTGGGACAGGCTAGCCGCTAGGTAAGCCAAGCCGTCAGGGACCTCCACAGTAGCTCAGGCAGCATGGTAGTGATGACAGGTTCTCTTTAAAATGCCCATACACATAGCATTAAAGTTGATGAAAATGAACAGTTTTAGCCAGTAGTTGATGAGGTGAAATTTTAATAACAAAAAAGTTTGAAATGATCATTTACAGAGACTTATTGTCTAAAGTAAAATAGTCCATCTTTAACATTTTCATCTAATAGTCACTAGCTTACGAATGATCTTTCTGTGAAACAAGGTTCCCAGAAAGATTTTGTCCTTCGCCCAGTGTCTTTGATCATGTATGACTGGTTTAATCAACCTTAATGTACATTATGGACCAAAATATGTATGGCTGCATCAGCCATATCATCAGCTGTCAGTCTACTTCTGCATAATGTGAATGGTCACCTTTCGTTCAGACAGGAGCAGACTTGGAGAGGTTTGGGACTAGTAATGTCCCATTCAAAGATTCTTGAACATTGTATAAAACTCTTCTGAGGACATCCTAGTGCAAATTAACAGAAAATACAACAGATATACTGTATAACCCATTTAGTGTTATAAAATTTACCTTAAAAATACCCAAAGACTAAAGCTGTTAATTTTTAAGCATTTTTTTTAGCTTGGAGAATTCCAGTGCTGCCCAGTTTTGTTTTTTTGTTTTTTGTAGTAGTAGTATTTTATGTCACTAAGTATAAGGACTTCAGCCAGGTTTCATCTGTTGACTGTGAGGGTTTAGATTTTGGGATCTTATGGCCTTAGACAAGAATTTTTTATCAGAATTATCTGTAAAACTAGTGTATTGGAAAATTGGAATTCCTTTACATTTAAAAAGATAACATTGGAAATAAAATAACATTTAAGTTGAAATACTTAAGATAGCCCTGCTAGCTGTAAAATATCCATCATACTTGGCGTATAGACAACATGCCTTAATTGAAAAAGGATTTAAATTACTATTTTAGGTATTGTCCCACAATATAAGGTTGTCTATGTAAAACTAAATGGGTAGAATCCATCCTTATTTCAGGCCAATGCTGTCAACTTATAGTCATGTAGGAAGGATGTAAAGGTACTCGGGAAAGCCATAACAATGTGAGTACATAAGCAACTAGTTTATTTGCATCTTCAAAAAAAAAAAGATGCATTTGCTACTATGTAAAGTATATAAAAGCACCTTGAAGCTTTATAAGGCAAAAGTGGAGTATTATTTTGTAGATAATCTGTCGGGTTTTGGGTTAATCTTATCGATTATCAGGCCACATTATTATTTTATTTTATTGGCAATTGTTAATCTGCTGGTTCTACGTAAATAAATCTTTGTTCAATTCTAAAAGAAGCAATGTGATTTTTGTATATCACCTTAAGATTTTAGAAAAAAATTAGGAATAGTTTGTCTGACTGAGCTGACAGTAGGTATCACAGTTCAGCAATACTATTTCCTTCAAGTGGCAGTTTTCGTTCAGAAGAAAAATAAACATTTAAAGACAAGTAACACTGAACTAAAACATCTTTTTTTTTTTTTTTTTTTTAACCCATTGGGGTTATAGTTCAGTCTCCTGATTTTGATTTAGAGTCCATTATTGTGATGTGGTGTTGGTTTTGTTTTGTTTTTCTTGTACAAAATTTGATCATTTTTGACTTTTTTTTTCTCTCACCATGTACAGTTTCCCACTTCATGCTTTGTTTGCCCTATTTTTTAAAGGAGTGTAAAATAAGACTTTGCCTTGTTTATTTGTTATGATTGATCCTAAGCAATAGTATAGAAGAACAATCCAGCCATATTTTTTTTTCTGTTTTTTCCCTGTCATTGGTGTTGATATGACCTGCATTACCGTTTTGGAGGCACCTTGTTTAGCTTTTCAACCACAGCAATCTATTGGACCATGTTAAGAAAACTGCTGATTTGGTGCTTTCCATTGAATAGACATTGCTCCCGAGCTTAGAATCTAGAATGTAGTAATCTAGGTCATGGTGCATGGGTCATCACTACTAATAACATGAGGATACTTTGTATATAATTTATGCATTTCACTATGAAGGTGTATGGGTTTTTGCCGCACCACATTGGCTGTGTTATTTATAATTACACGATAAATCTATTTTTTTTAAAGAACACTTCTAATTATTGAATTAATGGTTAATGTGTATGAATGATTTTTTGTTTTGTTTTGTTCATGGTAGAGGGTTTTTTCTTTTTATATTTCACTTTTTCAGTTTAGTTGTATCTTTTTATTTATGTACCATTCATTTACCTTCAGATGGTATGTATTGCTATGTCATTTCCTTTTTCATTTTTAGTGAGATTTAACTGTCTACCTTATAAAGAAGAGGATGTTTTATTGTATTTTTACATTGTCAGATCCTATAGTTTCGTAGATAATAATTTAACCAAAATCGCTCGGTGTATTATCCAGTGAGTAAAAATATATTTTAAATTGTGTAAATACTTTCTGGACTGGCTTATTTTACTCAAATTATTATATTCCTCTGGATAAGGAGTTTCTTGTTTACATTACAAAATAAACTGTAGAATCTCTACATTCATGTACTGTAAATAGCAATTGTGTTCAGCCTACGAATAAAACTAAACCGTGGATGGTAAAAGTTTAACCACTAAGTCCGTGTCTTTAGATTGCTTTTTTTTAATTTTAATACAAGGTCATGTAGACAGTGGTAATAAAGTTAATATTGTTATGGTATAGTAAAATATCTACACAACTGATTTAAAAAAAATGTACCCACCTGCTGCTATGAGTTCTTTATCCTTATTATCATGATGATCTTGCTGGTTTACAACTGTGCTCCTGCCACAACTGCCAGTGCATTTATGGAGCACTGGTGGGTTATCATAGAAGCTGGTGCTAACATAAATTGTTTAAGTTTTATAGAAGTCATTTTTTCATATGTATTTAAAGGGGTACTCCAGCGTGGGGGCTATTTTTAGATGTGGCCGGGGAGGAGGTGGCAGGAAAAAAAAGACGTCCACTCACCTCCCAGGTTCAAGCGGCGGGTCCCACATCGCAGCGCTCCGGTGCCTGGTTCCCAGCCGCTTCCTGGTCTCTGACGCGGGCCCGAGATGGGACGTCTCAGGTCCGCTCAGCCACTCAGTGAAGGAGGCGAGATCCCGCCTCCTTCACTGAGTGGCTGAGCGGACCTGAGATGCTGCGTCAGGCACCCGGAAGCAGCCGAGAAGTGGACAGAGGCAAGTGGACGTCCTTTTTTTTTTTTTTTTTTATGCCACCTCCTCCCTGGCCACATCTAAAAATAGCCCCCATGCTGGAGTACCCCAATGCCCATTGAGCTAGGGAAATTTTGCTAATACATCACCCAGCACACTTCCTATGCATGTTCCTATCCCCTGCTTCCCTGCAAAGTAAAAGTGGTAAACCTTTATGAATTAGTGAACCACATGTACAGTAAATAATCCCTAATAAGTTATCTGGGTGGTGGGCCATTTGCAAGTAGTTACTATCCCCTGGCGGTCTTGCGATGTAATCACGTCCCTCTGGTGGTGAGGGGTGTTATTCAAACAGCAGTGATGCCATGACGTCATCCAAAACCTCACATCTGCACATCTACACTCATCAAGCTGCACATCCGCAGTACAGTGAGTCCATTCCGTGCTGTACTGTGTGTGTTTAGTGTTATGAGAAAGTAGGTGCACCAACGTGAGGAAAGGCGCGCCTCTGGATGATGTCACAGCACACCTCTGCTGTTTGAATAACAGCCCTCACGACTGGAGCGGCATGATTAAATCACAGGGCCGCCAGATGGGGATAATTTACATACAATGCACCAATTTATAAAAAAATAAGCTTACAACTTATAGACATTGATAAACGATCGCAAACGAGATAGTTTATCATTAACCTAAATCGTTCACCATATTACACAGAACGAATGTCATCAGTTACGATTGTTACAATAATCGCTATTATGATAATTTATTTCCTCTGATCCCAGCAAGAGAACGAACAATTTGGAATTACACTGAACGATTAGTGAACAAATGTGGAATTACAGCAAACTATTTTAGTCTAAGATCCAAATAAATGATCAACGACAAAAAACAATTTTTTGATTGTCTGCAATTACACAGGACGATTATCAAACGATTTAATAATTGTCCGCACGATAATCCTCCCGTGTAATAGGGCCCTTTGCAGGGAGGCAGGGGATAGGAACATGTGTGGGAAGTGTGCTCGGTGATATATCAGATTATTTTCCTAGCTTAATAGGCATTTTTTATGTGATATTGCATCACATACGATCTTTTTCGGGCTGAAAGTCTGAGACCCCGATCTCCGACCAGCACTCTGTCTTTAGGCCACCCCACCTCTTCTAGAATGATTCATAGCTCATCTTCGGCTGTGCAGGATTTTAACATAAGCTGGCTGTCAATCATTCTGGCGGGGTTGCTGGAAGACAACGCAGTGGCCGTAGAGAAGGGAGGGCGCAAACAGTGTCAGACTCGCCTCCGAAAAAGTTATTTTTACTTTGCTCTGACAGTGTCACAAAAAAGCTGCATCACAGAGTAGTGCTAAAAGTAACAATGCTGCGGTTTCTCCTGCTTCTGTACTGCTGCATCTGACAGTCCAAGCACCAGTACAAGTACAGGTGGCCTGGACTGGAACTGCATGTCACCTAGCAGCAGTTCAGTGATCTGACACTGACCAGCCGTTTTGGGGTGTGCAGTTAGTTTTCGGAGAATTTCTATTGAATCAATGGGACAGGCACAATTCCAAGCAGAGTACAAACTCTACTTGTTATTAGCCACCTTTTCCGTAGTGTGAACATACCCTAATGGCACCACCCCTGTGCGAGGTGGTGCAGATACCCGATTGTATTCTAGACTACAATCTGTTCATGGGAGGAGTTGATCTCTTGCATCAATTCCTCAAACTATACAACACGACTAACAAACCAGAACTTGGTACATAAAGGTGGCCGTGCACATGATGCAATGATTGGAAGGAATGGGAGATCCCAGAAAAAGTACAGTGTGTGTCGTAAAAGGGGGATTAGAAAGAACACCATTTTCTAAATTTTTTTACCTTATTCTTATTTAATCTATGGTTGCTAGGAGTCATGATAGAACATTGATCCAGGGATTTATTCTGATTGCCATTTTGGTATCTGGAAGGATTTTTTTCTCTTTGATGGGGCTATTGGCATCTGCCTCATGAGTGTTTTTTTTGCCTTCCTCTGGATCAACACAGTAGGGTATAGGTTGAACTTGATGGACTCCTGTCTTTTTTTTTTAACCTTAATAATTAAATTTTTACCAACTAATTATATATTGGGCCTCCTTCCCTTTGGAGGCTTGCTTTATGTCAGCATGGCAGGGCTCCAGATGGCGACCAAAATGGTCGCCAATGCGACTGACATCTTGCAAATGGCGCCCAGATTTATTAATCTGGGCGCCATTTGAGACTGGCCCCGGTGGCGGCGCGCTGTCTCTTTAAGGACAATGACCGCCTTCCGCACGCTGTACCGAAGCGTGTCCCCGCACACTGGGGACACGCTTCTCCAGTGACGTCATTCATTGGACGGACGGACGCAGAGGCGCCACACTCCTCCAGCGCCTCTCTCCCACCTCTCCTCACCCGGCGGTTCTTCAAGTTCACCCCAGCGGCACCAAGCTTAGATTGTGGGTGAGTGGGTGAGTACAACCGGAGGGACGGCAGGGGTGGCGGCCGGCCAGTAATGTGTGTGGGGGGACCGCGGCCTGGGCGGGGGATTGGTAGTGTGTCTGTTGTGATGGCGGCCAGGTGCAGTAGTCAGTGCGTGTGGGGTGCGAGGGGGGGGGGGGTATGTATAGACTGCACAGTACCACTTCCCTCAGTGTCTGTATATATATAGACTGCACAGTACCACTTCCCTCAGTGTGTATGTATAGACTGCACAGTACCACTTCCCTCAGTGTCTGTATTTATAGACTGCACAGTACCACTTCCTTTAGTGTGTATGTATAGACTGCACAGTACCACTTCCCTCAGTGTCTGTATATATAGACTGCACAGTACCACTTCCCTCAGTGTGTTTGTATAGACTGCACAGTACCACTTACCTCAGTGTCTGTATATATAGACTGCACAGTACCACTTCCCTCAGTGTCTGTATGTATATACACTGCACAGTACCACTTCCCTCAGTGTCTGTATGTATATACACTGCACAGTACCACTTCCCTCAGTGTCTGTATGTATATACACTGCACAGTACCACTTCCCTCAGTGTCTGTATGTATATACACTGCACAGTACCACTTCCCATATACATTGCCACAGGGGCTATATGTCATCGGCTGCCGGGGGCTATATATATATATATATATATATATATATATATAGTAGATCATTGCCGGTAAGATGGCAGCTGGCTGAGGGAACACACCGGCAGCAGGGGGGTATATGGTTGTCAAGTTGCAAGTTTCCATGTTGAACGTTTTCAAACTAAGAAAAGAAAGAATCTAAAGGAGGAGGAGGCTGCTGCCGTGGCCTCTGCACACAGTAAGTCCCATTTAACATAACATTAATTTTACATGTTTTAAAATGTTGGCGACCAAATATTCTATTTGGCGCCTAAATTTTTCAGGTTAGGAGCCAATGGCTCCTAGGTAAATTTTTTAGTCTGGAGCCCTGCATGGAATAGATGATGAAGACCATATCATATTTACAAAGCCCTTGTGTTGCCAAGACAACACAAGGGCTGGCACAAATGTGCCAGTCACCAAAGGGTCCATATGCTCACTGCACCCCCTGTTACATTCCTTGTGGGTTGTAGTTTCCATAATGGGGTCACTTGTGGGGGGTTTCCACTGTCTTGGCAGCACAGGGTCTTTGTAAATGTGACATGGCCCTCAAAATCCATTCCAGCCAAATCCAGCCTGCAGAAGTCAAATGGCGATCCTTCCCTTTGGAGGCTTGCCTTGTGCCTGCATGGCACGTTATGCCCACATGTGGGGTATTTCCAACCTCAGAAGAAACTGCTCTACACATTTTCTGTGGGTTTTTTTCTTTTAACCCCTTCTGAAAATGTAAAATTCAGGACTAGACCAACATTTTAGTGTAAAAAAATTTTGGGGTTTTTTGTTATATTTGGCTCCCCAGAGCCTCTGCTAACCTGCAGTGGTACTTTCAAAAATGACCAAATATAATGGAGTTGTCAATTGTCACTAGGAGCTCCTTTATATCTAAAGATTATGGCTGAGTCAAGTAGTGCAATAGAGCCACATATGGGATATTTCTAATAAACTGCAGAAACAAGGCAATACATATCTCAGAATCACCAGAATAGATACAATTTAGGCTATTTCCCTTAGGAATTATTTTATTTTTAAACATAATTTACCATAAAGAAATACCAGCAAAACAACTTGTATAATGACACAATAGGTTGCCACACTTTTTCAACACCATTGTTCATAGGGTCACAGCATATCCCAGGGATCCAAATAGGGTTTCTTTTACTGGTTACACCAGGGATGGGGAACCTTCGGCCCTCCAGCTGTTGCAAAACTACAATTCCCATTATGCCTGGACAGCCAAAGCTTTAGTTGGGTTACACCATCAAGTGCAATGTTTCGACTGATGTATTGCCTTTGTCAAGCTTGACAAAGGCAATACATCTGTTGAAAAAAACATTGCACTTGCATTGTTAAAGTAACCAGTAAAAGCTTTATTTGGACTATTTTGGACTTTATTTTGACTATGCTGTGGGCACTATATAGATTGCTTGGTAAAAAGTTTTTTTTCCCAAAAAATTCTTCATATAGCTACATTAACAAGAAAAAATAAATATAAAAACAACTGGAAGCTGAGCGTTGACTCAATCAAGTAGTCCGCAGCACTTGGGAATGCCCCTTTGACACTGCACAAGAGAATAAAAAAAATGTGTATGCCTCCTGGAACCACAGACTGATATATAAAAGGTATCATGGGTCGTTCTGATCTAACAGTGTCATCAGTTTGGTCTGCTGTAGGAAACCACAATGTGGATAATAGTAAAAGCCAGCTCACCAGGTTCACAAGCTGCCCCGCATGGTCCGTCACTCGAAACTGTGCTCAGATAATCCAGAAACGATACAGAGGACCAGCGTGTGCAGGTGAATAATCAAACTTCTTTACTGTAGGACCCATAAAATCGCAGAAACAACGACCAGCTTCTCACAAGTACGTGATGTGTCTGCGATTTTATGGGTCCTACAGTAAAGAAGTTTGATTTTTCATCTGCACACGCTGGTCCTCTGTATCGTTTCAGGAAAACACAATGCCTGTGTGAAATTTCAAATGTGGCTTGGTGACGTAGTAGCAATATCTTGAGTCAAGAAGTAGTTCACATAAATCAGTTATGCCTGTGGAGTTTTGCACTGTGGTAAAAAATACTGTAGGATACATTTCACTTGTAAAAAAAAAAGATTAAAAAAAGGAATCTGTCAGCTGTATATCATGCTTAGAGCCAAGTGATGAGGGTTTTGCTATACCGCAGCATGCATGCCTTCTTCCTTTGCTTCCACCACTGTGCCTTATATGTCAATCAGTCAAGTAAAGGAGGAGGCGTACATTCTGTCCTTGGGCAACACCTCCTTGACACTTGAGCTCTGAGCCTGATCTAGAGCTGATTCCCTTTAAAGGGCTTTGTCACTTAATTTTCTGTCACTTATTTTTGTGTCCTTGCTGTGCCGTTCTTTCTGATCCTGTGAATAGTGAGCTTGTCAATTATATGGTTGAGCATGTGATATGCACTTCACTTGGCTTCCTTCCCTGTGCCTGTATATACCTGTGGACGTTCCTCCATGTGTGATGCACTACTATGAGGCTCGACCGGTCACTTGCCACATGGTATTGTGTGACGCCACTACTGTGGTGGTTGGTCGCAGTATAGCTCAGCCAGATGGTAAATTGGTGTGACGCCAGTGCCAGTTGGGCACACAGGTATGGGGCACACCTGCTTTTAGGCTGGCTATACCCTTTTCCCCTGTGTTCGGTGACCTGCCGCTTGTGAGGATGTCACTTGGGCGCTTATCACGATGGTCCAGAGTGGAGTTGTGACCCACCCGGACTATTGGTACCGCCACCAGGACCAGGATAAACGTTCATACATCATTCTGTGCTCACAGACTATAAAAATGCTTTTATTTTAAAGAATAAAGAGTCAAAGAGGCTTTCTCTTGCTCTTGAAAGCAACCTGTAACACCTGCTTACTCCCCTCCCATACCTTATCTACATGCAACTCAGCTTTCAGGTGTCAATCAAGCAGGGAGGGGGAGAGAGGAAATATTCAAACTTGCAACAGATGAGGAGCTTATGCTGCCTTTACACGTAACGATTATTGTGTGAATTTGCGCAGCAAACGATCAAACGACGATCGAGAAATAGTTCATTTTGATCTTTGAACATGTTCTCAAATCGTCGTTGATCGTTCGCAAGAAATTCGCAGATCGTTCCGTGTGAACAGTCGTTCGGCGATTTAACCAATGTGTGAGATAGGCTTAAGCGATAGCAAAACGATCGCAAAACGAATTTTCCGTACGATATATCGTACCGTCTAAATGCTGATCGTTATGAAGAAAAACCCATTACTCCGACATTGTTAATCGTACGATCGGTCCAATTATCGTTTCGTGTAAATGCAGCATTAGGAAAGCCTATTTCACTCCTTGTACCAGAAAATAAAATATTTCTACATCCTGGAAGCACAGCTGGATATATAAATGGTACCATGTGTCTCCTTGTCCTAACAGTTATCTAAAAGTGTCAGCAGTTTTGAAAGTGAATAACAGCTAACAGATCCCCACTTTATTCCTGAGACAGCACCACTCTTGTCTCCCATGTGCGTGGTGTTTTGCAACTCTCTTCCACTTAAAGGGGTTGTCCAGCAAAAATCTTTTTCTTTCAAATCAACTGACATCATAAAGTTAAATAGATTTGTAATTTACTTCTATTAAAAAATCTCAAGTCTTCCCATACTTATTAGCTGCTGTATGTCCTGCAGGAAATGTTTTATTTTCAGTCTGACACTGCTCTTTGCTGACATCTCTGGCCGAACTCTTGTCTCGGTTCTCTATGAATCCCCATAGAAAACCTCTTCTATGTCTCGGACAGAGATGTCAGCAGAGGGCACTGTGTCAGACTGAAAATAAAACATTTCCTGCAGGACATATAGTAGCTTATAAATATAGGAAGACTTGAGATTTTTTAATAGAAGTAAATTACAAATCTATATAACTTACTGATATCAGTTGATTTGAAAGAAAAAGATTTTCGCTGGACAACCCCTTTAAGTGAATGGAGCTTAATTTTAACCTCTTAACGACGCATGACTGGTATACCCGTCATGCGGCCGTTAAGAGTAAACAGAGAGGGCTCCCGGCGTGAGCCATCTCTGCAGCGCGCGGTCCCCGGTTGCTAAGTGCAGCCAGGGACCGCGTGTATTAGCCGCCGCGGCAGGCTAATTAACTATTCAAATGCCGCTGTCAAAGCTGACAGCTGCATTTGAATAGCAGCTGTGCTCCCTCTCCCTGGTGTCCAGTGGGGGATCTCCCCCCCGCGATGCGATCGCGGAGGGGAGATCCGTTCTAAAGAGCTGGCCGGGGCTCAGCGTCGGAATGACGCTGATCCCGGCTCGGCAATCTATTCAGATGGTCTGCAGCAGACCATTATAATAGAGCACCGATCTGATGGATTATTGCTCTATTATATACACAGGATTGATCTCAATGGGAGATCAGTTCTGTGTATATAGAAGTCCCCCAGGGGGCTTCATATTACTGTGAGTGAAAGTGAAAAAAAGTGTTATTAATAAAAAATCCCCTCCACTAATAAAAGTCTGAATCAACCCCCTTTTCCCATTTTACAAATAAAAATAAATAAATAAACATGTTTGCTATCACCGCGTGCGTATTCGCCCGAACTATTAATTAATCACATTCCTGATCTCGTACAGTAAACGGTGTAAGCGGAAAAAAATCCCAAAGTGCAAAATTGCGCATTTTTGGTCGCATCAAATCCAGAAAAAATGTAATATAAAGCGATCAAAAAGTCGCATATGTGCAATCAAGGTACCGATAGAAAGAACACATCATGGCGCAAAAAATGACACCTGACACAGCCCCATAGACCAAAGGATAAAAGCGCTATAAGCCTGGGAATAGAGCGATTTTAAGGAACGTATATTTGTTAACAATGGTTTTAATTTTTTACAGGCCATCAGATACAATAAAAGTTATACACGTTACATATCGTTTTAATCGTAATGACTTGAAGAACATATATAACAACTTAGTTTTTCCATAGGACACACGGCGTAAAAATGAAGCCCCCCCCAAAGAAAAATAATTGCGTTTTTTTTTTTCAATTTCACTGCGCATATAATTTTTCTCTGGTTTCGCAGCATATTTTATGGAAAAATTCAGCCTGTCGTTGCGAAGTACAATTAGTGACGCAAAAAATAAGGGCTCATGTGGGTCTGTAGGTGTAAAATGCAAGTGCTATGGCCTTTTAAGCACATGGAGGAAAAAACGAAAACGCCAAAACGAAAGTTAGCACGGTCCTTAAAGGGTTAAACCAAACCTGAACTAAGACAAAAGTAATGCTGGATAACCCCTTTAAGAAAGTTCAAAGCAAATACTCAATGCACAAAACATTAAAGGAGACCTGTCACCCCCGTGCCAGAGTGATAGGCTCCCAACCCCCAGCTAGATCCCCTTATACAGACCTCATCTGGCCGAGTCACGCTCCCGGGACGGAGATATCCCGGTCAGAAGCCGGCGTGTGCGCTGTGCAGATAGGTCCGCTGTCCATAGAGAATAAATGGAGCCGGACTCATCTCTGCAGCGCGTGCACAGCTCCATTCATTCTCTATGAACCTATCTGCACAGCGCGCGCGGCGGCTTCTGACCAGGATATCTCCGTCCCGGGAGCGGGACTCAGCGGGATCAGGTCAGTATAAGGGGATCTAGCTGGGGGTCGGGAGCCCGTCACCCCGCCACGGGGGGTGGCAGGTTCTCTTTAAGGGGGAGATTTAACGGGGAGATTTATCAAACATGGTGTAAAGCGAAACTGGCTCAGTTGCCCCCGGCAACCAATCAGATTCCACCTTTCATTTTCCAAAGAGTCTGTGAGGGATGAAAGGTGGAATCTGATTGGTTGCCGGGGGCAACTGAGCCACTTTCACTTTACATCATGTTTGATAAATCTCCCACAAAGTGTATAGGTGCTGCCAAGCACAGTTCGGTATCTGTACGATCGGCCATATTTGAACTACAACTACTCTACATGTCAACCGCATCCATGATTAGGCCCTCTACAACTTCAGTCCTTCATTCCTCACAGGAATTAGCAGAAGCAAAGCATGATTGTTGCTGGATAAACAACTGCCATCACAATATCACCAGGGCTGTACTTTCCTGGCATATGTAACGCTGTCAAAAATAGAACATTTTAGAGCTTATCTCCAGTGATCCACTTAAACCTCTTAGAATATGTACCAGAGTCTGATGCAAGTTTCTAATGCAGAATTACCATTTTAATTGCTCCATTTTAATGTAAGGCATATGTGAAGGAGTCTTGGATAGAGCAGCCTTTTATTTCTACCTTGTTGAAAGACAGCTCAACAGGATCACAAGCAGTCTGTGTATCTGGAGAAGAAATGGCTAGCAAATGAGGTCCTGGGATCACATCAGCAATCAAGCAGTCTTTGCAGTGTGAAAGAAGAGACTTGTAGATGGGGTTACTTGGACCTTCTTTTTTGTTACAGACCCCTTCCTATAATTCACTAACAGCTGAGCACATTTACACAAAGACTGTGCATGTACTGTACATTAGTATCAAGGCCCTGTGACCTTTTTTTTTTGGGAGGTACACTTTAATTAATGTTCCACAAATTTTGCTAATTTTCTGGTCTATTACACTATTTTTTAACTAAACTGATATTTGTATGGGTGTGTTCACACATTCAGGTTTTCAATGACAATTATTCAATACTAAGCCAGGAATAGATCACAAATGGAGGACATAGTTGAAGAAAAGACAGAGACCTCTTTTGAAATTCACTACTGGCTTACTATTCAGTAATTCCAATTTAAAAACTTGATTGTGTGAACATTCACTTAAAGATTAGTTGTTCTCCTTAAAATCTGTTTTTGTAAGCAAGAAAAATTATCAGAACCCACTTCAAGGTGTTTGCCAGTCACTATCAACAGTACAACTGTAGTCTGTTTCAGACTGGGGTACCTTGGGGCCACAAGGGAGGCTAAAGCTAGTAGGTACGTCGGTTTCCTCCTGTATGTAGGATCCCCTGCTATTCCCTCATATACTTATAATGCCTCCTGCTGTGTCCCTCATTTAATAATAGTGCCCCCTGCTGTGCCCTTCATACAATAATAGTGCCCCCTGCTGTGTCCTTCATACAATAATAATGCCCCTGATGTGCCCCCTTATACTAATAATACGCCTGATGTGCCCTCTTACACTAAAATGCTCCTTGCTGTGTACCCCCATACAATAATATTAATGCCCCATGCTGTGCCCTCACATAGTAATAATGCCTATCCACTATTAGGCTGATCGCTCCACACTGTAAGTTTAAGAACCTGCGGGTCATGTGACTCTTGCCTGTAGGCTGCCACCCCCTTCAGTTGCGGCAGAGCGTTGTCTGAGGCAGGCACTTAACCCCTGCCTCATGGATGAAGAGACGCTCAGTCTTTTTGCCGTTGCCTAAGTTTGCGTTTCTTTATTTTACTAGGTACTGTATATGATTTTATGCTTATGATGTCTATGACATTTCGTATAAAAAAGGGAATGGATAACAATACTATGACGCAGATCACATTTGTCGACACATTTATTTTAAAACAATTTCCCAGATTACAATGTCTGTTAAAATCACACAGTCTTCTCATGTAACTTTACAGGTAACAGTATATACAAGAAACTACAGATAGTGTGCATATTTCCAGTACAGGTCCAGAATAAGAGGAATCCTCGCTTTTATTGTGACATATTAGAAATCCCCAAATCATAAAGGTTTTATCCCAATATATTACATGTTCATTTGTATACCACCACAATGCCTGTAAGATGTTGCACAAGTGCCATACTTCTATTAGGTAAAAGTTCCCAAGTGATCTGGTATGACATTAAATCTTTCAACTTAGGGTAGGTTCACATTTTTCCAGTCTGTTTAACAGATCCACTTTAAAATGGTTACTTTTAACATACACAAAAATGTGGTCAACCACGTTTTTGTGTATGCTTGGGGGGAAAAAATCTATTGTTTTGATCATTTTTTTTTATAATGAAAGTCAATGAAAAAAAACGGTTTCAAAAAGCTGATAACAAACCATCCCATTCCTGGGACATCCAACAATAAGTTATGAATTCTATGGGAACCTAGAAACAAGTATTTAATCCCCCTGTAGCACCATTACAGGAGAAGTGAAGAGATGTTCTTTGTATTGTCCTCGCGCTGCGAGTATGTAAATGCCGCCCCCATTAACCCCTCGCTGCCGGCTCCCGAAGGCTTCCGGAGGCCCCGCGCAGCCAATCAGTGACTGTGGGCCGTGCACTGATTGACTGGGTGGAACCATCCGGAGTATGTAAGCACATTGACAGTTACAGGAAAGGTATCTGCAGCAGATTTCGCTGCGAATTTGTAGCGCAAAATCCACTGCGGATACGTTATGTGTGAAGCTACCTTATCTTAAATATTATGCATTACATACTATTTTGCTGCAAACATTCTACTTTAAGGAGTATTCCCATCTGGACATTAATGGCATATCTCAGAGTGTGGGACCCACACCTATCCTTAGATGAAAGGCCCCTACTTGCCTGTTTGTGGCAGCTGAAGGTCATTGGGACACTGAAAACAACTGAACAGACTGTTTTATACTCCATCTAAGAGGTGAGACTCCTGTCTATCACACATCTATGGCATATCCTGTGGATATGTCATAAGTGCAGAGATGGGAATACCCCATGCATAACATATTAATTGCATCCAAGCTTGCAAAGCAGATACAGCGGCACCGGCACCACTACCCTCACTGTCTAAATATGATTCAGATCATGATTTCAGAATCCCGTTGGGAGTAGATACATGCTTAGCGTCACAATGTGGTGCACCAATGCACAGTTTACAATCAATGGCAGCAATTAGAGAAAGTGAGAAAGGTGGGACACTCACCAAGTCTTGTTAGTGACGATTTATTTTCAAAAATAAAAACAAACAAAACAACATGTCTGCTAAGCAGGTGGAGCAGAAGCAGACATGCTGTTTTGTTTGTCTTATCTTTGCAAATAAATCTTTACTAAAATGACTTGGTGAGTGCTCTCCTTTTCTCCCTTTCTCTACTTGCTGCCATATTATGTAATTGGTTCTTAATATGAAGTAACGGCACAGCCCTTAATATTACTGCAAATATTACTCCAAAGTCAGTGTTTCTACCCACATTATTATGCATCTAATTGGTTGATTACATTAGAGGGTGTCGTGTCGGTATCCAGAATTTACCGCCAGCGGCTTGAGAATGTGGCAGAAGTAACCATGATATGCAGCAGAGCTGCACCCTCCAGCAGTAGCAGATTCTGTATTTTACTCCAAGAGGAAATGAATGTGAATTTAGAAATATTAGTGAAAAATGCCTGAGAATAATGTAACGAGATATAAAGCACAGAACATTTAGAAAAGAAGCTGTAAGTACAATCAGTATGTCATACATGTCAATAGTGCTATTATCTAAATAGTACATGCAAAGTATAAAACCTATGCCTAAGCCTAAAGTCTATAGAGTACATGCATGCAGTGTGTCGTTTATCTACATAAAGCCCAGTCACAATGTCTCAACATTACACCATAGTAGGGAGAGATTCATGCAGTAATACTGTACACAGTCTGCTTTCTTGTTACTAAGCTATTTTTGCCAATAGAAATGTTATTCTCCGTCTGCCTAAGGACTACTCACTGATGCTAATG